>NC_079207.1:50850770-51197962 GCF_026745355.1 Beta vulgaris subsp. vulgaris
AGTAAAAGTCTATGCCTTCCAAATACTAAAACATCCAAGTATTACTTTAATAAAAATTACAGCAACTTTAAAATACTTTAAACACTCTTAAAAAATGTTTTTAAAACCCTCTTAAACAAATTTTTAACTTCAACCTTTAGTACCCCTTGATATAGTATTCCATACTAGTCATTAAAACCTTAAAAATCAATACTTTAATATTTTAAAACCTACCATAAGTATGCTAATAAAAATTCCAACAACTCATAATATCTTTAGAACTCTTTAAACTTACTTTAACATGGTTATAAATATTAAAGTACTCAATTTTTGTAAGTACTATAACATAGTATTATAGTTCTAACTCTTAAAAGCATTAAAAATTCACGCTTTTATGCTCAAAAACCTAATTTAAACATATATATATTATATATATATATATATATATATTATATATATATATATATATATATATATATATATATATATATATATATATATATATATATATATATATATATATATTAAATCTGAAATTTATTTACTCCACTAAACTAATTATATAATCTAAAATTAATATTAAAATAGTTAAAGATACAAACTTTAATTATTAAACCACAAAAATAATACTTAAAACATAAAAAATTATCATTAAACTAATATAGACGAGGAAGAAAAAATAACTAATATAGACGAGGAAGAAAAAATAAACCAAGAACTAGGGAGAAGGAAACACGGTCGACCGGCGGGGGGGGGGGGGGGGATCAGCGGCTACTGCGGCGATGTTCTGCCGAGGGATGCGGTGGCAGCTGAGGAACCGAGAGAGAGGGAATAAATTGGTGAGAGTGAGAAAGAAAGAGATTAGAGCTTTGTTTATGTGGCAAAGTTTGTGAGATGTGAGGGTATTTATTGGTTCCCATTAGAGTCCAGTAAAAAAAATGGCCTTGATGGGTTAGTTTAATGAAAGATGATAATAAGAAAAGGCTACAAATGTAACACCCCGCCCGATAATTCTCTCTTTTCAGAAATATCTTTTCAATATAAAACATAGAGAATCACCAAAGCATTATCTCCCATGTGATAATGTATCGTCCTATTCAGAATTTTGTTGCGGAAAACATATAACTAAACTTCATACTTTAATATAATAATTAAATAAGTACTTAAAACCAAACACACTATAAAATGTCTACTTCAAATCAAACTTATTATAATATGTTCTTACTAAAGCAGTAAATATAATAATATGTTACACAAGCTCTTCATTCCCAGATTCCCAATGATGCAACATCTGCAAACCTGTAAATGTCAATGCTTTAAAGAATCTGCTCACCAAAATGGGTCATCACATGATCAATAAAGGCAAATCCATGATCAACAATCACAAACAAAACACGTAATCAACAAAGCTGAGTACTACATAGTATTACATAAACATTTCTAGCATGATACTAATAAATAACGTGCAGGGATAAATAATAATATAACTATATAACATTTTGCAGATAACTTTTACTGAACTAAACTTTAAACATCTTTTTATTACTTTAATGGAATAGTTGTTGGACTTGAGTTATCTTATCTAAACTTGCCTTCACCTAAGAAGAAATAAGAGTGCTACTTCGTATTTCAGAATGACCTGCGATATCGAGGAACCTTTGAAAATAATAGGGATGGTGATCAATCCATCTCCCATAAAAAGCCATGGCACGCTCACCATATACCCCAACTCCTAATCGTCCAACTCTAGACGTGCACAGTGTAAAGTTTATTACTATCCAAGTTACATTTTACGTGATTTACAATTTCTTACTTGTTATGACACACAAAAGTAACACATAAATATCAAATCAAACATTCACAACTGAACTACTTTTATCTTAGGATTTAACAAGCGATCACACAACTTACAATCCAAGATTACTTCCTTTAATTCCAATATTTCTTATTTTGTTGAACCTAGCCAACAATCAATTTTACCTTTCAAAGGCATAACTTGTCAAATTACCAAATAAGTCTCATAATCCTTATAAAGTAGTGAACATAATATTGTAAGGGAACACATAATTAAACATGAATCAATCTCAATAATATATTGATTCTCCCATGTGAATTAATAGCTAACGTTCCCATCCACATGCTTGCATCAATAATTTCATATAACCATGACAATGTTTAACTCATAATCAAATCTCAATGTCAACATGTTTGCACATAGACATAGACATATAAAATCCAATCATACTAGAAATCACATATGAACTTATAAAGTTCCTATACATAATACTACAACTTTTCCTTCTTAAATCATGATACTATATCACATAACACATAGGTATGTACGTGTCGTACCTTGTGTAAACCAATTGATAGGTCACCTTTAATCACTTAAAAGTCACCTACTAAATAATTTCCACCTAAAATAATCAATATAAATCAAAGTCAATATCCTAAATAAAATACAACAACTTTAAAATACTTTAAATCCCCTTTAAAAATATTTAAAAGTTGTTTTTACTATTAAAACTTCAATTACTTTTAATATCTAGCATAGTACTCCCTCCGTTTCCTAAAGATCTTCCCTCTTTCCGTTTAAGTGCATTTCCAAAAGATCTTCCCTCTTTTACTTTATTCCTTATTTGGAATTTTTTGCCCCTCTTTACTCTCTCATGTCCCTGTCATGTTGTCCACCATTACATTATTAATTCAATTTACTCCCTTTCTCTCTCTTACTTTAACCCCCTTTTTATTTGTTTATTTATCTTAACCTCTTTCTCTTTCCTACTTTACCCACCCCACACCCCACACCCAACACAAATGATTCCTCAGTATCTGTAGGAACATTAACAAGGAAGATCTTTAGGAAACGGAGGGAGTACTACCATACTAGTAATTAAAATCCTTAAAACTCCATTATTAAAGCCCTTTCTAAAATTCTTACAACTTATAAAATTATAAATCTCTCTTTAAACATACATAAACATGCTTAAATTCATAATATAAAACAATCTCATAGTTTATAACATGCTTTGATAATTAAAAACTCAATCTAGAAATAATAACCAAATCTGAAATTTTATTCTGTTAATACATAATATATATAAATCAAGATTAATCATTAAAACAGTAAATTAAAGTTAATAATCATGATTAGTACTAAAATAAAGTATAAAAACATGATCTTTAATTGAAACTTGAGGAAGAAGAAAAGAAATTAACCAACAAATCAAAGAAAAAGAAAGAGGGAGGGCCGGAACAAGGAACAACACGCTGGCAGCAATGGCGCACAAGGCAAAAAAACGTGATTATGGAGGTGTGGTGACGTTTCTTGTCGAAGAAGAAACGTTACTTGAAGAAGAAGGAAGAAAACTTGAGAGAAGATAAAAATCACGTGGAAGAGGAGAGAAAAGTGGTCGGCTGGTATGAGGGAGGAGAGAGAAAATAAATCTTTGTGTGGTAAAAATAATTGGGTCTATGATATTTATAAAGAGGCTTTTCCTTTTGGGCTTAGGAAAAGAAAATTGGGTTCAAATAAAATTTGATGATGACTAGGATTAATGAATTAGAACTCCTAACATCAATATAAATCATTTTCCTAATCTACTTAAAATCTTGGGTTCCTCAAGCCCGTTTAAACTTCTTTTCCAAATGAAATTAGTATTTCAAACATTTGTCAAAGCATGCCTAAACAATATATTTTTAACTTCCTCGAATCCTTAAAATAATATCTTTGACTTTCAAAATAGTCAACCTTCTTTGAATAAATAAATCATTTCAAACTAAATTATGTTTAAATATAAATATATAAATACTAAAATATATTTATAAAATTCATAAAATTACGGGGGATTACAACAAAATTTGGACTCCTCTAACCCAATATTAAATTCATTTTACTACTATTACTCAACTTATTTAAAATCATTGTTGACTCTCAAAATCCACCTTTAAAATAATTTAAATACTTTGACTACTAAAAATATTAAATATCACTGACTTTAAAATAATCAATACTTAAAAAATTAATTATTTAAATACTAAAACATATACACTTTAAAATTCATAAAATATAGGGGATTACAAGGGAGGTGGGACTGGAATCGGGAATAGAGGGGTGGGGTGGGTTGTGGATGGTGGTGATGATAGATGGTGGTTGCAGCTTCATTGATGGCGAGGAAAGAGAAAGACATTTGCAAATTGCACACTTGTAGGAGGGTGTGGGGTTGAGTAGGAGTGTTCGCGGTTTGGGACGTAACCCAACCCAAACCGCAAATATACGGTTTGGGATTTTTCCAACCCAAACCGCACCGCACTTTTGCCCAACCCAACCTAAACCAAACCGCGCAAAACGGTTTGGTGCGGTTTGGTTTGCGGTTTAACCATTTTTTTCCGCGACATTAATTTTGTAATCTAATATTAAAACAAAAAAAATTGAAGTTGACGTATTTTATATTTCTAAGATTATTGCAAAAAGAAAAATAAAAATAGGAGAAAGAAGCCATGGAAACTATAATCTCAAATATTCTCAATCTAGAAAATGGTAAAATCTTAGAACAAACAATAAACATTAGTCCAAATCTTAGAACAAACAAGGAGAAAAAAAGAAAGAAGGCACGCAAGCCTCTGACCACCAGCAGAACAATACACTAGTAAGTACCAAAAAAAGAAAACTCTACTGCCATGAGAAGTATTGAGCACAACTGAGTAGAACAACAGCAGCAGAATAACAGCAGCGTAACAGCAAACAGAAGCTTAACAGCAACAGCAGAACAACAACAGCATACCAAGATTACCAACAGCAGCTGAGCAGCATACAAACAACAGCAAGTTCGAAAGTGTCCAAGCTCAGTCAATATCAATGAGAGAAGGTGCTAAACTAATCTTCGAGATATCTAGAAAAAAAGATTGTAAATAAATAGTAAAAAGAAAGAACAAGTAAGAAGTAACCATTAAAAAGGGGCAAAATAACATACCAATCTCTAGTTTTTCAATCTCCTCCATTTTCTCTTTGTTGAACCCTAGTTTTGATGATGACAAAGAAACAAAGATGCAAAACTAAGTAGTGAACTAATGAATTATTTAAGTGTATGATTTTTAAGGTATCAATGAAAGGAACTAGGAGAATACGAAGTCAAGGAAGAATAAGAGAGGATTTCAAAGGCTAAGTAAAGAAGTTTCTATAAGTTGATACTGAGCAAGCATTGGATCAAGAAGAATAAAAGCAAGGCGTTTTATTTTCTAGTTCCATTGTAAAGGAACAAAGTAAGGATGGTAAGGAACATTGACAGTTTTATTTGAGAATGGGAGTTTGTTCTTTTCTAAGGAACAAACTAAGTGGCACTAAACGAATCTGTTAAAGGAACTTGTTTTATAAAAGGAACTAGACTTAGGCGTGCAGTAGTATAACGGCACAATTATGAAATTGAGTAAGTCATGCCTAAATAATAGGAAATCAGTTTTTATCTAAATGAAAATCAGTTTTAATAGAAAATCTTTTTAAGGAAAAGATTTTGTTTTTCGGAAAAAAGATAAGAAATAATTATCCGTTTTAATAAGAGTTTGTTTAAAAGATAATATTTTCTTAAAGATTAAAAATTCAGTTTTAATAATAAATCTGTTTTTATGTTTAACTGATTTTCGGATAAACTCAAGAAACTCCTAATCTTTAGGAGTTGTGGCTAAAATATATCCACGTTCAAAATGAGATCATGGGATCATGGGACATGATGAGAAACGTGTTCCTTAGGGGAAGGAACATCATGGGTTAATGGACTTAACATGAACTCGATTTTAACTCCCACGTTCTTTGTGATTGTCACTATAAATATTGAAGTCTAAATAAGTTCCAAAGTGTGTCTGACTAAGTAATTAAGTGAGTTTAACTAATTAAGTGTCAGTGCCTTCATTCTCTCATAATAGCCATTTGTTCTTTGCTTTCTTACTCTAATTCCACTAAGGTAGTGTTTGGAAACTTGTATTTCATTTCAAATAATGGAATTGAAATCTGGAATTTAAAGTTTGTATTTCAATTCCTAATCACTGTTTTGTAAAGAGGGTTTGATAGAGAGAGAAATAGAGGTTTAATGGAGGAAGAGAAAAAGTGTGGGTTTACTAAAGGAGAGAGAAATAAATATTAGAAAGATTGTGGGTTTACTCATGGAGTTGGGATATGTATGAGGAGAGAATTTCAAATGACAAGGTAATAGCTTGAATTTAAATTCTACTAATATAGGCTTTTGATAAGAATTTGGACAAATTCCATAATTTCAAATCCATGCTATCCAAACAATAGATTTCATCCAAATCCAGGATTTGAAATGAAATCTTGCTATCCAAACATAGCATAAGCTTATTTTGATCAATTGCATTTTGGTTTTTGGGTAAGGGAACTTTGAGTGAAGTTCTGTAGAGAGAAGTTTGAGAAAGCTTGTAAGTGTGAGAAAACTTCGAGTGAAGTTGAGAGGAACTACTGTTAAGGGAACAGTGGCTCAGGAACTTGAGTTTAGGAACTCAAGGTGTGGCTCGAGTTAGAATTAGGTTGTAACAAAGTTGTTTGGCCTAATTAGTGAAAGAGTTGAGTTTAAAATCCCTAGTGGTCGAGGTTGTTTCTTCTTTTGGGCCCAAGAAGTTTTTCCTCGTAAAAATCCCTTGTGTTCCTCTAGCTTGTTTATTCGTTTAAGTTTAATTTCCGCAAAAAGTTACGTTTATTTCTACACCTACATTTACCCCCCTCTTGTAGTGTTCCTAGGGAAATAACAATTGGTATCAGAGCTAGAACTCACGTAAGATAGGAAACCCTATTGAGAAAAAGATCCAAGGAACAATGAATACCACCGAGAAACTTGAAGAAGGTTATCCACTCAAAGGCCTCCTATGTTCAATGGGAAGTACTACAACTATTGAAGAACCGCATGGAGATATTCATCAAAGCTGAAAATTATCAGGTATGGAGAGTCATTGAAGTTGGTGATTTCGAAGTCACAACTATAAATGACAAAAATGAGGTAACTCTAAAACCCCTCTCTGATTATGACGAATCTGATTTTGAAAAAATGGAAGTTAAATGCCATGGCTATTAAACTTTGCATTGTGGACTTGGACCCCATGAACATAATAGGATCATGGGATGCAAATCCGCAAAGCAAATATGGGATTTACTAGAAGTAACCCACGAAGGAACTAATGAAGTTAAAAGATCGAAAATTGATTTACTTATGAATCAATATGAACTGTTCTGCATGAAATCCAAAGAAAGCATCCGAGACATGTTTACTCGTTTTACTAACATTATAATGAGTTGGCTTCTCTTGGAAAGTTTATTTCATCTGAGGAACAGGTTCGAAAGGTTCTTAGGAGTCTTCCTAAGGACAGATGGATGGCTAAAGTCACTGCTCTTCAAGAAACAAAAGACTTCACTAAGTTCAACTTAGAACAGCTGGCAGGGTCACTTATGACTCATGAGCTTCACCTTGATACTGAATATGGTGAAAGCTCCAAATCAAAATCAATTGCTCTCAAAGCAGATGATGAAGATGATTCGGAATCAGAAGAAGAAGAAGCAGCCCTCATGGTTCGAAAATTTCGAAAGATGTACAGGAACATGAAGAATGGAAACTTCAAAGGTAAAACTAAGAAATTTTCTAACAAAGCTGCTTGTCATAAATGTGGAGTACAGATCACTTCATCAAGGAATGTCCTCTTTGGGAAAATGACAAAACCAAAGAAAGGAACAAGGAACGCTTTGCTGAAAGGAACAAAGAATCAAAAGCACCTTTCTCTAAGGCAAATGTGCGCAAAGCTATGATAGCTGCTTGGGGAGATTCAGAGACGGAAGAAGAAGAGGAACAACCAACTGAAGAAACAGCAAACCTTTGCCTCATGGCAAACACTGACGAAAAAGAAGATGAAGAAAAAGTTGAGGTAAGTCAACATGGACTTGAGTCAGACTAGATGGTAAAACTAGGCTGAAATATATGATCTTCTTTATGATGCAATTCTTGAATGTAGAGATGAACGTGAAAAACGTAACAAACGGAACAAGCCTTAAAGTTGCAAGGAACACATAGAATGGCTTAAGAAAATGAGAACAGATGTTGAAACAAGATTCTTTGATTTATTTGATAAAAACTTAAAAATCAAAGAATGTTATGAAAGTTTGAAAAATGAAAATTATCTAATTAATTTAGAGATTTCACACTTGAAGGAATTTGTCCCTGTTCTGAGTTCCTTTGATATAAGATCAACCCCTTTGAAAGGATACAGATCTGAGATTGAAAAATGAATAAAGAGAAAAATTTTTAAAGGAACAGATCTGTAATCTTAAAAAGGAACTGGTTGTCGCAAGGAACAGAGGCAAAATCATGAAAGTTCCTAAGTGGATTGAGAAACCACAGACCAAAAGGAAGGAAGGTCTTGGTTTTGAAAACTACAAGAAAAGGAACAAGACAAAGAAATATGTTGATCTACCTAGTGATAAATTTGTATGTATTGTGGCAAGGTAGGTCATTACATAAATCAATGTCAACTAAAATCTGAGATGATTGGGAAAAATGTGACAATAAGTAAGAAAAAATGGGTTGTCAAAACAAATCCTAGTCAAGAACAGGAACCCACGAAAGATGGGGTTCCTACAACTAACAACTAGTTGATTTTTGCAGGTTGGAGTGAGGGGGAACAACACATGGTATCTCGATAGTGGTTGTTCCAAGCACATGACAGGAGACAAAACAAGTTTCTCTCACTCACAACCTATGAAGGTGGAAGTGTAACATTTGGTGATAATAAGAAAGGTAACATAGTTGCATGGGTAAGGTGGTAAGTCACCACTTACACTCCATTGAAAATGTATTTTTAGTTGAAGGTCTAAAACATAATCTATTAAGCATTTCTCAATTCTGTGACAAAGGAAATACTGTAAAATTTGATAAAGAAAAATGCTTGATCATCAACATTAAAACTAAGAAGGTTATCTTGGAAGGAACAAGGAAAGGGAACACATACATTGTGGATCTAGACCTTGTTCCTCAAATCAATTTAACTTGTCTTAGTGTTATTGAAGATGATTCACTTCTTGGCACAAGCGTCTAGGACATGCTAGCTTTTCATTACTTGAGAAACTTAGATCAAAAGACTTGTTTTAGGATTACCATCCATAAAATTTCATATTGATCAAGTTTGTGATGCATGTGCACGAGGTAAGCAAGTAAGATCCTCTTTCAAATCTAAAACGATTGTAAGTACCACTAAACCATTAGATTAATTCATATGGACTTATGTGGACCCATGAGAATTCAAAGCAGAAGTGGAAAGAGGTATGTACTTGTGATTGTAGATGACTACTCTAGGTACACTTGGGTTATTTTTCTCTCTAGTAAAGATGAAACTTATGATGAGTTCCTTGTCTTTGCTAAAAGAGTTCAAACCCTAAGTGGACATAAAATAATGCACATTAGATCAGATCATGGCAAGAATTCGAAAATTATAAATTTGATGACTTAAGCAGAGATAATGGCCTAGATCATAATTTTTCTGCCCCTAGAACACCACAACAAAATGGTGTTGTAGAAAGGAAAAATAGAACTTTGGAGGAAATGTCTAGAACCATGTTAATTGCTAGTGAACTTCCAAGGAACTTTTGGGCTGAAGCTGTTAATACTGCTTGTCACATAATTAATCGTGCCATGATGAGACCTATCATTAATAAAACTCCTTATGAACTTTATTTGGAAAGAAACCAAATATCACCTATTTTAGAACATTTGGTGCAAATGTTATGTGCATAATAATGGAAAAGATAATCTTGGAAAATTTGATGCAAGGAGTGATGAAGCAAATTTTTAGGATACTCCTCACATAGTAAAGCTTATAGAGTATATAACAAAGAAACTATGTGTGTTGAAGAAAGCATTCATGTAATCTTTGATGAATCTGACAAATACTAATCCAAGCATACAGGTTGATGACTATGAGATGGGTTGACAACCAAGTAGAAAAAGCAGATTCACAAGAAGAAGAAGAAGTGAAAGAGGAAAGGAACGAGGAATATTGAAAAATAACATCGATGAGTTCCTGTTCCTCAAGGAGGAGAAGATGTTCCTGTTCCTCAAATGAAGGAACTGAGTCCACCGAGGCTAACAGAGGAACAACTGAGCAGAGTTCCTCATCTACTCAAGGAACTCATGAGGAACAACATGTTCCTATAAGAGAGTTTCAACCAAAACCTTGGAGAATACAAAAATCACATCCTGGAACTCATAATCAGCGACATATCCAAAGGTACGCAAACTAGATCTCAGTTAAGGAACTTTTGTGCATTTCATGCGTTCCTATCAATGATGGAACCAAGAAATCATGAAGAAGCCTTAACTGACTCTGATTGGATTACTGCAATGCAAGCTGAATTAAATGAGTTTGAAAGAAACAAGGTATGGCATCTAGTTCCCTCATCTAAACAACAAAAAGTAATTGGCTTAAAATGGGTGTTTAGAAACAAACTAGATGAATATGGAACCATTGTAAGAAACAAAGCTAGACTTGTAGTAAAAGGTTATAATCAACAAGAAGGAATGATTATGAAGAAACCTTTGCTCCTGTAGCTAGATTAGAAGCCATTAGAATTTTAATTGCATTTGCTGCTTACATGGGATTTAAATTATATCAAATGGATGTTAAGTGTGCATTTTTAAATGGCTATCTAAACGAAGATGTATATGTTGAACAACCCCCGGCTTTTGAAAATAATAATCTCCCAAATCATGTCTACAAGCTTGATAAAGCTCTTTATGGGTTAAAACAAGCACCTAGATCATGGTATGAGAGATTATCAAAGTTCCTTTTAGAAAACAATTTTAAAAGAGGAAAGGTTGATAAAACCTTGTTCCTAAAATCTAAAGGAACTGTATTTTGCTTGTTCAAATATATGTTGATGACATCATATTCGGAGCTACTAATGAAACATTGTGCAAAGAATTCTCAAGTCTCATGAGCAATGAATTTGAAATGAGTATGATGGGTGAGTTAAATTTCTTTCTTGGACTACAAATCAAACAAACTGAAAAGGATAATTGTTCACCAACAAAAATACATAAAGGAACTATTAAAGAAATATGGCCTCGAAAATTCAAAGATAAATCACACTCCTATGGGAACTTCAACTAGATTAGATGAAGACTCCATAGGAACAAGTGTTGATCAAACAAAATATAGAGGAATGATTGGTTCACTTTTGTATCTAACTGCTAGTCGTCCAGACATAGCTTTCAGTGTTGGTTTGTGTGCTAGATTTCAAGCAAATCCAAAGGAGTCTCACCTACTGCTGTGAAGAGAATTCTTAGATATCTTAAAGGAACAGATGATCTTGGACTCTACTATCCAAGAAGTGATACATTCGAACTAAAAGGATATGCAGATGCAGATTATGCTGGAGATCTTGTAAATAGGAAAAGCACCTCAGGTATGGCACAATTCCTTGGTCATAGTTTAGTTTCTTGGAGTACCAAGAAACAAAACACAGTTGCTTTATCCACTGCTGAAGCAGAATATGTAGCTGCTGCTGCATGTTGCTCTCAAATGCTTTGGATAAAACAACAACTTAGTGACTATGGAATAAACTTTGAATGTGTTCCTATTTATTGTGACAATACAAGTGCTATAGTATATCTAAAGATCCAGTGCATCATTCTAGAGTAAAGCATATACATATCAGACATCACTTTTTAAGAGAAAATGTTGAAAAAGGTTTGATTAAACTTGAGTTTTGTCAAACTAGATTATCAGATTGCTGATATCTAACTAAGCCTTTGCAAAGAGATAGATATGAAAAATTAAGGCTTGAAGGGTTAATAAAAATTAAGTGATTGTTCCTATGTCATTCCCCCATGTTTGAATCAATTTGAGTGACTTTGTGTGCTAAAAATAATTGTGTTTAATTGCCTAAGACCATTGCAAATTGGAATGTTGCAAAACATAAACATGAATTCAAAGAAATTAAACAACTCACAAATGTCACATAATACTCCCCTTACTGTTCCTAAGGTAAGAAACATGCATGATATGAAGGACATTGATATGTAGCATTAGTTGTTCCTATAGCACAAGTTCCTTAGCATTTATTTTCTTTCAAAAATTAAAATCATAAAAATCCGAAAAATCCGAAAATCCCAAAATAAGGGGAACCAGTTTAATTAAATCTTGGTTCTTTTATTCTCTTTTCGTTTTCTTTTTTTTTTTTTATTTGTTTTATTTTTTCCCGCGTGTCATAATACTATTACATGCAAAACTTCCTCTTAATTCATCATAAGAAACCGTGTTCCTCCAACTTTCATCTTCACCATCCGAAACTCTATCACACCTCTTGATACTCCATAAAAACCTCAAACTCTTCAAAATCATGGCAAAAACTTCAAGAAACTCTCTTTTCAACATCCAAAAACAACCACTCTTAAAAATGGAAAATTCTCTCTCCAACAAAACCCTTGAAACCGACCAATTCAAGAAAACCCCATAGAGGAACAACAATTAGAATCTCCAGAAGGAGCATGCGTAGAAGAAAATTATTGGGGAAGATGATGAAGAAGAAACCCCGGAACAATCTCAGGGGGAAGAAGAAGTACGACCTGTTCCTTCCAAAGGAACTGTTTCTTCTCTTCCAAGAAACAGGGTCGAACGAAGTGAATCTAGGTATGTTTGGGTTTTTGCGTCGATTTAGAATGGGAAAAAATAGAATTTCATGAATTAACTCCATTCTAAAGGAACAAGGCATGGAATTCTTGTTTGAATTCGCCTTTAAAATGCTCTTGTTCCTCTAGCTATGGATGATTTTGTGCAAATTTTAATGTTTCAATGGAACTTGCACAACTGAGGTTAGGGAAAGAAAATAAGGTTTAATCAAGCCACTTTGACAAAGTATGGGAAGTTCCTTGCAAAGGAACTGATTTTATTTTAAACGGAAAGGAACTGTTTCTTTTCCGAATTTTCCTCAAGACAAAATTTAGAATATTTTGGAGGAACTGCTGGCCAAAACAAATAACCATAACCTACTCTCTCCCTTCACAAATTGTTTAACTTGGTTTGGAGAGCACTCATTCCTCGAACTGAAAAGAGGAATGAAGTGGGTCTCTTGGATATGTGTTACATGTTTTGCTTGGACCACCACATACAAATCAATTTCCCTTCCCTCTTCATTCAACATCTTAACCCACTGTATTGAAAATCATTGTGTATTGGGTAGGGCCTTGATAACTCTTACTTCATCATTTTGAAGTAAGACTTACGGTTGGACCACATAGGAGTCAAACAAGGGAACATCTTGAATGAGAAGACCCTAAATGGACTTGGCTTGTCTGTCCAAGAAGGTGTTCTCATTCAAGGAAGAATGGCTCCAGTTCCTCAGAAAGAAAAAATGCCTAAGTTGATTAGAAAAGATGATGATGTATCTTGGAGGAAATGTTCCTAAGCCGGAGGAACCAAACCTAAGAGGCGCAAACACATTGCCAAAGCCTAAACCCTCTGTTCCTGAGAGTGAGGAAGAGCACTCGTTGAAAAATTGCTCTCTGTTCTGTTCCTTCCAACAAGGACTCTCCTTTAGTCCTTTCGGTAATGAGGAACAGGACCCTCACTCTCAAGGAACCTACTCCACCACATCCCAAACTCTCTGTTCCTTTCACAAAATACCCTCCATTCTCCCTCATCCTTCTCTGTTCCTTCCAGTTTTGAGCATTGAAGGATGAAATAAAAGGACCAAATCCTTTTGCTTCCACCTCCACAACTCTTCCAACACCACCATTTCTTCCTCCCATTTATCACCCTTCACCTTCTGTTTCCATTCCTGGAACAGATGAGCCTTCCACTCAAACCTCCTCCAGTTCCTTCACAAAATCCCCATCTGCCTCTAGTTCCAAGGGTAAGGAACAGTGCTCCGGATGACTGTAACTGGGTTAATGAAGTTTGTCTTCCTGCACAACATATGATAAAATTTTATAATCATCTTCATTGGACTTTGGATGCAAAACTGATACATGTAAGTCTTATGAAGATCTGAGTGATACGTGGTTGCGCACAAAAGAAGATGGAATCTATGGCCGTAGCTTGGAGGAGTGAAGGAACAGGTTGGACACAATCATGGGGTGGTGATGAAAATTGAGAGGATGTGGTTGAAGAAGAAGTTGTAGAGGAACACCATTCCCCTTCCCTTTCTTAGTTTTTGTTCCTGTTTCTTTTCAAGGAACAAACTTTTGTTTATCCTTTTTCTTTTCTTTCTTTGTTTTGTTATGGAACAAGTGCTATATATAATCAATGACTTTTGCTATTATGTCTGTGTTTCTAATATTTGCATAATTTCTTCCTTGGAATGGCTAGTATTATGTGATTGATGTTTGAGCAAGTTTACTCTTTGATTTCTAACTTAACCACAATGGTGCTTGCTATATTGGTCTTAAGGTGTTAAATCAATTCATCAATACATGCAGAGTCTATTCTTTTTGAGGATGACAAAGGGGGAAAAGGATTTAAGGAACAAACTGTACATAACTAATAATGAAAAATTAAAAAAAAATTAAAAATTGGATAAGGTAAATGAAAAATCAAAAATAGGTTAAGGTAAATGAAAAATCAAAATTAAACATTAGACTACATAATTTGTTTTTTTTTTCATTTTCTTCTTTATGTTTTTTTTTCATTCACTTATATTATTTGTTTTTCCTTAGTTTGTACCTTTGTTGTCATCATCAAAAAGGGGGAAATTGTTGAACCCTAGTTTTGAATGACAAAGAAACAAAGAACAAACTAAGTAGTGAACTAATGAATTATTTAAGTGTATGGTTTTAAGGTATCAATGAAGGAACTGGGAGAATACGAAGTCAAGAAGAAGTCAAGAGAGGATTTCAAAGGCTAAGTAAAGAAGTTTCTATAGTTGATACTGGAGCAAGCATTGGATCAAGAAGAATAAGAAGCTAGGCGTTTTATTTTCTAGTTCCAATGTAAAGGAACAAAGAAAGAATGGTAAGGAACATGTGGCAGTTATTTGAGAATGAGGTTTGTTCCTTTCGTAAGGAACAAACTAAGTGGCACTAAGAATATGTTAAAGGAACTGTTTAATAAAGGAACTAGACTTAGGCGTGCATAGTATAACGGTTAAATATGAAATTGAGTAAGTCATGCCTAAATTATAGGAAATTAGTTTTTAATTCTAAATGAAAATCAGTTTTAAAAAGAAAATCTTTTAAGGAAAAGATTTTTTTTTTCGGAAAAATAAGAAAAAAATAAAATTTAAATCGATTTTATTAAAAAGATTTTTTTTTTAAAGATAATATTTTCTTAAAGATAAAAATTCAGTTTTATAATAAAGTTTTTTTAAACTGATTTTCGGATAAACTCAAGAACTCCTATCTTTAGGAGTTGTGGCTAAAATATATCCACGTTCAAATGAGATCATGGGATCATGGGACATGATGAGAAACGTGTTCCTTAGGGGAAGGAACATCATGGGTTAATGGACTTAACATGAACTCGATTTTAACTCCCACGTTCTTGTGATTGTCACTATAAATATTGAAGTCTAATAAGTTCCAAAGTGTGTCTGACTAAGTAATTAAGTGAGTTTAACTAATTAAGTGTCAGTGCCTTCTTCTCATAATAGCCATTTGTTCTTTGCTTTCTTACTCTAATTCCACTAAGCTTATTTTGATCAGTGCTATTTTGGTTTTTGGGTAAGGGAACTTTGAGTGAAGTTCTGTAAGAGAGAAGCTTTGAGTAAAGCTTGTATGTAACACCCCCAAATTTCTCTCTTTTTGAATAATATATTTTAATATAAAACACTTGAGAAACTTGTGAGTATTACCGCCACGTGATAACGTTAAAGGCTAAAACTACTAACTACTAAATTAACAATGCAGCGGAATTAATAAAAATAACTTCTCTTTATAAATATAATCATTATTGTACAACTATATAACAATAGAAATAAAGAAAATAAAATAACAAGTCCTTGACTAATTATGATTCCTCACTAGCTCCCCAATATGAAGTATGCATCAACCTGTAAATCTGCTCACCAAAAGGGTCATCACAGGGACAAAGCCATAAAACAAAACAAAACAAAATGCGTGTCAGTAAAAATACTGAGTACATGTATATGCGGAAATTTAAATACTTTACTAAACATTCAAAATACTCATATAAACCTTCCTTGGATACTTAAATAATTTGTATAAACTCCTTGGATACTTGTATAATATAAAGTATATAACCTTGATAAAAATCCTTTTTCCTTGCCTAGGTACCTTGCCTAAAGTGTGCACACCCCCCAAGTTTAGTATTCCTTACTGAGTCTATTACGAGGGGAACTACCTTGTCCACATGACTTATACAAAAAGTACATGGGTAAATAATATAATAGCTACCGTTCTTGCTAATAAATAACAAGCCGTGGCCTCTTTATAAATGTGATCATAAAAATCATATAACTAAGAAAATCTTTCGGAAATAATCCTCCTTTATAAGAATAGTAATTCTTTTATAAAACTTTAGCCATATAGAGGCATAATATCAATAACTTGTTTATAAAATAACCTTGGAACAAAATCATGTTTAATAACGACAATATCAACCATGATAACTACAACTTTAGTATTAAGGTTATATAACAAAAAGGCAATAACTTACTGAGCATATCTAACAAATCTCTAGATATTAATCCATATCACTAGTCTTACACGTAGATGTAAATCTTTAGCATTACTAAAACATGATGAGCATTCATATATTTTTTTTATCAACTGCCACTCAGCCAGCATACTACTCTATATAGTTAATTTAGATGCAAAGAAGTCAGTATATAGTATAGAATGTATAATCAGGTTTTGACGCAAATATTCATATGCGGCATACCAAAATTTGAAATATAATTACTTTAGATGCATGGAAGTCAGATGGCTAGAGTGGTAACAGTTCTTATGCGTGCATAAAAAAAATTCATGTTGTTCATATTAAAGCATTAAACAAATAAAAACATGTACATCAATAAAAATTTAACAGCCCTAGAATATTTAAATATCTACATATACACGCACCTTTAATAATAATAATTACTAGGGAGAAAAATAGAGAAGGTAGGCTAAGAGGGAGAGAGAGTTTAAACTTGAGAAAAGAGATTTATTTCTCAAATTTGGTGTGAAGAATATGGTGGGTGGAGACCCCTATTTATACTAGTTGGGGTAAATAGGATAAGAATAGGAATAGGAACTAAAAGATAGATTTTTTGAGAAAAGATAATTACTTTAGGTAGGATAAACTATCTTTTATGATAATATAGCTAGAATAGAGGAATATTCCACAAGATAAATTGTCTAGATGCTAATTAACCAAAAGATAAAATAAACCAATTAACAAATTAACCCAAAAGATAAAACAACAAAAGTAACTCACTTTTGATAGCTTCCTGGCGTTAGCTGCGGAAGTTTACAATTTTTATTATTTTTTTTTTTATAAACCTTTTTGGATTTTTCTTTAAAACATTTTAAAATTTTGTTACCAAAGTACTTGGGTTTTAAAACTAGTAAACTTAGACCCAATATTTATTTGGGCTACAATTTATTTATAAATACTCAAAATCTTTTATAAAAGCCTTTTTAATAAATAATAAGCCTTTTTAGTAAATAAAACCTTTTTAAAAACTAAAACTTTTCTAAAAATATAAATATTAACTTACTAAAAAAATACGGAGTATTACATTGTAAGTGTGAGAAAACTTCGAGTGAAGTTGAGAGGAACTACTGTTAAGGGAACAGTGGCTCAGGAATTTGAGTTTAGGAACTCAAGGTGTGGCTCGAGTTAGAATTAGGTTGTAACAAAGTTGTTTGGCCTAATTAGTGAAAGTGTTGACTTTAAAATCCCTAGTGGTCGAGGTTGTTTCTTCTTGTTGGGCCCAAGAAGTTGTTCCTCGTAAAAATCCCTTGTGTTCCTCTAGCTTGTTTATTCGTTTAAGTTTAAATTTCCGCAAAAAGTAACGTTTATTTCTACACCTACAATTCACCCCCCCCCTCTTGTAGTGTTCCTAGGGAAATAACACTCTTCAACATCAACGGGGGAGGCTCGAAGCCAATCTTGACCAAATTGAGTGCTTCCACTATTTTAGGAGTTAATGAACTCCTAAATGGATCGAGAACTCGACCTCCGGTGCTAAAAGCACTCTCAGATGCAACGGTCGACACAGGAATAGCCAAAACATCACGAGCTATGAGTGAAAGAGTAGGAAATCGTGATGTATTGGTTTTCCACCATTTCAATATATCAAAATCATCGACATCTTCTACAGTTTCCTCATCTAAATACTTCTCTATCTCTGATTTGGAATCCCCGTCCTCTTTGGTGGCTTTAAGTTTCTTATATCTAGCCCTTACAATTCCCTTGTTCTCTTTACTTGTTTCAATATATACTCCAGTAGAATAGGGAGCCCCACTTTGAGTACAAGCTGGCTGATTAGCTCCTAGTGAGCCCTTATGGCTATACTCATCAAAAATGTCCCTAAAAGCCTTTTTCACTCAAGTGCAAACAGCTAAAGCTACGTCAGTTTCATACATTTGACAGATTCCATACTCCACACACTCCCATTTGTATCGTGGATCAAGTACAACAGACAAAAATAACATCACATTAAATTTTGTAGGATCACCCCAATACTTATCACACTTTTCTTTTATTTTAAGAGTCATACTTTTAAAATCTTCATTGGAGCTGTCACACCATTGCTTCAATAGACAATCAACATCTGTTACCTCATGAAAATAAGTGTCAGAAGTAACGTACGATGAACCTGAGACACGCAAAGTCAAACTATAGAAAGCCTCCAATAATATTATCAAGTTCTTCACATGATCCCAGTCCTCAAATACAGGCTTCCCTAACCCATTCCCATAACCGTTGACATCCCAAAGATCATCATGATAATGATTCTCTTCACCATCAAATCTTTCAAAGGCATTTATAAATTTAACCGTTGTGTTCAACATCAAGTAAGTTGAGTTCCATCGAGTTGGAACATCAAGACACAACATGCTTTGAGTTGAATTTTTCTCTGCAACAGCACATCTTTTGAACTTCTCAACTCTATTAGAGGATGACCTAACAAATCTTACAGCATTTCCAACTCTATGAATTGAATCACTAACTAGTTTCAAACCATCAGTGACAACTAGGTTCATGATATGAGCAATACATCTTACATGCAAAAACTCTCCTTTAACAACACTCGTCCCCCAATTGTTGAGTCTTTTTTTCAGATAAACAATAGCGGTATCATTTGAACTTGCATTATCTACCGTAACAGTCATAACATTCTCAATACCCCAAGCAAGCAAGCATTTTTCAATTGCCTTTCCAATAGCTTCACCTTTATGACTTGATATAGGACAAAAATTCAATATTCTCTTGTTTAGTTTCCAATCATTATCGATAAAATGAGCGGTAAGACACATATAATTAATCTTTTGTAT
The DNA here is from genome assembly GCF_026745355.1 of Beta vulgaris subsp. vulgaris. NCBI lineage: Eukaryota > Viridiplantae > Streptophyta > Magnoliopsida > Caryophyllales > Amaranthaceae > Beta > Beta vulgaris. Next base: position 50,870,237 of record NC_079207.1, read on the forward strand.
CGATGTCCATGTGTCTGTTGTGAGGCATACTTTTCTACAATTAGTCTTTAAAAAGGTCTTCAATTTCACTCTTTCTTCCATAAATATCTCATAACAATCTCTAGCAACAGCAATTCGAGAAGGGACGTGAAATTTATTAGTCATCAGTGAGCAAAAGTGTCTAAATCCTTGCCCTTCGACAAACCTAAATGAAAGCTCATCTACTATGACCATGAATGCTAAACCTTTCCTACACTTGTCATAATTAAAGATAAAAAATTTCACACTACCCTCCTGCTCCCCATCTTCATTTACAAAAGACTGAAAGGTTAGTTGAATTTGATTAGGCTCTGGTTGTTTGCATTTATTCAGAGGAAATTTTGAGCATTTATACAAGTGTTTTCTATAAGTGCTAGTGCCATTTACTCTAGGAGCACACTTGTATGACATACCACAGTAGTTGCACTTACACTTTCCCTGACCTTTTGCAATAAATTTGGTGAAATGATCCCATATATCTGATCTTTCTTTAGTGGACTTCCTCTTCTGTGCAGTTTTTGTTGTCTCCCTTTCTACTTTATCAATAAATCCTTCTATCTCCTCATTTTCATCTCCATCAAGGGAAGTACCAACTGTTTTTGGGGTATCCTCTGAAGTAGTGTCCATCTAAAATTTTCATATTACAAGTTTACACAAGTTAGATTATTAAACAAATTAATGCCACAACAATTTGAAGAAAATAAATTGAAGGGTAATAGAAAATCAAATACTAGATAACTTACATTGCAAGACCCAGTACTTGACTCCGTTGTGGAAGACAAAGGGCCACTTGAAATCTAGCTTAAACTGAAATTCATAATTCAAGGAATTGATAAAATAAATTAAGATAATCATTCAAGAGTGAAAAATTGATGCAATTAACAGTTTAAAACATTTAACAGCAAGAATAATAAATTCATAATTCAAGATGCTGATAAAATAAATTAAGATAAACAATCAAGAATGAAAAAATAAATTTCATAATTCAAGGAAGTGAGAAAGGAGGAGAGAGATGACCTGAGCAGTCTGCAAGTTCGTAAAACCCTAGAGCTAGCAGTCTGTAGTCGCAGCACGCAGGGATTGAAGCTTCTTGGGGAAGATGAGAATGAGTGCAGCAGATGTGAGTAGATGAGAATGAGCAATAGATGTAATCGCGAGATTTGGAAGAGGATTAGATTTAGAGGAGCAGTAGTGAGTTGATGAGAATGAGCAGCGATGAAGAGGAGCAGTAGTGAGTTGATGAAGAATTGAAGAGTGATGAGTTGATGACTGCGAAGTGCGATTTGCAAAGAGCCAAAGAAACCATTAACCTAACCTAAAAGCGTATAGTATTGTCAAAGTACTCAAGTGTCAACAAGTGTATTTTTTAAAAAAAATCAAAATAGATAAAAAAATTTTAAAAAAAATTATATAATATAAAAATGCGGTTTACGGTGCGATTGCGGTTTACAAAAATTCAAACCCAACCCAAACCGCAAACCGCGGTTTGCTTGAAATCATAGTCCAAACCGCAATTTTGAAACCGCAACCCACCCCAACCCGCAAAAAAACGGTTTGGGTTGTGGTTTGGTGCGGTCCAGACCGCACTCTGAACAGCCCTAGGGTTGAGGGTGCAGGGGAAGGGAAGAGAGGGGGTTGTGTTGGCTGGGGAAAGGGAGGAAGGAGTGGGAGTGGGGTGGGGAAGGGGAGGGGTGGCAGTGGTAGGGGTGGGTGGGTTGGTGGCAGTGGAGGAGGGGGTGGCTGGGTTTAGTTTAGGTTTTTTTAAGTTTATTTAATATTATTAATTAGAATTCAGAGTTTAATTAAAAAAATTACCATTTATTCAGGTTACCGGTCAACTTGACTTATTCAAAGTTGATGGGGTATAGAGGTTATTTTATTCTGAAATAATCAAAAGATTGCTTTATTATTTACGAATCGCCAAAAGGTTATATTATTAGGAGGAAATAATCCTTAATCTAATAAGATGCCATGTAATTAGTCTTTTTAGCTTTATAGGAAACTTTTCCTTTTATCAATAAGAAAATTGTATGCAGAAAATACAATACACTCTCTTAAGACAATAGGGAGTAATAACAATAAGAAAATTGTTTGCATGAAATACAATACACTCCCTTAGGGGTCTTCACGGGTCCAAGATCGAAACGGACCGGATTCGGTTGAATTAGTAGACCAAGGCTTGGAAAAACTTTGGACTTGGACCGGACCAGAAAAATTCCAATCTGGTCCGATTTGGACAGGAATTTTTTCGGTCCGATCCGATTTGGACAGGAATTTTTTCAGCCCGACGATTTTGGACATGTAGAACCAGAATTAATATTTGTAAAAAAAACTCTTTTACTTGATTTAAACATATTTATAAATTAAATACACTAAAATTTATAATTTTAAGTACAATATTCCTAAAGGTGATGAATAGTAAATTTTTAACTTTGTACCTTTTAAACTTTTTTAATATATATTTTTTTCTAAAGAATTATAATTCGATCCATCGGTCTAGACCAAAATTTTCCTGGTCCCGACCGGAATTTTCTAGATATGGACCGGACCGGATCGAAAACTTGAAATCGAAATTTTCTCTTGACCTAGGACCGGACAGGAATACGTGAAACTAAGGAAAGTACCATTTCCAATTTTCTTAAACTAGTACTTCCTTCGTTTTTTTTATAGATGCTACATTTCCCTTAAATGGAAATGTCATGATAGATGCTATATACCATAATGGATCACTTTACACCATAAAGATTTTAAAATACTATTAAAAATTCGATTGTCCCCTACTTTCTCCTTTGAAATACCCATACTTTTTCCTTAACAAATGTATTTTTATTCAAAAAGTGGTGGTCCCCTACTTTCTTTCTCTACCTTTGTTGAAACACAAATTCTGATATACGGCCGGCCACACGGAAAAATTTCGCGTGTGGCCGGCGCATTCCAATTTGAAATAATAAGCCCAACAAACAGTAACATGTGCCTTTCACTGTTACTAGAATCACCGCTAATACAAACCCGCCTCTCACACAAAGTCAACGCCATGGCTACTCCCTTTTCTCTCTCCTCTGCTACAATTTCACTCTCATCTTCATCTTCATCTTCATCTTCATCTTCATCTTCATCTTCTCTCCTTCAATCACTTTCGAAGCTTCAACAATAGCGACGCCATAGAACTCTGTCGACGATGCACTTACTACTGTTTTTGAAGCTTCAACAATGGCGAACTCCGCTCTCTCACTCGTTTCTCTCTTGGAATATGTATTCACAGGTTTTAAGAAAAGCCTATGTGTTTTCTTAGCTATAATGAGTAACCTCATTTAATGTTATGAGTAACCCCAAAAGTTCACAAATGTAACCACATTTATGCAAACGAGTAACCTTATTCATTCATAAAAGTAAACTGATTAATAACCTCATTTATTCAAATAAATAATCTCATTTGTTCACAAAAGTAATCTCGTTTTTTTTCATACAAGTAACCTCGTTAGTTCACAATATTAACCTTATTTAATCATACGATGACCCTATTTGATCATAAAATCTTATTTAATCTTATGAGTAACTCAATTAATTCATACTAGTAACCTCATTTATTTATACAAATAACTTCAATTAATCATACGAGTAACCTCATTTAATCATACGAGTAACCCAAAAGTTCAGAAAAATAACTGCATTTTCTTATAAGAGCAACCACATTTCTTTATAAGAGTGACACCCTTTTATTGTAAAGTAACCACATACTCATACTAGTAACTCCATTTGGTAACTCTATCTGTTCATAAGAGTAACTCCATTGTTCATAAGTGTTTGTGCATAAAGATCAACTTCAAAAGATCTTATCTCATAGCACACTTAATATTTTGGAAAGATTCAAGTTGGAGATGAGAATTTGGCTCGATAGCTTTCCAACACCTTGTCAAAAGCTCGATTCCGATGAGAAACGAGTGAGATATGACCATTTGAAAATGAGCTAACAGGCTGATAGGCTGTCTCGCGCGCGGCCACACCTGTAATTTCGCGTGTGACCGGCCACCCGCAAGACGCATTGTTGTTAAAACTCTCCACTTTCTCTATTTAGCATCTATAAAAAAAAACGAAAGAGGTATATCTAGTACTATTGCCAGTACAAAGTACAAATGAACAAGGCATTACTTGACTGTTCGAAACATGGTATAACATTATTAATGTGAAATTCCACAAATATTATACAACCAAGAGTATGACACAAGTAAAGGGAATAAACTAATTCATGAACACCATATCTAACCAGTAATCCAAGCCAAACCTACAGCAAAAGGGGAATGGGAAATCGATTCATTTAAACAACTACTACTTAATTAGCAGCTTCCCTTTAAATGACTAGCTCCAAGGTCCTTGGAAGGGAGATTTTTTGTAGGGTTCTGCCAATATTTTTTTTTTTTTTGAAAGCATAGAACTTAAGAAGGCAGTAAATAAAACACTATTTTGGTTGCATTAGTTACATAAGATTAGAAAAATAACTAAATGCTTCAAAAAGAAAGAATAAACAAAGATTCTGACCAAGGAAAGAACAAGAATAAGCAAAGATATCTAATCATTAATTTAGAAGAAACTATATAATTCAAATCTCTAAATACTGTGATTCAAATCTTCCAATCCCATGACTTGCTATATCAGATTTTCTTTTCTGTTGTTTTCTTTAATAAATGATGTTGTTGCATTGTATCAACCGTGAACAGTCCGAACACTACACTCCTATGTGCATCTTCTAATTTGCTCGGAAGAGATCCTTATCTACTAAAGGCCAGGAGACCCCAGTGCACACCATAGAGGAAAGCAGTCACTTAACTATTTCCAACACAATCTTCCACATCAAGATTCAGATTTCATCCCATTGCGGTTGACATAATCCAGATACCCCTGTCAGAAGAATATGAGCTAGAGAAAGCAGCATTTAATGTCATTCTTATCCTAGATATGATAAACTAGTTTGCAACAGATGTTGGATATATTGATAAGAATTACAATACAAATGTTATAGATGCTCTAATTTGTTATAAAGATATAGCTAATACATCTTGTCAGTAGTGAAGGGCAAAATTCTTAGCAAACAACTTTTCCCGTTTATGTAATGAACAGAAAATGGGAAAAAAACAAAGTAGAATTTTTATTATATAAGTCAAAGATCATACTCAGAGTCAATATCCAAGTTCATATTTGTTAGCATTTTCAAGATATAGGATGGTTCAGTAACAAAAGAGAATAAAGATTGATGACCAACAGTGCTTATCATACCTGCAAAATCCCAACAGCAGCAAATTTGTCAAGCATGGTCTTTAATTCCACTGGATGTAATGTAAGTGGCTTCAAAAGTAATTCAACATTCTGCAACCCAAAAGATCATTAGCATGATGAGGAAAAGATACGCCCATAATTTGGTATTTTGGCTTATTCAAGAAAAGAAGAATTTTCAATTCTAAGGAAATAAGGTCTACCAGAAGAGCATCTAACTTGGCTATCAGTTACCTTTGATGTGAAACACTCATTCCAATAAGTATATTTAACACCTTCAAGTTTTCCGGTTTTGCAAAGATCATCTACGAAAACTTTCACTTGCACAGCCTGATTAACAAAGTAGAAAAGCATCAAACTTATAGTCATCAAGTCACGAATGTCATAGCCACTTAAGAGAACATACATGTGGACTGGGACGCAGTCTATCATAAGGGCAGCCAACAATAAATCCTGATAGAGAAAATTCTGAAATCTGCAAGAACAAAACATACCAGTTAGAATCAGATATATCTGACCCTAATGTCAGAATAGATTATGACAGACATAATTCAACTATACGGAGCCTGAATCCTAACTCCTAGCTAGGTACCCAATCCCAACTCCTGACATCACTCAAGGTACCACACCCAACTCTGGACATCACTCAACATACCCAATCCGGACCCTGACATCACACAAGAATATACTTCCTCCGTTTTATTTTACTTGCATCATTTGTGTTTGCACAAGATCCAAGGAGAGGAGAAAGATAAAAAAGAACCCATGTGCTCGAAGAGAAAAGGAGATAATATATTGCCAAAAACAGAAACAATGCAAGTAATAGGGAATTGCCAAAAGTGGGAAATGATGCAAGTACAAAAAAGGAGGAAGTATTTTTTTTTTGGCGAGTGGAAAGCAGAGGACAACAACTAAGGCTCCTCTCTGGCTTCGGGGGCCAGAACTGAGCTCTTGAAAAGGCAATAAAGTCATAATTGATAGATATTATCGATAATAGTATAAACTTCAAGAGGAGCTTTTTTTGGGATGGTGAAGAGCTTTGACGAATTCCGCGCAATCAGTGAAGGCTTGATCACTCAAGAAATTACAGGACACAACATATTTTCACACAAAGATGACAACACTCAATATGGCACAATAAATAGAATAAGAAAAACTCTACCAAACTTGTGAAATCAGCAGCCATCATGTCAATATTGAATTTCTTCCTTAGTAAAACACTGCAGGTAAGAAACACAGATGGAAATTTTCAGAACAGGAGAAGTATAGGAATGATAAGTATCATTGTAAGAATGTGGAATGCTGCATACTTCAACTCACGTGAAACAAAATTTAACAGCCATACTTCCAAGTTCCAATAGTGAGGAAGGGGTAAACTATTTCAGATACAAAAAGATAAAGTTAGCAACTTCAGTTCTATGCATAAAGTGCAAAATTTACCTCAAAGGTGTTGCAATTTTGTTTTCTGGGTCTGAAAGTGCAAGCCCAACATATTTATCACCAACGTCCAAGCCCAACAACCGACCTCGTTCCAGTGCATTTGTCTTAAGCAAATCTTGAAACAAACTGAGCGGCTTCATATGCTTCATCTTCAATACAAACCACTTCAAAAAGAATCAATAGACTCACAAAGCAGTAATGAAGCAACTCAAAGAACTTCTACAAACTTAAAAAGCTTTAAACCCCAACTCGAAGAAGTTGGGCATGTGTGGGAAGGTTGGAGTTGAACAATGAAACAAGGTCAGTAATGCATCCACTTAACCACTGCTCTTTCTCAGTTTCCAGTAAGAATATTGAAATTACTTCTAAACAAACCAATTAGTGGAAGAAATGACTTTCCAAGGACGTTTAAAGTTTTAATTTGCCTAGAATTTACACTTGGAAATCCCGGATAAATTCTTAGATTGAAAGCTGGAATGGATGAACCAAGCAAGAGAATTGTAAATTGTCAAAGGGTTAGGGCAAAATTTAAATTGTAGGGTCCCTTCTTTTTTGCAATTAGAGAGAGTTGGAAACACCTGGCGAATCTAGGATTTTGAGGGAAAGCTAGCACAAGTGCACAACATTTGGATAGTACTGAAGGCACCAAATTCCATATACAACATAAAGAGTTTAAACAAACAAACAAAATTTACTACATACCTTATCATCAATGAAATCACCAAATGATTGTTCAAAAATATTACTGGCCTAGTAGAGTTAGAGGAAGATTTGGAACTCAAATTAGCCCCATTTTCAGTTTAGGTCTCCCATCTCTTATTTTCTTTATACCTAATTCTCAAACATATTAATTATTAGAGTATTTAATCAGTGTCTAAGTTCTAAACAAACAAACCTCATCAAATTAATTATTCTTTCGTCAATTGTCAATCTATCCACATAATGAGATGACACAAATAACTTATTAACTTTACTCAGCTAATATTCTTTATTCATCAAATTAATCAAGCGCTAAAAAAAATTTAAGGTAACAATATGAGAAATAATCTGCTGACCTTAATTGACATATAAAGAACTTCTTTGAGAAAAATAACATGAAAAAGAGAGAAAAATAACATGAAAAAGAGAAAAATTTGAAGTAAAATAAAAAACTGACCTTTGGCTGCCTAACACAGTGCACGATGCTCCACAAACTATAATCTATAAGACCCACACCGCCACGGCTCGACGGCCGCACCACTGAAACATAGCTGCACCGACGCACACAACGCAGACCCAGACGATAGTTGCAGTTCACACCCACCGCTTGTAATTGCGCTTTCTGTGTGGATTCAGAGAAAATCTCTATTATACTTCCTCTATTTTAAAATAACCATCTTTCACGTTTGGCAAGAAGTTATTTTTGAATATTAATATATCTAATTGCATTTAAGTAAAAGGAAAAATTGGTCTCTATTATATATGTGAAGATGGGTAGGACACCAAAATATAGAAATCCCTATTTTACCTTCACTAAATTAAGCAAATTACAACTATCTCTACTATACTTCTTTGACCAATATACCCCTAATCAAAAAAGAAAACTACAAAACCTACCAATCTACTCCCTCCGTTTCTTTTTAATCTACACTCTTTCCTTTTTAGAAACATTGTTACTTTTTCTATTTTTGGTAGCATATCACATCTACTTTCTCTTCTTTTCCACCCATGTCATTCACTTTTTAATATTTTAACCCACTCTTTTGTTTCTCTCTCACACTTTTCGATTTCTCTCTCGATCTTTTCGGTTTTTCTATCATATTTTTGTACTTCTTCCTTGATTCTCCCCCCAAAGTAAAGTGAGTAAATTAAAATGAAACGGAGGAAGTATGAGCTCAGGGAAAAAAGAGGGCCAAACTAACCACATGACAGTTAACTTCCAATTCATATACAAACTAAAATGAAAAAAAAAAAGGAAATTAAAACAATTACTAGAACATAAGACAGTTTGTTTAATTCATCAACTTCCTTCAATCCTTCCTCTTTTCCTTTTGATTATCACAGCTTCTCCCGTCAATGTCGGGAAAACACATAAAAAACACATATCACACATATTAGAGCAGCATCGTTCTACCAAGACCAGGTAATTCCAAACCATAAAAACGTTGATTTACCGATAATTCTTATACATACACCATTCATTTTTTGATTATGAAAAATTCATTCAGGGTACTTCTCACAAAACATTGTAATCCAAGAGAGGCAAAAAAATTGTTGGAGCACTGAAATAGTTACAAGGTATTTCTTACTTCTCTTACACACGATTCTTCCTCTAATGAGAGATAAAAAACAGTTGCATTATAATTCAAAATACAATTTTATCGGGCTTTGTCATTGAATATGAAAATAAAAAACGAACCTTTAGCATACATACAACAAACGTAGCGTATTAATTAATAGGGATTTTTATAATTACAGAGAAAGTATCATCAATCGACTATAAGAACAACAATTGTTTAATACAACTAAACAAAAGTTTAAATCCTGGCTAGCACAGATTCACTGCAAATAAACTAGAAAAAGTGATTCAATAATCACACTGAAAAGGCATTTCTTGACTCAATCACATTCCTGAACCACGGTATCTTAAATGCGCGATGGCCTTTCTCAACTCACAAAATCTTAATTCTATTGCCAATTGCTCATCGCAGTTCGTACTTAACTAACCAAGAATACTAACAAAGTGAAAGTCATTGCCTCATGGGGCCATGGGCAACAACAACCTTTATAATCAACCATCATGAAATCACATAAATTAGCAAGCTAATCATCCACTCTACACCAAAACATAATTAACTAAACTTCCACGAACAACTCCAATCAACAAAATTAATCAGCATTCCAATTTCCAATCCAAACAAAAACCAGAATCCAAAAAACAACATTAAAAAAATAATACCTCAAAATAAACACAATAGTACCGGAGCACTCGAAGGAGGCTGCGGAGCAACAGAAGTCGTTGCACCGGCGGCAGCAGCAACAACAATGGCAGCAACAGCGGCAGAGGAAGAAGCAGCAACAAGATGGGCGGAAGATAAAGTTCACGCACAGCGGTGGTTCTGGCGATCGAGAGATGTTGTGGTGGTGGAACAGAGGAAAGAGAGGCGGAGGATTTCTAGGGAGAGAATGGGGATTATAAACACAAATGGCAAGTGAGGATATAACTTTAGAGCATTACCCATGGGTTGGTTGGTCTTAGTTAGTCTTTATGTTTGTCATTCTCTCTCCTCCCCTCCTTACACTTTACATTTCACTGAAATCCCATCAGCTCATTTTTTTGGTTTACTAAACCCAACTTCACTTTACTAACGTAGCCCAAAAAACCCTTATAATCATATTTTTTCTAAAAAATCTCTCTCTAAAAATATTCTCTCCTCCTCCTTTCTAACTGTTAGAGGAAAAAAACTTCATAGAAGACCTAATTCATAAATTTTAATCCGATACTCAATTAACGTTAATTTTGACTCAAGCGAATTTCAATCTGATGTATGTTGTTCATTTTTTCGTCATTATGCGTTGTCGGGGGATTATTATGCATCGATTTATTTTATTTCGTGCAATCTGCATGAAACAAAAAAGATTGTTTCGTTCAATCTGCACGAAATACTCCATTCTGTTTCATGCAGATTGCACGAAACAATTTATTCTATTTCATGCAGATTGCACGAAATAGTCTATTCTATTTCGTGCAGATTGCACAGAACAGTAAATTCAAACCTTCAATAATTTTCGCAGTTTTCTTCGAAATTGTAACACGCAATTTGTTGTTTTGAAACCACGAAAATGGATAAACGAGAAAGAGAAATAACTGAATATCCTGTGTTGTTATGGAGAAATTAATTGAAAATGGACGAATTCTTAGAAATTAAATTGGTACAACCTTAGAAAAAAACCAGAGAAATGGTAGAGGGAGAAAGTAGGCGGAAATTGGTAGATGGTGAATCGAGTTATGAGGGTATTTTAGGTATTTTACTGGGTTGTGTTAGTAAAGTGAGGTTGCATTTAGCAACCATGTTTTTTTTCTCACAATGGTTTGGTTGGTCTTACTTGATTTTTTCTATTTCTCTCTCCTACTTTTGTTATACCTCATCGTATACTTTCTCTCCTATCCAATAATTATTTTTATATGAAATAGATGATTTAAATTAATAGAAACATAAACATTCTTTAGAATTCTGGATTTTGTACCACACTTGGATCAATTTGGAAATTATTTTGGGGATTTTGTGGGTGGTTAAGATTGTTTTGGGAGTAACTAGGATTATTTGAATTCATAATATTGACTTATTTTAAGTAATACTCCATCCGTTTCATTTTAGTTTACTCACTTCACTTTGGGGAGAATCAAGGAAGAAGTACAAAAGTATGAGAGAGAACCTGAAAAGTGAGAGAGAAAAACAAAAGAATGGGTTAAATCTCTATTACATAAGGGAAGGGGGGAGCAACGGTGTCCTTTTTTGAACCGACTATTTTGCCCCCCTTTCCTTTCTAAATTACAAAATACTTGCTTGATTAGCTTCTACTTGATTAGCTTATATGAGGAAAATTAAAGTTTCCTCTTATTATAACTTTATAGAAATAAAATACCTGCTTGATTAGCTTCTACTTTCACTGATCAACAAATATGTTTCATGTTATTATCATTGACGAACTACATATACATAGCTTTTTATGCACGCGATGCGTGCGATGACATTTTTAGGCCTAATTATTACTAAGTAGTAAACAAAAAGAAAATGCAAGTTAGTTATTTAGTTCACCTCCATTTTGTAGAAATAAGATTCTTTGAACTACAATCAAATATATTTAAAAACACTTTAATAAATATAGTATAAATAATGAACAAATACGGTATTTTATTTCTATAAAATGCTTTGCAAAAACCATTTCATGCGAAATCAGATTGTGTATGAAAAATTTGAAATTTCATTTCACCTATAATTGAAAATCAAAGTGTTCAAATTTAGAAAAGGAGAAAAATTAAAAATGACCATTTCATGCAAAATCAGTATTGTGTATGAAAAACTTAAATTTCCTTTCAAATATAAATTGAAACTCAAGTGTGAACATTTAGAAAAGGAGAAAAAATTAAAATGATGAAAATTCTTAAATATCTGTGAAATCAGAATTTAGAAGTTAGACAAGGAAAAAAACTAAAATTGTATTATACTTTTCGGTTACAATTTTGGGATCATAGAGAAATTACTGAAATCCATATAAAAAACTATTTAAATTACAAAAATGAATAAAACCAAAAAAAAAGAACATGACGATATTTGGTAAAGAACATCATACTGATTATAAAAGAACATGCGCATATAAGACTTGAGAAACAAAAAAACTATTCAAAATCACAAAATGAATGACAACATAAAAAGAACATGGAAGAATCTTATTCACAAAATAGAGGTGAACTTACATACTAACTTGCATTTTCAGTTTGTTTACTACTTAGTATTAGGCCTAAAAATATCATCGCACGCATCGCGTGCACAAAAGACTAGTATTAAAAAGTGAATGTCATGGGTGGAAAAAAGGAGGAGAAAGTAGATGTGATATGTTACCAAAAATAGAAAAACCAACAGTATGTAGATTAAAAAGAAATGAACTAAAAAGGAAAGTGTGTAGATTAAAAAGAAACGGGGGAGTATTAGGTAGGAGAGAGTAATTAGAAAAATAGATTAGGAAGACGTGTAGTAAAATATATGAACTTTGAGCTCAATTTATAGATAAAATTATTTTATAGCCGTTATTCTAATTTTTTTTTAAAAAATTAACCTGATTTTTTATTAATGTTACAAATTTTATAACGTTATAAAAATTACCGTTTGAAACCATAAAACCAACGCTAAAGAAGAAACGTGGCAGCAACAGATTTGCTGCTCAGTGGCATCTGACGCACGTCAGAACCACTGACAGCAAATCTGTCACTTGGCCCACCTTATTTCAAGCGTCATTGTGAAACGCACAGCTTTGTGCTTTCTCCAGCTCTCCCTTCTCCCTTTTCCTTTACACTCAACGTTTAAGTGGTTGTCAACTAATTAAAAAAAATTCCGCTAGTTTTCTTCGCCACACGGCGTCATGCTATTCGGCATTTGCACTCCATCCGAGGCGAAGTTGGTTTGGAATTTAGACCAACCAACTCCAAGGATCAATTGCCCAATAGTAAAACCAACCAAAGATAGTTTAACTATTTCCTAGACCAACCCAAAATCATTCCATTTTACATGCTCTTACTTCATAAGGTAAGACTTGAGTAAAAGGTCAAATAATGTGGGTAATTTGATTCAAAAATGAGTTTTTTGCAGGGATATACCAGGGTAATAGATCATTTTGTAAGGATATATCAGGATCCTCGCTTCTTTTGTAGCTGGACAACTTCTCGGATATCATTCCTCTTGGCCCGCAATACAGATCTCTCATTCTAGCAAGAAAGTCAAATTTTTGGCCTTTGAATTGCTTAATTACTCTTTTTATAGTGCATGATATATAATTGCTTCTATTACATTCATTTCCCTACAACTTACTCACTTTCACTTTGTAGCTCACTCGCAAGTTCCTATCAAGTCAAAGAACGAAAATTTGACTTTCTCGCCGCAAATAGTGTTTTTGGTACCTTTTAACAAAACTTAAATTTAGGTTGATATATCCCCACAAAAAAATAATTAGTGAGGTATATCCCCACAAAATGCGTTATTACCCTGTTATATCTCCGCTAAAAAATCTTACAAAAATTATCCAAAAAGGCTGCACACGTGTAAAAGCATTATCATTATTCCTTCAAAACAAATTTTTTTTATTATCATTATAAATGGAGTCATTGTTTGGAAAATTAACAAATATCGGTAATTTCATTGAAATTTTAGCAAATACAACACTGTAATTAGGTGAAATAATATAAAAATGTTATAATTATTGTGTTAAAGTTGAAATAATTATTATTACTTGAAAATTATATACTACCTCCGTCTCGTTATAGATGCAACAAAGGGGTATTTTTTGTGAGGTATAAAATATTCATTTGTTGCATTTAAAGTGAATAGGAGGAAGTAGATAGAATTAGATTTTGTTTTTTTTTTAAAAGATATAGATGTAGCTAGATTATTACATATTATGGGTGCTAATATATTGAATAAACGTGACATGAAAATAACGTATTAAATTATATAAAGCTGTCAAAAATGATTGCATGTACCTAGACATAATATTATAAATCGTTGAAGAGTTCAATCTACAACATTCTTATATTGTTAGGTATATAATGCATGTCGATATGGAGGAGGAGTGCATATAATTACGCAAACACAATTAAGGAAAATTGAGCAAGTGAAAAATATCATTTAATATATTCATTCAATTTGTTTGTTATTATTTTGCTGCATTATTAAGAAATTTTTTGTTAACAAACCTTGTAAATAATTTTACTTACAAACTATAACTCGATGCAATCATGCAATTAGTATAACTTCCATAATGATTTTCGCAAGCATAGCGTGCATATAATGCTAGTTTAATTTAGTCTCAACTACGGACGCCCCATAAAAACAGTCCCTACTTCAATTTATTATTATTCAGTCCCAACTTTTATGGTATTTTACAATGGTAGTCATAACTTGTTATAGCACGTAAACTTTGTCATTTTTTTCCATCTTCTTCCTCCTCTTTCCTCCCTTGGTCACTGCTCCGTCCTCCTCTCCTTTGCCACCCAACCCCCTTCCTTTCCATCCCACTACTCCCCTCACACACCTCCCCTAAATGTCACCACCCCCCACCACCCTCTCCCCCCTCCCCAAAACCCCATCCCTTCCCATGCCACCCATTCCCCTGCCTCTGAGAGCCCTCCCCTGCTCTAGCCACCCCCCCTCCGCCCCCAAAACTTCCTTCCCCTGTTCCGTCACCATCTCCCATACCCTCAAAACACCTCCCTCACCCTTGAAATCACCTCCCTTGCCTACCGAAATCTTCTCATATACTTGTCACCCCTCCACCACCTCCCATAAACTGATAATAGACATTGATGATTTGCAGGGTTTGGAGGAGAGAGAATAAGGAGGCATCATCGAGGTGCTGGCGAGGAGAGCGAAAATGGGGAGCATGTCAGGGGGAGGGGGTAGTGGGGTGGCAAGGTGAGTCGCATGGGGGTTAGCAGGGGAGGAGAGGTGGCTGGGGGTCAATAGGGGAAGGGGAGGGGAGCAGAGGAGGGGGATGGGGTGGATGGCAGGGAAATTATTTTTAAAAAAATTAACCTCTTAAAATAGTTACTGATTAACCTGGACCGTTTTTTTGTAAAACACCCTTTAAAGTTGGGACTGGACAATAATAAACTGAAGTTGAGACTGTTTTTATCAGGGCGTCCATAGTTGGAACTGCTTTAATCAATTTTCCCTAAGTAAAAATAGTAAAAAGTTCATATTTGAAATAATTGTATTGAAACGAATTTAATAAGATCCCACTTGAATATATTTCTTCTTATATGATGGGGAGATAAAGTTTGTCAAAGTTGGTTGATGAATATTCACTAAATGCCAATTTGTGCAACTATTTTGAAATGGAGGAAGTATACGGCAAGCCGTGAAGGACGCCCAAAAAAGGGGAAAATATAAAAAATCTAACTACTTTATTTAAACCAAAAAATATTAAAATGGAAGGCAAGCAAAAAAACACAGCACAACACAACCATGGATCTCAGAATCCACATTACTAAAACTATATTCTTAAACTTACAACTGTTATACACGAAAAAAGGGTTTGTGCAACGGTAAAATTCGTAACCCAAAGCAATGGACAACGAGTTACTCCCTCCGTTTCCTAAAGATCTTCCCACTTACTGTTCCTACAGATACCAAGGAAAATCAAGTTGTGTGGGGCATGGTGTAAGTAAAGTAGGAGAGAGAAAAGAGTTAAGATAAATAAACAAATAAAAAAGGGTTAAAGTAGGAGAGAGAAAGGGAGTAAAATTGAATTAATAATGTAATGGTGGACCATATGATAGTGACATGAGAGGGTAAATAGGGAAATTTGTTTTGCCAAATAAGGAATAAAGCAAAAGAGGGAAGATCTTTTGGAAACACCCTTAAACGGAAAGAGGGAAGATCTTTAGGAAACGGAGGGAGTACAACTCATCATGGGTTCGTTGCCAAAGCCCCGTCGCTCATATAGTTTTGTGCAGCGAACGTAAGTTTCATCGCCCAAAGTGACGTATGGGCATCGAGCCAACTCGTTGTCAGTATCATTTTTGTGCAATTCTATGTTTGTACGAAAATATATAACAATTTCAAATTCATAATGAAAAACTTTTAACAAAATCCAGGAAGCAAACTGTTTTTCCACGATTTAATATATTCCTACTCTTTCCTTACCTCTAGATATAATAATTTCCTTTCTTTTCCTTTACCTCTGCATAGAGCTCCCTTATACAATGAAGATTGAGATATAATTAGACCATTTAGAAACATTGATCAAAACAATCTTCATCAAACATGATCAAAATGCGAGTTAAGCAAACATCAAGGACCCCAAGTTTGCTTTTTTCACCCTTTGGGACCTGTCCTTTTTTTATGCACCATTTGGGACTTGGGTTGGGAAATCCGGTAACCTAACCACACTTTAACCACCCCGAAGGTATAATAATAATAATAATAATAAGCATTTAATATTCAGTAAAATCCAAAAAAGTAACCGTTACTTCATCAACTGCATAAATACATGGGTTCCATGGAACATGGAACAAATGAACCAGTTTTCTTCATTCAAAAAAAGCAAAAACACCATGTTAATTCTTCCCAAAAAAACTGTATAATCTAAAACCAAAAAAAAACCACAATTTAGTTCAGGAACTCCATTGCAGCATCTCTTAATTAGTATTGGCACTCCTGCAGTGAAAAAGATGAATCACGGTCAAGTATTATGCTACTGTGCTAAGGTTGCCAAAAAAAGGGTGTCCAAAACACTCAGAAATCCATTCATGAGGTTATATATTTGTGAGAATTTTAGAACAAGACATGGTTGTGATTTCTTTGAATGGATAGACAGGCCTCACCATATTGAATTGAGCAACGAAATGGTGGCATATATGAGGAAGAGGATGCAGCTTGAGGATGAAGTGCAAGAACTGAAAACAAAGATTAAGAAAATGAGAGTGTTTATTGTAGTGTTAGTGTTGATAATTGCAGTTTTTGTTAAGAAAATGTGAAGTACAAATGTAGTGATTACCTTGTAAGCTTATCTTTCAAAATAACTGAGTTGGTCCTTTGTATAATGAACCAAATGTCCTTGCATTGCTTGATTGTGATTGAGTTATGTTTGATGCATTTGACTGTGATTGTGATTGACTTAAATTAAACACCTGCCAAATGATAACTTATTAGTCTGTTGCAAATTTAAAAAAATTAGTCTCTTGCAATAAAAAAAAAAATTAACACAAGCATACAGTTCTTACCCTTGCTTCTGTCTGGAATCCATTTGGGTATGTATGTGTACATCATAATTTATAGCAGATACACATACAAAACAAAATAAAACCACCACACAAAGTATAATCCAAACAAAAAACAACAAACATGAACCAAAAAAAATTTGAATTTTGAATTTCCAAATTTTCAACATCCAAAATCCCTCCAACTGACCCAACAAAAACACTGAATTTCGCTAAAAAAGACAAGAAATAGAGAGTTTAGATGCTTACCACAGAGATAATAAGCAGTTGTTAGCCAAATTTTTTTTGAGATGAAGCTTCTTCTTCTGAGCACTTTTTTTTCGCCTTTGAGAGAGATGAAGGAGAGTTCAAGGTTTCTGGAACAGGGGAGTGGAAGATGGAATGGCGCCAAGTACAGGTAAAACCCCTTTTTTTAGCCCCTTGCACTCGTCGTTTTGACGGCTAAGTTGTCGCTCAACTGACAAAATTTTTTTGGGAAAAAACAACAAATGATAGCTTTTGGGGTTTTCACATTTATTACATTGTCAACTGGGCCCACAAGTTAACCAAGGTTAACATTTATGCTTAGAACTCCGTTTTGGGTACCAAACGGTGTAAAAAAAAAAGGACATGTCCCAAACGGTGAAAAAAAAAAAGCAAACTTCAGGTCCTTATTGTTTGCTTAACTCATCAAAATGCTTCATTGCCTCATCTAAGTTTACAAAATTTCTTCAATATTCTGAGATGCATCTTTGTTTTTAGAACCAGATTCAGATTGTGTATCATCCATGGCCTACTAGAAAATATCATTTCATTAACATAAAGTACACATTTCAATTTTTTAACCCTAATTTTCTACAAATTCAACTCAAACGAAATATTAAGACTGAAATTCAAACATATAAACTGAAATTCAAACATATAAACTGAAAAACGAAACAAACAAATAGTTTGTAACAAACAAATACCACATTCACATTTCGACTCATCAATTTGAAATTTAACAAACGAATTCGTGATTCAACAAACAAATCAATTTGAAACATAACAAATAAATCAGACAAACGAATCAGTTTGAAGAATGAAATTCACATAATCACAGTTGCATAAAAAAAAGAGTTCGAAAAAGACAAAGAAAAAAGAGAAAATACCTGGCAAGGAGTTGTAGCGTGACTCGGCGGCGTGAGGCGCTGTAGCGTGGACTGTGGAGGGCTGGAGACGTGACTGCGTGAGGAATTGAGGCGTCTCTCTCTCCCTGCGTGACAGCACTCTTTTGGACTTTGGTGTTTAGTTTAGGACTTTAGGGTTTACACTAGAAAATCAGCTTGTTTTTTCTTTAAAAAAAAAGTTAAAATTTATATATTAAATAATTTTAGGGTCTAAGGGTCGGGTCTGTGTCTAAAATATCAAGACCCGGACTGTAACAACCCTGAACAATACTTCTAAAATCAACTTTATATAAATAAACTCGAAAATCCAAAGGTGCTACGCCGCGATAATTATTAATAATAACCGCAAGGCTAATGGTTCTCACTAGAGGTGTTCATCGGGCCGGGTTCGAGCCGGGCCGGGCTATGGTCAAAACAACACCGGGCCGGACCGGGCTTAAGCCCACGAGACCCGGCCCGGTCCGGCCCATTATTTCCGTACTATTATTTCGTCCTTTTGTCAAATTGCATAATAACAAAACAACATAGACAATATTATCCAAAGTTTATTTCATTGCAAATTCACTATTTCACCAAAAAACTTACAAAGAAAAAAAAAACGAAGGGGAGGAAAAACAACCATCAAGGTTGGAATTTATGTCTAATCTGGCAGAGTGACGTAGGTCTCTTGGGTGGTTGCTATGCTGCTGTGCTAGTGTGTGCTAGAAGTTCAGTGTTTTTTTTTTTTTTATCATTCTTCCTCGGAAAATAATACTCCAATTCATGTTAATGTGACATGTTGGTGTTTTAGTTTAAATCATCTTAAACCCCAAATTCCCCTAAAAAAAAAAAAATCTTAAACCCCAAAATTTGTCATTTTTGTGTGAACCAACTTCTTTTTTTTTCCCTATGACTAAAACGGCATTTTGATCTTCTGGGTTTTTTCCATCATCTTAAACCCCCAAAACCATGAGAAACCCAGTTCGTTCTACTCCCTTAAAATTAACCATCTTCTTTTTTTCTCTCTCTTCTTCTTCTTCTTTTTAATGTGAAATGTGGGTGCTTTACATGCAGGTTAAGAAAAATAAGTTAAGCGCTTCTAGTAGATTTTTCCTTCTCACACAGCGAACTTCATGATCATTTCCTCTGCATTTTGATCTTTTAGTAAACTAAACAACGTTGTGCTAACTCAGAATAATACTCAAAGGAGAGAGAATTTTAGGGTTTATGATTTGAGGAAAAATTGGGGAAAAAAAAGGGACAAAGATCGAAATTGAAAGAGAGATTTAGGGTTTTAGGAGAGAGAAAATGAAAGAAATGAATAGGCTAGTTATCAGGAGAGAGAAATAGAAAGTGGAATTGAAGTACTCTGTAGAAATAAATTGGGGTTAAATGCTTTCCTTAGACCCAAAAAAAAGAAAAGAATGGGTACCCATTCTAAACCCTTTAAAGCCCATTTAAAACCCTTAAAAGCCCTTACCCAGCCCTACTCATAAATAGCCCATCTAAAACCCATTCAAAAACTAAAAAAAACAACCCTAACCCTTTTAGTGATGGGCTGGGCTCGGGCTGTCATTGGGCACCCGGCCTGGTGAACAACTCTAGTTCTAACTAAAACAATAACCAATAATCTTTAACTAATTATTACAGACCAACTAAATAGACTGTAAAATAATTATTACAAACCAGAACATAAATTTTATAGTCAAATAAATAACAACGGAAGTCTTTTTAAAGTCCTATTAAAACAAAAGGGATCCAACGCACTCTTTAACCCAACTGGAGCTAACTATCTTTAAGTCCCAGCACATTAAACACTGTTATATCAGCCAAAGGCTGAGCAAGATTTAATACTGTAATAAAACAAAACCATTCAACGTGCAGGTAAGATATATATGAATATCTTACACATTCATTTAAAAGCTGTACAGATTATATATTAACTTTCTAACAACCTCAAATACAATCTTTCTTTCTTTCTGAACTATTCTGTAAAACTTTCAAATATAACCTTTCGCAATCTGTGAGTAGGAAGTAATAAAAATCCAATGAGCTAGTTAGGCTCACTAGACAAGGTAAACACCAAAGTCCCTAGTATGCATACCCCTAACTTGATAACGTACCAAGAAGGAAGACAAATGGTAAGAGTATTGATCAACATACTCCCAACTACTAAAATATATTGTTGAGACACTGTTAACTCAACATACTTCCAAACTCGGAGAATACCGCTTACCGGCAACTCCACAATAAAACTCTATAAACCCTCGTAAGGGTGAGGAACTTCCTCCTTTCAAAATCTCAACTTGGTAACATTGAGGAACTTCCTCCTTTTAATATAAATCTCATGAATAATCTCATAAACTCTTTCAATATAAATATCGAGAACTATTTAAATCTCAACGTATAAACTTCATAAAACAATCTCATTGTAAAAATAAATTTCCAAACATTATAAAACAGTTTCTCAACTCATCTGTACAAGCACAATAAGAAACCTTACCTCAGTAGCAAATACAGTCAATGTATCTCAATCTCAAGTCAAAAAGGTTCCTCTACGAACCCGCAATCTACAATATAATAATATAGTACAAGTCACTTGACTATACTTCACATAATTCACCAATAAATGGTATTACCTAGTGAAAGAGCTTTAATTGAT
The DNA here is from genome assembly GCF_026745355.1 of Beta vulgaris subsp. vulgaris. NCBI lineage: Eukaryota > Viridiplantae > Streptophyta > Magnoliopsida > Caryophyllales > Amaranthaceae > Beta > Beta vulgaris. The sequence continues at coordinate 50,891,226 of NC_079207.1, forward strand.
TTTTTTTCTTAGACGAGTCAACCAAGTGAAAATAACACAATCATAAATACAAATACAAGAGTATTATCAATATTACATAACCGCACTTAACCATGTAAATAATATCTTTTTTTCTACTATCATCTTCACAATGCAGCTAATGGCATATTTCCTCCTTGATGACAAAGTGGTCATCCAAACACATCTTTTCAGTACAACTGGTACGGTGAATGACATATATATCCTCAAATTAGAGTGTATTTAATTCAATACCTCCAAGACTCGCTTTAAAAAAAATGAGAATTCGCAGCTACGCAACATTTTAAACCGTATCATAACAAGATCCATAGTTAAGAAGATTTTTATATCCATAATTTATGGCAAAACAGTAAATTGTATAATGAAAGATTTTATATATAGTCTCAATAAGGATGTATTGCCAAAAGAATGTGTAACATTCTCCACACTTGCCTCACGCCTACTTTTATTTATTTATTTATAACTATACATCCACCTCCATTACATTCTACACCAACAGGGTACCACAACCGTACACCACAGCAATGGCAAGTTGGCAACTCAACACTTAACTACACCAAAACTCATATTAGTTCCTGGCAAAAATCGTTGGTCGGACGACTACAATATTGGACGGATAATTCAAACTAAACAATTAACAAAGAGTCCAACTAACCAGAATTTAATAATAAATTTTGAAACTGATAATATTGCAAATTAAATCCAAAAATACGCTAACTGAATGAAGTTAAACATCAAACATGAATCAGTCATACAAATTTCACATAATAACAATAACCCCCAATTTGATTTTGTTATGAACCCTAATTTATAAAACCCCAAATTCTGAAAATAAATCACCAAATACGAAAATAAAACTTAAATAACTTACTTGATTAGGGGAAGTAATAAGGATGAAACTACACTATAAAAGACCCGAAAAACTGTTCCTTGTTCCAATTTTCGTCCCGGAATCCGCAAGCCCAAGAACTAATTCCTCTCTGCCAAACTAACGAACCAAGGATGAAGATGGGGATGATGAATCAAGGTTGATGTTGTGTGATAATGGTTGAAGCAAGAATTAAAGGATAAAATAAAAATAAAAAAAACAAAAGAAGAATTGCACTTACAGGAAGAACTGGAGAAGGACGTTTTGGTGGGGGAAAAGAATAAGGAGTGGTGGTGGGAATGGTTTTGTGAAGCAGTAAACAAACTCCTTTTCTTTTCTTTTTTTCTCTCTCCTTATACTAATAATATTAGTGATATGTATTAGATAGTAAACCTAGAAAATCTAGGAATTTGTTTTTGACCACTTCAAAGATAAAGTCAAAGCTAGTAAAAGAAATATATTTTTAATAAAATACATCTGAAATTATTTTCCTAAAATAAATTAATGCAACTAATTACTAAACGGGTATAAAAATATGGGGTGTTACACGAACCCTTAAAAATTGCTTGGACCCAGACCCGAACCCTAAGGATCCGAAAAAGTTAGACCCAGACCCTTAAATTAGGGTCGAGTCCAACAGGGTCCGAGTTGGGCCTTGGACCCATGCCCATCCCTAGTGCCAAAGCGTTGTTCATCACAAATCCAAAACGTGATCTAGATTGCTAGATAAGGGAGAAGGTGAATGCGGTGATGGAGAGACTTCACAAATGGGGTTTATGCGAGGCAGATGGAGAAGGAAGACAAGATGTTGTATCTGAAAAGTTACCTGACTCAGAGAAGGGTGTAGCTATGAGGTCTTCAACTAACGCAGTGCTTGTAATTCAGGAGGAAGGGACTGAGCATCCGAAGGGTGAGGTTGATGGGCAGAAAAGCCTTAGTACAAGTATGAAAGACAAACAAGCTGGTAGAGAAAAGGGGAAGGTATAGAAAAAAAAGGGAGGAGTCAGACAACAAGGAGTCAGGGAGTATAGTAATCTATGGAGGCCATAAACGAAACCATCGAGAGGTAAATGATCTTGGCCTAGATGAGATGGAAGTAGAAGAAATGCGTGTTTTTAAAAAGTGGGGATGGATACTGCTAGTCTATTGGAGGATGGGAGTTTTATTGATGATGAAAAGGTGGCGGGCCCCACTGAAAGGGATCTCGGCGGTCAATGAAGCACATTTTATCTTGGAACTGTAGAGGGATGGGGAGCCCCTCTGCGGTGAATGCGCTGAGGAGACTTTTGTCCTCGAAAAATCCCAGATTGTCTTTTTATTTGAAACAAAATTAAAACAACGTGAAATGGAAGATGTCAGGAAAAAGCTAAAAATTGAGAGAATGATAGTAGTTGACTGTGATGGTGAAGGGAGAAAAAGAAGGGGAGGAGTTGTGCTATGTTGGCAGTTTGAACTAGATATACAAGTTATTTCTTGGTCCAAAAACCATATTGACGTTATTGTTTGTGAAGCGGATGGATTTGAGTGGCGTTTCACAGGTATCTATGGCTTCCCGGAGGAGGACAATAAGGGGAAAACAGGTGTTTTACTAGAGACTCTTGTAATGGCCAATAATATTCCATGGATTTGTGGTGGCGATTTTAATCTCATGTTGATGGCGCATGAGAAAAAACGAGGTGATGGTTTCAAGAAAAAAATTTCGGGATCATTTGTCTCTCATCTTCCAAAGAAAAAATCTGACCATGTGCCGCTCATTTTAAGTGTAAGAGGAGGTCAAGAACGAACTGAGCGCAGACGGAATTCAAAGCGTTTCAGATTCGAGGCTATGTGGCTGAGGGAAAATGAAAGAGAAAATGTGGTGGTGAATGCGTGGAATAAGGGTGAGGATGCGAGCATAAATTTGATGCGTACAACAAACAATGGCGGTGTGGAGTAAGCACACCTTTGGCAATACAGCAAAAGAAATCTGCAAGTGTCAACAACAAATGAAAGAGTTGATGGAACAAGACCCTACTGCTGAAAGGATGGAATGTATGCGTAATATTGATGCCCGTATGGAAGAGCTAGAGAATAGGGAGGAGTCGTATTGGCGCCAACGTAGCCGACAAAATTAGTTGGAAAGTGGTGATCGGAACATGTCTTTTTTCCACCAAAAGGCGACCCACCGTGAACAACATAATCGAGTTCAGCGACTAAAGGATGCAGCTGGGAATTATTTTGATGATAATGATGAGATAACGAAATGTTTTACATCGTACTTTGATAATCTGTTCAGCTCAAATCTGGCGGGGGAGGTGGGTCCTGTGCTGGTTCTGGTTGCTCCGATGGTAGGGGATGAGATGGTTGCTATGTTGGATGCTCCTTTCAGACGTGAAGAAGTCACGCTCGCACTTTCTCAAATGCATCCTAACAAGGCCCTGGGCCCCGATGGTATGAATGCTTTGTTTTATCAGACTTTTTGGAGCATTATTAGAGAGGATGTAATTGATAAAATCATGTCGTTTCTAAATAACATGGAGGATATTGGTAATGTGAATAAGACTCATATAGTTCTCATCTTGAAAAAACAACATTGTGAGTCTCCTGTTGATTTCAGGCCGATAAGTCTGTGTAATGTAATTTACAAACTGTCTCAAAAGTCCTTGCAAATAGAATGAAAAAAGTGTTGTCTGATATAATTCATGAGAGTCAGAGTGGTTTCGTGCCAGGACGTCTCATTACAGATAATGTATTAGTGGCGTATGAATGTTTTCATTATTTGCGAAAGAAAAAGAAAGGGAAGAGGGGTTATCTGGGATTGAAATTGGACATGAGTAAGGCCTATGATAGATTTGAATGGGGTTTCTTAAGAAAAAATGATGGAAAAGTTGGGGTTCCCTAATAGTTATGTAAATCTAGTTATGAAGTGTGTTTCTTCGGCTACTTTCTTTGTGTTAGTAAATGGTCAGCCATCGAGGAGTTTCACACCGTCTAAGGGTCTCAGATAGGGGATCCGTTATCTCCTTTTTATTTGTGTTGTGTGCAGAAGGTCTATCCACCCTTCTCGGAAATGTAGAAAATAATCATCTTATTCATGGTGTCAAGGTTGGGAAGAGAGTGAACCCTATTTCTCATCTATTTTTTTTTGCAGATGATAGCCTGTTGTTTATTCGAGCTACAGAAGAAGAGGTTGATAATGTGCTTGATGTTCTTTCCACCTATGAAGCTGCATCAGGACAAAAACTGAATATGGAGAAATCTGAAATGTCTTACGGCCGAAACTAGCGACATAGCATATTAATACGCTTCAGATGAAGTTAGAGTTTAAGGCAATAGAGGGACATGATAAGTATAAGTATTTGGGCCTTCCTACGTTTATAGGTAGCTCAAAGAAGAGAGTTTTCCAGGTTATTCAGGATCGTGTCTAGAAGAAGCTGAAAGGTTGGAAAGGAAAATGTCTATCACAAGCAAGGGAAGTATTAATTAAAGCTGTAGCTCAGGCTATACCAACGTATGCAATGCAATATTTTCGTTTGCCAAAAAGCATTATGGATGGAATGGAAAAGTTGTCTCGTAGTTTTTTTGAAGGGTAATAAAATGAGGAGAGGAAGATGGTTTGGGTGGCTTGGGAGAAATATTTTTACCCAAAGAGGGTGGACTTGGCATAAGAAATTTTGACGTGTTTAATCGAGCTCTTTTAACCAAAGAAGCTTGGAGAGTGATGTCAATGCCGGAGTCACTCATGGCTAGTGTTCTAAAAGGTAAATATTTCCCCTCTTAAAATTTCCCTGAAGCTAGTGTAAACCCAAATGTAAGCTTTACTTGGAAATCTATTATATCAGTTAAAGATGTTTTATTAAAAGGGGTGTGCAAGGTCATTGGCAATGGGAAGGATACTTGTATTTGGACAAACCCTTGGGTGCCTAGCATTGATAATTCAAAAATTGCGCCACTGTGATGCTAAACGGAGCGAAAATGCACCTTTTTATGTGAGGGATTTTATTGAGGTAGGGAGATGAAAAGATGAATTATTAACTACCTGTTTTTCGACATGGAAAATCCAAGCTATCAAAAAATTCGCTATTCCCATGCATGATATGGAAGATACGTGGATGTGGAAGCACACCCAAAGTGGTATGTTCTCTGTCAAAAGTGCCTGCTATATTGAATGGTTTGACGAACATAAGAAAAAATCCTCGTCCTCTACTCATGGTTCAGAACTGGTATGGGAGTGGCTGTGGAAAGTAATAATCCAACCAAAAGTCAAGTTGTTTGGGTGGAAAGTTCTGCATAATGGTATCCCGGTTCTCGAAAACCTTGATCACATTCGTCCTCGATGTGGGGAGAAAACTGAATCTCTTGAACATATGTTGCTGTTTTGTGTGAATAGTAAGAATGTGTGGTACCTCTCACCTCTTAGGATTGATGTATCGAGGGCTGGAGGAGGCACGTTCCGAGAGTGGGTGGAAACTCTCGAGGGAAACAAAAAGGATGATGAGTGGTGGGCTTTGTTTTGGATGATTTGCTGGAATATTTGGCTCGGGAGAAATGCGTGGGTGTTTGAGGGTAAGAAGAGGGATTTCAAGGAGATAGTTGATAGAACAGTTCGGGGAGCGAGAGAGTTAGTAGCTTTCACTGAAGTTTCGGAAAGAATGAAGCCTCGCAATACTCATGGAAAGGGCTGGGTGGCGCCACCGGAAGGGTGTACAAAATCAATACTGACGCTGCAATGTTTGAAGGAAAACAGATCGGACTAGGGGGTGTTGTGCGCGATTTCGAGGGCGATGTTGTTGTGGCTATGTGTAATAAGATGGAAGGCATTGATGATGTAGCAGTTGCAGAAGCTTTGAGAGCTCGACAAGGCTTACAAATTGCATTAGAAGCCGATTACTCGAACCTGATTTTAGAAGTGGACAATTTGAGGCTGTTCAAGTGTCTTTCTAATGGTATGAGGGGATATTAAAAATTTTGCTAAATTTTTAATGGAAGTATAGTTAGTGAAATTAAAAATTTTGCTAAAGTGTGTTCTACTATATCTTACTCTCATGTCAGGTGGATGGGAAATAGAGTGGCTCACTGTCTCGCTAAATATTGCAAGTCTGTACCTAGTTAGAATATTTGGATGGAGGGTGTTCCTCATGAGGTTGTTAATCTTGTAATGGCTGATATTTCTGGAGAGTAATAAAAAATTTACTTTACATGTCAAAAAAAGAAAGAAAGGGGAATATATGGAAAAAGATAGAATTGTTAGTTCTCCATTTTAGGTGTCATGGAAAAAGATAGAAAGGTTACAAGTTACATGTTACAAGTTACAAATTATATACTTCCTCCGTTTCAAAATAGATGGTACATTGTTGACTAAAACGCTTGTCGAGGCACTACTTTGACTACTAATATTTTTAATTATGTATTAGAGTAAAGTATAAAATTTTGATTTTATGAAAATATACATTAAGACAAATCCAACAACATATTACATTATAACATTTGATTTTACCTAATAGTAAATAATGCATGGTCAAACCTCATTCATGAATAGTGGAAAAGTCAATAATGTAGCATCTATTTTGAAACGGAGGAAGTAAAAGATTCTCCATTTTAATCTACATCAACTCTTTCAGACACCTAAAACCCCTCATTTTCATATCTTTTTCCTTTTGAAAGTCTCGCGAAAATCATCACTCATCAATGTCGATACTTTTCCGGCGACGAAGAAACCTCAAACAACTTCCGCCATTTTCTCTCTCATCTCCTTCTTCTTCTCCTTCTCCTGCTGCTTCTTCTACTAATAAGCCGCCTCATTTTCTCTCTCCTCGCCACTTTTCCTCCCTCAAAACCACAAACTTTTATCTATCTCAGCCCCAATTTCCGGTGATTCTGAAATTAGGGTTAGGGTTTCAAGGTCGTCTAAAATGGGAAGGAAGTTCCGACAACTACGATCAAATCAAGGCAGTTGTAAACTGTCCACGTTGCTCAAAGCATATGACTGTTCTCTTTTCGAATCGTCCGTTGTCGATTACTCCCAACGAAGTAGGAATTTACCAAGCGTTAAATATCTGTCCTCACTGTAAAACCGCTTTCTATTTTCGGCCATTTAAGTTGTCGCCGTTGCAGGGGAGTTTCTTTGAGATTGGAAAAGTTGGGGGGAAGGACAAAGATGAGTTGATGATGGAGGGGAAGTTTATCAAGGATGACAGTAATGGAGGCGGCGGCGGAAGTGAGGAGGAGGAGAATGATAAGGTTTCTATGTGGCAGAAGTTGAGGTCTTATGTGAGGGATCTTCCTCCGCCTTCGTCTGAGGACGATACACGGTTGGGGGAGAATCATTGGGCTGCTACTAGGGTGGATTGTGAGAGTTTACCTGGGGAAGTGTCTAAAGGAAGACATGGGGAAAGTGGGGGAAGTGTTGTTGGAGAGAGAAGTGGTTGGGGCGGGGCGAATTTGGGGAAGGATTTTCCTACGCCTAAGGAGATTTGTAGAGGACTTGACGAGTTTGTCATTGGGCAGGAACGAGCTAAGAAGGTCAGACATTAACATTTTCTGTATTTTTTGTTCATGAATATTTAAATATTGTTATTATCATATAGTAGATGCTAATTTGTGTTTTCTACTAATTTAATATCGTATGGGACTATGTAGGTTTAGTTCTACATCTTATATTGAGACAATTTAATTATTGATTTCTATTTTTTCTCTTCTTGTTGAATATTTGTTGTGATCGTGAAGTAGGAGTGGAAAATAAGTGTGCAACTGAAGAACCTATTAACAGAGCACTTAATGTGATAAGTGCTAAAAGTGTGAATGTGTTTGTGATTCGTCTGAGACTAGAAAGAATTGGATAGATCTGACAGAGAAAGGAAAAATGGAACGGTATTTGTGTGCTTGTCTACTGGATGATTAAAAAAATTTCTCCTGGGATTTCATGTATTATTTAATGTTAGGCTTGCTGTAGTTCAGTAGTAGAAAGGAGGTTTTGGAGCATCTTTTTTAGAACTCTGATGAGTTGTGCATCTGCACATTATTGCATCTTGTACCAAACTAACGAATATTTAAAGTGGACATACTCATAGGTGGGTTTTGAATAAGATGGGTATAAGCTTTATGAGTTTATGCCTTGGTTGCTCGTCTTTTCCATAAAACGAGTTTTTCTTTTCCTGTTTTCCATTGTTTGGTTTGGTATGGGTTGTAAAACAAGTTTTCCATCAAGGGAAAAGAGCTCTTGTGTAGGTATAAATCATTCTCCTCTCAAAAAGAAGGGAAAACACATTTTCCTCCCTCCTCCTTAGCTAGTCTCCTCTTATCCATCCTCTCCCTTCTTCATTTTTCTTTTTTACGTAGTTTTTTTAGATTGAACAAAAAAAAAAAAGCTTTGCAAGATGAAAAATCATTTTACATTGAAATTGTTTTACATTCAACCAAATGAAGCCTTAGTTCCATATCATTAGAAGTCATGACATTGTGAATTACAATTTATGGCCCTTCAAAATATTATAAGAGTATTGTGTTGTTAAAAATAGTAAACGAGCTTATATTCAATGAAATTTTTTGGAGACCCTTACTATATCAAGGTAAGACTATTAATTTTTGGAGCAATTTAGAAGGTCATTATGAAGCCTGAATAATAGCAAAAAGGCATCAGCTTTAATGTGTTACATAGGGGCTGAAATTAAGGTGCATTTGTGACAAAATCATGTAACAAACTTTTAAGACCACATGCTTAATGTCATGACCAGATTATTAGAGCATCTTGGGGTGTTAACGAGGCCAAAACCACCCAAAGAGCTGTAGATAAGGGCTGCAAAAGTTGGAAGCTCTCCCGTCAGACCATGCATAAGTAGACTAGGGAGTCTAAGAACCTAGTATCCACTAATGCAAACTAACATGCTTAAGTTGTTGCCTTAAATCAGATATTTACCCTCATTTTAACACTCTTAAGTCTTGTTAAGCAAGAGAGAGGAATCAATTCAGTGAGATAAGTGGGAAAAATCAAAGAGGGAGAGAGGAATAGTTGGAATCTCGAAACTAAGGTAAGTGCGCACTTAGAACTGCCATAACTTCTTTGTTTTCCACCTTTTTAAGAAATTTAAAGTCCTAAGCTCTATGATTAGAGAAGAAACCCTTTCCTCAACCCCCCAAAGTTACCATTCCATTGCTGAGTTCTTTCTACTAGCAGCCACATATGAGCTAGGATTAGCTTTGGGTAGACTTACCGGCATCGATGCACCCTCCGTCGTACCAGAAGTATTCTTTTTTTGCCCATAGAGCCGTCGGCTCACAATAGCAAAAGACTTTATTGTGCGCCTTCATAGCTTTAAAGAAGGAAACAATTATCAATTATATCTAACTAGGTATATCAACTTTTTATTGTCGTAATTCTTATATGCTAAAAATGACATGCATTTACATAAAATAACTGCATTGAGCATGAAGGATTGAGCATGTATAATCATGGTTGAATTAAATGGATTGAGCATGAATTTGTATGAAGGATGTAATTTTGAGTGATATTCATGTGAATTATGAGGTTGCATGTACATGGATATATGTATACATGATTGTATGCATGTTGGCAGTGGCAGATGTAGGATTTTTATATGTGGTGGGCCAAAATTAATGCGTTAATTTTCTTTGAAATTGATATACATATCATTCATAATTCAAATATGTGTATGTGTTTCATTTTAATATAAATAATGCTCCTGTGTCCCAGGAATTTGATTGGAGATAGTGGAGTATTTTCTAAATGAACATATAAATATGAGAGGAATTAATAAGATACATTTACTTGAATAAGAGAGTGTGTGACCTCAATTGTTTAGTAGTGGGAAAAAGATGTATTAAAATGATAGAGAGATCATAGAGAGTATTTAAAAGTAATTTATTTTACTCATAATTTTATATGTTTAAATTTTTTATTTTAATTCACAACAACGTAAGGTATCCAACACCATAAAGTAAGTATATAAACAAAATAAGTGGTAACATCTATAGAAAGTAAAGAATTTTTTAAATATGTGCACTTTTAATATGTCTATAAAAAATAGCGTTGTATATATTCATCAAATTATTTAGTTAAACAATGTTCCAAATTATGGACTTATATAAATATTAGTATTGGCAAAGTTTATTACAAGCAGTAGCTTAACTGACTTTTGAGGAGGAAAAAGATAAAAGAGAAGATTTTAAAAAAGGGAAACGCAATGTGCTTTTTACTAGATTCGAACTTGTGGTAGGAGCAGATAATCCTCACATTCCCACCATCTAGTCTATCAGCGATATGGATGTTATCCTTCTAAATGTGCTAATTATATCATCCTGGGTCATGGGGTGGGTCGTGGCCGAGGTAGGCCATCCCCCACATTTACCCTTGCTTGTTGGAGGAACAAGGTGGATACATTGTGTGATATTTATATGAATTGTGAGGTTGCATGTACATGGATATACATAGACATGGTTGTATGCTTGTTGAGGGTGGATACATTGTGTGATATACGTGTGAATTACAAGGTTGCATGTATATGGATATATGTATACATGGTTGTATGCTCTTTGGAGGAACAAGGTGGATACATGAGAAAAAGAATGTGGACAATTATGAACATATTTGGACTACTTTCAGCTCGAATTTTAGGTGTTAAATTCGGACCATATGACATGTGAAGGACTTAATCAATATTAGAAGTTAAATTGGATTAAGTAAAATGAGTAATTAGGTTAATTAAAATGTAAAACTTAATTAACTTAAAAGATGATAAAATTTCCCACTAAATCTTACTAGTGTAAGCCACAATTTTTACACATAAAAAGGGTTGAGAAATATAAAGAATTTTTGCTAAGGAATAGGTGGATTAAAATCTAATTTTGAGTAGTCAAATATGAGTTTTTTTAGTGCTAAAATAATTTTGGGATTTAACCACTTTAATTCTGTTGACTTGGCTAAAAATTGATTATATTATAAATGGAAATTATGAAATTAATTGAGGTTATATAATTATTGAAAAGTGAGTTTAATGAAAATACAGTTTTTGAAGAAATCAAAAGTTTATACTAATTAAATAAATTGTCTTAGGCAAGATTAATAGAAGTAATTTTTTTAAATTAAAATTTGGAACTTTTGGTTGGTTGAATTGATCAAAAGAAAAATTAGAATATTATTCAATTGTTTTGTCCAAATGGGTTGAAACTATAAATCGGTTTGCAAAATAAGACAACTAGGCCACAATTTTGGCTAAAACCGAAGCCCAGGGAACAGTAACCGTGTCCAAATGGGTTGAAACTATAAATCAGGTTTGCAAAAATAAGACAACTAGGCCACTGTTTTGGCCGAACCGCGGCCCAATGAACATAGTAGCCGTGAACAGTTTTGGGTTTAATCAATATTGCTTAACAACTTGATTAAGGAAAATAGTTTAGTAAAATAATTTTTAAGTTGTAATTCGTTTTAAGTTTCTAAAATATAAAAGATTTTTTTTACTTCAATTTTTATAAATAAATGTCGGCTTCTAAAGGAGAACAAGTAAATAAATACAGTGTTGTTGTCATGTGAGTTGAAATAATTTAATTGAGTGAATAAAGAATAAATTCAATTAATTTGACTTAGTGAATAATGAATTAAAAATCCATTAGAAACTAGGTAAGGTTAGTAATCTGTATTGTGTAGGAAATCAGGATTATGAGCTAAGTGGATTAGCTTAATTCATTTAATTTAGGAAGCAATCAAATGAAAGCTTTGGGTCTAGATTGAGCTATAAAACTAAAGGATGAGTTAGTCCAACTCGCTGGTTTCTAGTGAGAGAGATCAGAGGCGGATGTGTGGACTATGGAATTCATCCTATCTTCTTTCTCTTCTAATTTTTTAATTTTTATCTCCTTCCTATTTTCTTTCATTTTTTTTAGTTGACACATGGATAAGAAGAATAAAGTAGGGTTTTGTTTTGAAAAGCAAGCTAATTCGATCTTTGTTTTTTGGGCCCAAGGTGTGCCTAAGCAAAGATGCATTGGAATGAGGGGGTCTTCTTTCCTTTTAGTTTTTCTTCTTTATCCGTTTCCTGTCTTTGGTCATGAACCAAACCCCCCCGAAGGCCCTTACCAAAAATGATGAACCAAATGCTCCTCAAGATTACGTAGTAGGGGACTGGGAAGTCTAGGCTTTTCTTGTAGATAATATAGAAGGAAGAATATGGATGGACATATAGTGTATCATGTGTTAGTGCAGGGACTAACATCAAATGAGTTGAGTGGTTTAGGTGGGGTAAGAGTTCCACTTAAAGTAATAGGACAACTGTTATGGACTAATTAAGATGGTCTACATGATAATTAATATAGGACAGAGGAAATGGATATAGAATTTTTTTGATACCTTTTGTCTTGCTGTGTTTTGGTTGTTTTGAAAGATATTTATGGTTTTTATCTTCCTGCGTAGTCAAGTTTTTTTTCACCATTGAAGTTGTAGTAAAGAAAAACAGCCGTAAGACACATTGTGTGAGATCATAAAAATATCACCATAATTTAGAGAAGTTAATAAAAGAAGTGAGTATTTATCATGTGGGGAAGGTTAACTTTGACGTTGGGTTGGTAAATTTCTTTATAAATGCAAAGGTCGTCTTTGGCTTTAACTTTTGATGTAAGTTTTAATTTTTTGATGGGTCAAAACACCACTAAATTTAATAAGTAGTGTTTGGGTAAGTAGCGGTGTATGGTAGCTTTTAGCTTTTGAGGTAGAGTTTAGCATAAGCTAATAAAATTAGCTTTTGGGATAGTGTTTGGCATACCAAATTTAGCTCTAAAGTATGTTATTTCTATTGACTGGTATTGTGAGAACTGGTTTGTGCTGAACAACCAGCTCAGATACCTAACTCCATAGCTACCACTAATAGCTCCTAGTCTACAACTAATATATACTTCCACAACCAATAGCTACTATAACATCTGTATTTGTAAACAAACCCAAAATGAATTTGTTTTTATATATTGTAATTTGAGTATTGATGTTGAGGATAGCTTACGAGTTACTATTTACTTTGACATGTGCATTTATGTTTTTTTCCCCTTGAATATTTGTTTGATTACAGGTGCTTTCAGTGGCAGTTTACAACCACTACAAGAGAGTAAATTATGCTTCCGAGGAAAAACAGTTCGTCCCTTTTTACCTTTTTTTCTTAATTTTTGCTTGTTATGCTTGTTGCTCAGAGGTTATTGAATATCATGATTGAAATGATAGGCTAGGTGCAGATCTAGATGGCAATGAGGTCAAACAGGATGACTTTGACACTGTTGAGTTGGAAAAAAGCAATGTCCTGCTGATGGGTCCAACTGGTTGTGGTATGGACTGCATTACTTTGATCTCTAGATAAGCGTGCATCCTAAACTTGCTCTCCCTTCTTCTCCCCAATACTTCACTGCAGTTAGCTGCAAGGGATGAACAACTTTGTTCTTATGTATTTGCACTGATGTTGGCTGTAAGGACAGGGAAGACATTACTTGCAAAAACAATGGCTCGCTTGGTGAATGTACCGTTTGTCATAGCAGATGCAACAACATTAACTCAGGTAAGTGTGTTGGCTAATCATATTCCGTACACTTCATTGGCATACAACTGATATGGATTAATATGGATGTGTAAAGTCATCTTCTCTACCACAAACACATACTTGGCTCCTATTGTCTTGATGCTGCTGAGGTGCTCTTTCACCCCTCTTGCAAAAAACTAAAACATAGATAAAGTCCTTGTGCCCCCTGCATGAAAGCTCTTATTTTTCACACTTGGGGTTTTCCTTTCTACTTAACTTCTCTAATGCTTTGTGCATCTCTTTTTAATATAAACACTTTGACTTTTGCACTATCTATAGACTAACCTTGACCTTACTATTTTAGTCTATTAATATAAAATGATGCTAGTATATGAGATGTTGGATGTATCTCAGTATGTTTTTTCGAATTATCTATTTTTTACATATTTACTTACTAAGATAATTAAGGATTTTTAAAATTCATAGGCATTAGTACAGTTTATGCCTCTTAGAAAAAAAAAAGGGGAACTATATGCATCTTCTCTTTGGAGCAAATGAAGAGCGTTGACTACATTTAGTGAGTAAGCACTTTTTGTAGTTAACAATTTCACCCTATAGTAGTGTTACCTAATTCATGGAACGCTTACAGAATTTTTTTTGCTAAATGGTAGATTTGGATCGTTGGGGGAGTTAATATAATTTAGGCTTAGGGAACATAATTTGTTATAATTATTAATACGGTTCGCCAGTGAGTTTCATATATGATTCTTAGTGAAACTGACGATTTATAAGAGGCTCATTTTATCCAAAAATTTCATAAAATAAATTTCGGATCGGATCATTGGATATCTATGTTTTAGTTCTTACTATAAAGTCCTTGTGTACCCTGCAAAGAACTAAAACATAGATAACTGACCATTTCCTAGTATTTTAATCTGTATGATAATAGTGGGTTAGGTATTCAAAAGTCAAAAAGAAAAAGAGAGGAGTCCTCTCCTAGTTGTCTCACACCCAATTATCCCTCGAAATTAAAAATTACTTTCGAAAAAAACCCACGTGATGTCTTTTAATATTTTTGTACAAAAATTTAATGGAGATTATTTTATGTAGGGAAAATTACGTATCATTTTTCATTAAAATGTATATATTTTTTTTGTCGAATCCGAGCCGTACACATTTTCCGGAATTTTGATTTTGTTGTTTTCCGTCCCCCTACCCGTGCTACCTAGTAGGCCGCTCCCTAGGTAGTTCATATTAGAAGAATAGGTCAAAAAGTAAGAGAGAGATGATGCTAAGAAATGTTGTATAGCTATACTCCTCTTCCACGTGCCTCACACTTTTCACCCTCTCCTCCCAAACTAGGGGTGTTCATTTAAGATATTCCGATCTGACATTTCAGATATCCAAAAATTTTGGATCTGAGAGAATTCGATCACGAAAAAATCGGATTTCTGATAACTAAAAAGCTGAATTTTTCAAAGGAAAAGTTCATAAAATAAATTTTGGGATCGGATCATTGGATATTTTTAGATATCCGGTCATGGAACCGGATATTTTCGAATATCCAGTCTTGAAAACATATATTTTCGGATATCCGAAAATATCCCAAAAGTTCCCCATGTTTCAAATATTCGAAATTGAAAGTTTCCGATCCATATTCGATTCGAAATATTCAAAAAACTCGAAAAAATCGGATTGGATACCCGATTTAGCGAATCGGATCGACATTTATGCACACCCTTACCTTAACTCCCACACCACATCAAAATTAAGGAAGAATTGGCATTTTATTCGCAGTTGAAGCAATTTTGCTTTAAAGGGTCTACTTTTTGTTCAATTCAGAACGAACGCAACCCTAATTAAGTTGCGAAATTGCTTTATTACGACACATGAAACTTTATCATAAACCAAAATTTGACTTTAATCAATCCAATGCAACAGTTTCATGTACAATGATTAACATTAAGTGAAGATCATTTTGGCAAAAGACCCCCAAAGTAGGGGCTCCTGTGAGATAATTAGGAATTGGGATATTTTAAAACAAGTTGGTCAACGTTGGGACTGATAGTCGAGTTTTCTAAAACTAAGCTGCACGTGAGTGTCCATTTAGGCGTTCCACATTTCTCGTTCTTTTAGCCGTTGTCTGGATGATATCCTTAAAGATTAACATTGTGAAGTGTTCTTGCGTGACCTAGTCGCTGCCTCTTGCTCACCATAATATTCGTAGAAGACCACTCGAGAAATGAATTTCCAAGAGTATGACATTGCGATGCTCAAATCCACTTGATTAACTTCAATAAAAAAAAAATTAGATAGATTTGTCCGCAATCAAGTGATCAATGGTTTATTTCACGAACCCTTGACTGAAAAATGTCATCATTGATAATTATAATTATGGGTTTGGAATGCAATTTCATCTAGCTCGCACATCGTAACAAATTGAGTGGGGAATGAACCTCCAAATCGGATGGGCGAATCTAAATGAGATTTTTGGGGGTGGAAAGCGAATTAGTTGATTATGCTATATCTTTGTTTTCCAATGTTTAGTAATGATAATCTTAACCCTGAATGGAAAATAATGCTCCTAAGATTTTGTTGATTTCAAGAGCATTATTATCGTCCCCAGTCCCTAATGTAAATAATTTGGAGAACTTTATATCATAATAATTTGTTCTTTTTATTTTTTATTGTTGCACCATTTGAGTTTCACGCATATCATTGCACAATTAAAATCATTAATGCCTCTAATCATTCTTTTGTAATAATCATTAAAATAGATATCTTGAAAGTATATATCAAGACGAATCTAACAAGATCCCACATGACTATATTTTTCGTTACATATAAATCGCAAGGAAAATGGTCAAATCAGTATGTGAATTGTTTTTTAACAAACTTTCTGTATGCACTATTTTTTGCTCACTATATTTGCAGTATATTTATTTACAAACTCGATATTCAATACGTTCTTAAATGCATGACTATGGCTCATTTAATGATTGTACTTGCTAATAAAACTTCTCGGTAAATGTGTGTAACAACAATATGTGAACCTTCTTTGTAGTTTCAAGATTTGGGGTCTTGAGTCTATTGACATGATTTCTTGGACATTTGTTGTAAACTATTTTTTTAAATTTTATAATTAAAGATTGCTGTTGCATGGACATTCCGTTTAGTTTTCCTTTGGTCCATACTATGCTGATAGCCTGATACCCATCTGCTTAGTTTCACATAATGTTCACTCAGACGAGCTACATTCTTTTCTTGCTTCAGGCAGGCTATGTTGGAGAAGATGTGGAGTCAATATTGTATAAGCTATTAACGGTATGTTTAAGTGCGAGCTGTTAATTATGTGGTTCAAGTTCAAATACGGTTTGACTAGTCTTTGTTTCATGTTTGCATGTTCCATTGTCTAGAATCCATTTTAATGTGGTATTATATACATTGCTTTCACCTTCATGGAATCGTGGTCTTGTTTTTATACACGGCGATACCAATAATTTACTTGTGCAGTTGCTTTTTTGATTTAGTAAGAAAGCATTGTTTGCTGCCGCTGGAATGCTTTAGTATTTTGGGTTTACTTTTCTGTTTTGGCCCTATATTGGCCTATTTGTTTAGGTTAATTAGAAGGGTACTATGTAAACCTTCTAACTAATTTCTGCCTCCATATTCTGTATTCTGTACTTCCTCTCCTCAGAGATAATATAATCAGTTTTTCCCGTGCATGTGGACATAGCTAACAGATTATTAGTGAACCACGTTAAATCTGTGTGTCGATTGTTCTTTATTTCTTTGTTGTTTATTTGCTTCTGTTACAACAGCTGCGTTGGCTATAAACTCACTATCGATAATTATTTGCAATGGTAGTCTATTATTATTACTGTTTTGACATTATCTATTGGACCTGAAGGACCAAGAGACAGATAGAGCTGTTGTACCATATTAAAATATATAATCGTAACAAGAATAACTGAGTGCTATATCTTCAGTTTGGTGGTGTGGACTTCGTGATTTCACAAGTCTATATGCCCATGTAACCGATGAATGAAACATTTTCCTGCTGTTTCTGGGAATTATAATTCATTCTGATTTTTCATGTGCTTGTTCCATTCTTGCTGTAGGATAGATGGTTGTCCTAAATCCATTGGTTGTCTAGGCACTTAACCAACAAAATCAATTACAACCTCTATTGAATAACTTGAATATGTAGTTACATCACCTTTAGATATCTATATTATGCATTCAATCTGTGATGTACCCATTTGTGAGGGTCCCTCCTAATATGGAAGTTCCAAGAAAGAATATCACCATCCTTCACCCAGAAAGTGGATTAAGGATACTAAAAAAGTAAAAATGCTGCTCCCCTGCTAAGGACCCCTTTTGAGTTACAAAGTGCTCTTTGTTACCCACCTTGTACTTTACTAGGAAAGAAAGATTGATGAAACAAAGTTACAAGTTAGTTCGAATTTTTATCTGTTAACAAGTAGTTATGTTTTAAATTTCTAATCAAATTAGTTTTTTTTTATTATATTATGACATGGCGTCTCTAACCATTTCATTTGTTTACCCTACAAAGTTGTTTTCTCTCTCTCCGTCTTTTCGTGGCTCTCTTCAAGATGATGTTTTCAGATATAGTTATTTTATTTTATATATCCTTACTTTTTTTGTTTAATTTTATTTTATATAATTTTCTTATTTTACTTTTATTAATTTCACTTTCTTCCTCTTTCTTGTTTATTCTTTTTAACTTCCCGCTTTATCCTTGTTTCATTGGTCACGGGGACGATTTCCTATGACGTACATGTTAGCCGTCCCCAAATCATTTTGGCACTGAGGTTTTGTTGTTGTTGTTGTTGTTGTTTTATGGTGTCTTTATTATGGTTTTCTACATGAAAAGATTGTTGGGGACAAGAGATAATGATTAAGAGGAAAGGAAGGGAATTTGTTTCATATGTAATATTTTGTCCTTTTCAACACTTGCAGTATACTGTGGAACTAAATACTTTCTCCTTGGTATCGTTTGTTATACTCCCTAGCCGCTCATTTTTTTATCAGAAAGACTTGATAGTACCACTAGCCGAACCTTTCTTGTACTTCTTGTTAGAACCTTTGATCTTATAGTTTAAGATTTTAGTTTGATTTGGATATAGGCTGCTGAGTTCAATGTGGAAGCTGCTCAGCAAGGGATCGTCTACATTGACGAAGTGGATAAGATCACGAAGAAGGTACTTACCAATGTTTTCTTTTTCATGTTTGTATATATAAAGATGGATCTCACGTTATTTGCCTACATGAAGCTTAAGGGTAATTGATGGATCTATTCGTTTTTTCCTACATGTATGAGACCCACTCGCTGTCTTTTTAGTACATTTCCTTTTTAATTCAAAGACAGTTTCTCATGTACAATAAGTCATGTGGGAACCCAGATGTGTTCATGCCATGCTTAGCATACACATAATAAAACATGTCTAAAAAGTCTTGCTTCTCTTTGATGGTTAGAATTATTGGCATCTAAAGAAAATCGTTTATGTAGGTGTTTTAAAAGTCTGCAGCACACAGTCCTGGGATTCTAAATTTTGCTGTACTCATAACACTTCAGATATCAAAATACTAACAGATGTACATGAATTTACTTGAAATTATAACTTTTAAGTAGGCTGAAAAAACATTTATGGCTACTCACAACACAAACACATGGTTGGATAGCTAGTAAAGCAGATGCAAAAGTGTCTGAAGTGCACGAATTAGTTTCAAGCCCTAAAAAAGTAAAAAAGAAGAAGAAAAATTGTAAAAGCATGAATATGACACTCAGGTTTTTACAAGAAAACTACCTCTGGAGCCAACCCAGATTATCTTTTTGGACCTCTAAGCCGTCATACAAATTTATCTTTAAGATATTGGGTTATGCATGAGCAAACTGGAGACCAATGACTTGAGCCATTAATTGATATAATATAGGTGTGGAAATCTAGGCCCTGTTCATTAACTTCTTATAGTTTTGAGATTTTGACCAACTAAAGGTCAAAAGCAATATTTGGGAAATATTGTTTTAAGGTTTTGTATAGAGATAGGGCTGTAGAGGTGGTGTTGTGTAAACTGTAAAGACTATGCACAGCTTTTAGAAGTTGAAGACAAACCTCTTCTGCCTTTTGATTTATCTACAGAACAAGGCCTTGGGTATTTGGGTTGTTTGAGATGGTTACACTTGCCATGGTGGCTTCCCTATAACTAATTCCGGTGGCTGATCGGCTTTGCCGATAAGAGGTTCTATAGATAAGATGTATAGATGATGCCCTTGAAAGGGATTGTTTGTAAAATGTAAAGGAGGAGGCGGGATTTTGTTCAGACTTCTGTCGTTCTTTGGTTGAATATGTACAAGACCACTCAACTGATTAGGAGATAATGCTTATGAGTCATACTATGAGATTGCAGGATAGCCTGATGAATATTGAATGATTGATAAAATAAGTGTATGAGCATTTCAGAGAACCAAATTGGGTTTATGGCAGGTCGAATTACCTCGGAAGTCATCCTTCTCATGCGACAGAAAAAGGAGTATTAGATAATAATAAGGAATTGCACATTATTTTCAGCAACTTGGAGCAGGCGCAGAAAAAGTACCAAGAGGCGTGCTAGCGCCAGATATTGGGGAAACGAGTAACAGATAAAACACAATAACGGGAAGAAATATAAAGTACGAAAATATCTAAAAACAACACACAAGAATTTTACGTGGAAACCCTCTTAAACTAGGGAAAAACCACGGTCCCGATCTCCAGGGGACAAAACTTCACTATATTATTTTTGGGAGTACAAAGGTTACCATTACAACTACAATACTAGAAATATGTGTTTAGGACAAAGTTCTACTTAGTACCCTCCACAACAGTATTACTACTAACTAAGCCTTAAACACCCTCTAACTAATATTGTGTTTGTCTCACACCAATTACTCCCTCTCACTCTTTGTGTTTGTGTATTCTTCACACTCTAATACACTCACCCTCTTCTCTTGTGCTGCTCTCTCATCTAAAACTCATGGTGTACATCTTTAAATAGGCACCCAATAAGTACAAGCCTACTACCTCTTTAATACTTTGTTTGCCTACTCACGTCACCTTTGCCTTCATCTCTTTGCTTGTGCACATAAACTCTCAAGGCAATGAGTATAATTATGCACACCACAAAGTCAAATCCTACTACCTATCCTACCATAGGATATTAATGCTTTTCTTGCCAACTAACTAACCTTGGAGACCAAGGCTCTAACTCACGTCAAAGACACCTTCATTTTCCATCTTTTTTTTTTCTTTTTTTTTCAACTTAATAATAATAATTAATAATAATACTACTAATAATTAATGATTTGGGGAGATTAACCCAACAAATTCCTCCCTCGGCCCAAATCACCAAATAGTACTTCAACCTCATCGGAAACTAGAGAGTTCTAAGGGTGTTGTTCTGCTCGTGTTTCTTAAGCACACTCCCAGTGTTTTGGTCGCCGGTGGAGATCCCACCGTTGGATTTTGCTGAAATTTTGTCAGCTTGTTGGGAACACACGGGGCTACATTCTGACCGTCGGATCGTCAATTCAAGCTCCGAGTCATCGGGAATTGCCTCTGGACAGAACTGTTGTTTTGGTGATATTCTTTCACTTTATTGTTATACTTTGATCTCTTATTGTTCTTGGTGATTGTTGGTGGGTGTATGAACCTTTGTAGACTGATTTGGGTTCTTTTTCCCTCAATTTATCAATAAGAGAAGTATAGGGTGGACTCCTTAAACGGTCCCCTGGTTTTTATCCTTCACATCGAAGGGGTTTTCCACGTATAAATTGTGTGTGTTGTTTGCTATTGTTTCTTCTTGTTATTGCTGGTTATGTACTGCATTTAGTTGCTGGTCTTCATTGTTAATTTGGTTGTGTGACAATTTGGAGTGGTTATATTGCATAATTGGTTGGTTGTCTTGATTGTGTGACATTGTGGGTGTCGTTGTGACCCCTTCCAATCCTTACAACTAAATTTGTTGGGTTAATCTCCCCAAATCATTAATTATTAGTAGTATTATTATTAATTAGTATTATTAAGTTGAAAAAAAAAGAAAAAAAAAAGATGGAAAATGAAGGTGTCTTTGACGTGAGTTAGAGCCTTGGTCTCCAAGGTTAGTTAGTTGGCAAGAAAAGCATTAATATCCTATGGTAGGATAGGTAGTAGGATTTGACTTTGTGGTGTGCATAATTATACTCATTGCCTTGAGAGTTTATGTGCACAACAAACAAAGAGATGAAGGCAAAGGTGACGTGAGTAGGCAAACAAAGTATTAAAGAGGTAGTAGGCTTGTACTTATTGGGTGCCTATTTAAAGATGTACACCATGAGTTTTAGATGAGAGAGCAGCACAAGAGAAGAGAGTGAGTGTATTAGAGTGTGAAGAATACACAAACACAAAGAGTGAGAGGGAGTAATTGGTGTGAGACAAACACAATATTAGTTAGAGGGTGTTTAAGGCTTAGTTAGTAGTAGTACTGTTGTGGAGGGTACTAAGTAGAACTTTGTCCTAAACACATATTTCTAGTATTGTAGTTGTAGTGGTAACCTTTGTACTCCCAAAGATAATATAGTGAAGTTTTGTCCCCTGGAGATCGGGACCGTGGTTTTTCCCTAGTTTAAGAGGGTTTCCACGTAAAATTCTTGTGTGTTGTTTTTAGATATTTTCGTACTTTATATTTCTTCCCGTTATTGTGTTTTATCTGTTACTCGTTTCCCCAACATCTGGTATAGGCGTTGAGTCTTTGACAAACAGTCTACCACATAGGTATATTGATCTTCTTAGGGATATGTACATTGAAATGGAACCAAATGTCAAGGCACATGGAGGGGCAAGGAAGGGTTTTACACTATGCATCTGCATTAAATCAATTCCTCGTGAGAAAAGTAATAGATGAATCATGCCATCATCGAAGATGAACTATCGTGGTGTATGTGGTTTGTAGTTGATATTGATTGCTGGATGAGACTAGACTTAAGGAGTAATAGAGAACAAGAGTTAGAATCTTGAGGGTATAGACAGTCTACATGGAGTGCCTATTTAATACTGAGAGGGAGCCAAATGAGGATGTAGTCACATGAGAAGGTAAGGAGGCATCCTTAAGTGAGTGTTAGTACATTGGGTCATTTTTAAATTGGAGATATGAACTAAGATGTGACTCCTTAATGTGGCTAAAATGCAGATAAACTTGGATAATGTGTGCTCATAGTGCACCTCAGGAAAGATAATCAGCTGTTGGAACAACTTTATTATCCAGGTTGTAATGTGTGGCATTAAGGAAGGGTCATCTATGTGGCTAAATTGCAGATAAACAACTTGGACAATGTGTGCTCATAGTGCACCTCAAGGAAGATAGTAAAGATATCAGCTGCTGGAACAACTTTATTATCCAGGTTTGAATGTGTGGCATTAAGGAAGGACCATCTATGTGGCTAAAATGCAGATAAACAACTTGGATCATGTGTGCTCATAGTGCACCTCAAGAAAGATAGGAAAGATTATCAGCTGTTGGAATAACTTTATTATCCAGGTTGGAATGTGTGGCATTAAGGAAGGATCATATAAGATGATAGGTGTAGCATAGATGCGTATCTTAGAGATAATTGTGTGAGGACACCTTATGGTATAGAATATGAAAGCTTGCAGCTATTGAGGATGGAAAAGGGAGAATAGGCTACGTCAGGGTTTCAGGCATGTGCAATGTTGAGTAGAAGGTCAGAAAAGTAGAGAATTAGGATAATGAGGATTTGAGAGATGATTTGGGTGACCGGAGTTAAAAATGATACGAAGATGTTGTGCTGTAGAAGTATATAGTACTAGATAGAAATAAATGGAGGAAGATAAAGTTTGTGCCTTATGATAATAAAAATATCTGTAAGTTAAAATAAGTTCCAACTTGACTTTTAATGGGTTCATTTCCCATTGTTGCTTAGGCTTTGAGTTTGTAATGATAACTTCTCAGTTAAGTTAGAGTTAAATGGCCTTCTAATGAGAACATTTATCTGGATATCAATCTGAAAACGATCTTCTCTCTTCTTTATGAATTGGTGTTTCGGGAAAGGTCCAGGAGTGGAAGTGGCACAATTATATTTTTCCATATTGGTCTTAACTATCGTAATATTGAAAATGACGAGGGATTCTTTGTAGAAAAACTAATATTCCATCCCATTGATACATAGTTGGCTCCTACCCCCACGAACTATGTTTCAGTTCTTTTGTTCCCAAACGCAGTTCGTACGTGTGACAAATCGCTGGGGTATGCAAGCTAATTCGGCCAAATTGGCGTACCAATCCAAATGGTCATTCTCTGTTTATATCAAAACCCCAAATCTGATAATTGGGCCATCTAATCAAGGGGAAGGACAAAGATAATTTGGAGCTTTAGGTCGCCGTGGTGATGTGAGTTTAGCTCAATATCCCAAAGTGAACCATGACCTCCAATATCTTACCTAATAAATACCCCCTACGATCCTAAATTCTGCTGACTAGCAAATTGCGTTCCCGTATCCGCTTCGGTTCATACCCCCTACGATCTTAAATTCGACCGACTAGCAAATTGCGTTCTTGTATCCGTTCCGCGATCCGAAGCGATTTGCGTACTATGTGTTTACTAACCTTTTGGGTTCTTGGATTTGGGTGTCCTTTCCCAGATAATCAAGCTTGGTTGGCCAAGTACAGTGGATTGATCTCGCTCATCTCATTTAGTAGTCACATACAGAGAGTATCAGACTCAAAGTAGTCTCTACGTGTGTTGAATCTTCTTCGGAAGGCTAAAACTTGATTTGAGCAAACGTTTTTGTTATTTTAAACCTTATGACATGTTGTGGGTTCAAGAACCTGTGAGGTAGCCTCATAGTGTGTGATTTTATGTTTACTTGTGGGAGACGTGTTACGATTATTTTGCTTCTTAAACTGGGCTTATCTTTTGGAACCACGTCTTTTGTGTTGTCTTGTTGTAGTATGTCTTTTTGTCTTGCAGCCATTATCAAGAAGACTTTGTGAGCCCTTGATGTGATTTCTAGGAGGAATGGTTGTTATGAATTATGATCGGCTTTGTGATGCATGAGACAATATGGATCCTTGTTCTTGGATACTCATGGAAGGGTCATGGTGATTTTCGAAGCTTCTTGAAGGTTTTCATGGAGTTCAAGTTTCATTATGACTCTTCGTAGTTTTCTAGTTCTATTAGGATTCTTGTGTTGTGATCCTAGTCCTAGTAGGAATAGGATTTGTGAAATCCTAGTCCTAGTAGGAATAGGATTTGAGATCACATGGTGGTTTGGTTGGAGAATGGTGTATTTGGGTGGGTGTTATTTCCTCTTGGATTCCCACATCCAAATTCTCCAAGTCCACAACACCAACGCAACAAAACACTTCACGAACTCCTTCCTGTTCCTGGACCCTTTCACCATAAATGTGACACTCGAACTTGCCAGAGAACTATTTGAAGAGGAGCTACAACATAAGCTGAAGCAGGTTTTTTGTTTTGTTTATGAAGAACTGCATCAAAGTTCCCTTCCATCCATTAGAGTCATTGGTACAATGAACTTCACCATGGAGCAACAACTGCACTTCACCACTGACCAGCAGCAAGGTCATTGTTTCACAGGTAAGGTGAAGTGGGATCTCGCCCATGGTTGCCGATGCCGGGAAGATGAAGCCGATTACTACCCACCTTGAGGACAAGGGGGAAGTTTGGGCAGCCGGTAATGCTTTGCATTTGGTTTAGAGGGAGGGATAATATAGGTAGTACGATATTATTTAGATTAGCTTGGAGAGTAAGAAAGTAAGTTAGCTCTATAAATATAGGGGATTAGTGATAGGAAAGGGTATGAAGAAAATTATTGAGAGTTCAATTTAGTGGTTAGCTTTGAGAATGTGACCAAGTCACTCGAATACTTGGCAACTATCTTTATTTTTTGTAACTTTCCACTTATAGCAATCAAAATCGTCTTCTGTTATTTACTGTCCAAATATCCAGTTCAACTACAATATTTCTTTGTGGGAGAGAGTTGTGTATTTACTGTTTAGCGTCTCTTCAGGCATATGCTCACATGAATCCAACCAGAATTCTTGTTTCCTTGACTGTTGTATCTTTATCCAATTAGTGTTTGGGGGACTTCTTGTCCTCTCTCTTTCCCCCTCATTTTGGGTCATCTTAGTAATTTAATTTCTTTCAAGCTAAGACATTTCTTTTCAGGCTGAGAGCTCAAACGTTGGAAGAGATGTATCTGGTGAAGGTGTTCAACAAGCATTGCTGAAAATGCTGGAAGGAACAGTAAGTTTGTTATTCCCTAGGAAAAACTATGTCCCCCTATTGTGCTGACTTCTGTTTTGCCGACTTGAACTGCTTATGTATTTGGCTGGTTTGCTCTTGACTCCTGATGCCTGTTAGAAAATTTTGTGACTGTATAGAGAACTACAGACTGTTATTGGGCATTTTGTGTGCATGGGGACTAATGTATGATGAGTTTTTGCCTTTGTTAGGATTTGTTTATTTAGGCCTTGTTTAGTAGGTAATATAATACTTCCTCCATTTTTTTACTTAGCAACATTTTGTGACTCTATATAAAATTATGACCATTAATATCTCCATTATATATTTGTGAAATTTATAAAAAGTTGAAATCTTGTAAATATATATTGAGATAAATTTAACAACACCTTACATGCTAAAATTTGTGTGGTATATTATTCACAGATTTCCGGTCAAAGTAAGTGCATGAGTAGTACAAAGTCAAAACGTTGCAAGTAATAGAAATTAGAGGAAATATGTGCTAGATAATATCATTAGGTATGATATTGAAAACTTAGATATAACATGCTATGTAATGGGGAACAATTTTTTTGAGATTAATGTTCAAGTTTTATGTTTAACTAGGTAATACCCTCCAAAAAAAAGAAAAAAAGCATATGAGAAAGTTCGGGCATCTACTAATGAGAATCCAATTTCTGATGAATCATTTGAAAATTGGCTATGGGTCAACTCAAATCTACTTTTTCCACTGCAAACTGTTGTTTGGTAATGCCCAACAAGACCCTTGTTTTACAGATATGTTCACATATCAAAGCTTGATGTGTTTAAAAGGAAAATCTGCTTTAGTGACTTTTGGTTTAGTCCTACTTGTTTATGGGGAGAAGGCACGATAAACAATTTACTATTGAATGTTGATTATTGCCACCTGCTCCTGTTTCACTCATCTTTCGATTGCTACTGCTAGCTTTATTCACACTTCCTGCCCTTCGTAATCTGCTCAAATTTTGAATGAGGTTTTGCTTAATAACATGATTTGCACATTCATTTTTTGACTGCTTTTTTGATATTATCTTTGTTGTATAGATAGTCAATGTCCCTGATAAGGGATCTCGAAAGAATCCTCGTGGTGATAGCATACAGGTATCATATAATTTATTAATGATTTTGATGAATGATGTTTGTCTGTCTGGTCGTCAGCTCTTGTATAACATATTTTTGCATGCTTGTCTACCTGTGTTACCTAATGTTTAGCCATATTTGGTCTGGATGGTCTTGTCATAAGCATCTTCTTCTTTAGAGAGCTTTACTCATAAGAGGAAGAGGCCTTATGCCAAGGTTCATACTTCTATTAGGTGCCAAACCTCATTCCACTTCTATTTCTTTTTTTTTTGGTAGGTAAGGAGGACCCTACTGAACTGACACCTCTTGTAGAAATCAGCTTTGTAGGTCAGACTCATAGGGAGTGAAGGGGGGATGGTAAGGGAAACCTCACCCCCAAATAGCTTCTAGTGGGGTTTGATCCCATGACCTCATTCCACTTTACCCAATGAAACACAATCTCAAAGTTAGCCCGCAATAAATTTCTCTACATACTTCCTATGTTTCTCAATATGTGACACACCTTGACTTTCACGTTTGCCAACACACAAATTTGACCATTAATATCTCTAATTATATAATTATCAAAAAAAAAAATATCTTGTGATGAACGAGCATCACTAAGGTACATAAAAGAAGAACATAAGGAGTAAAACTGATATTTGATTGATAATATCGAATTTGACAGTGAACAGGATAGTAACAAGCATTCGAGAGGCTTGTTTCTCTCCCAAAATTGAACTACTAAATCCTCCAATATTTCTTCATACCCTATTTTCTTCCTAATCTTCTCTATTTATAGTGTATTTGCCTTACTCCCAAGCTAACTTATTAACTAGTGTAAATTACTTAAATACCCCTGTTTGCTAGGCTAGTCTATTTCATATCTCTAATTATGTATTTGTAAAAATTATAAAAAAATTGATATTATGAAATTGTTTACTGATACAAATCCAATGACATTTGTATTATCATTTTTGTTTTATATATTTATGTATAAAAAGTTGTCAACTGAGGTGTATGAATAGTGCATAAGTTAAAGTGTGTCACTTATTGAGAAATGCAGGAAGTATTATCTAACATATTTGCAACAATGATGTGTAATAAATACTCCCTCCGTTTCAATTTAATCTACGCACTTTGACATTTTACACTATTCATAGATTTCACTTTGACCATCATTTGTGATTTATACGCGGATGAAAATATAGTCATGTGGAATCTTGTTAGATTCATCAAAACATGTATTTTATTAATATGTACTTTTTATAATTTTTACAAATACAAAACTAAAGATATATGTCCTCAAAGTTTTGCATTGGCATGCGTAAAAAGTGTAAGTGTGTAGATTAAAATAGAATGGAGGGAGTAATAACTAAGTATTAAAATAAAAGGAAAGAGTGAATGAATTGTTATTTTAATGCAACCCTCCTTCTGCCTCAGCTGCATTATTCAATTTTTTATAATCCATACTTCTAGTGGAAAAATCCTAGCGAGCACGGTCTTAAGTTTTTTCTCAAATAGAGTTTGAAATTGATCCTTCGCAGCCATTTTTTTCCTTGATAACCAAAAAATAAAGCATTACATGTATGTGCATGCTCAACAAAAAGCACTTCCATCATCATTTAATGGCAATAAAATGTCAAACTTCCATCCCTTTCTTGCCAACATTCTCTTGCAACCATATTTTCGTGAGACTTACTCTAATCAGACAAAGCGGTTTACATTCCGTTTTCCTCAAAGTTAGAAACATTTTTCACATCATGTTGTATGTATCTTTGTTTATTCCAGTCCTTGGACTCCTGATATCATGGCTACATGCTTTCTGCAGGCCAGTATCTTCATAATGCAATGGATTGCTTCGTTCTCATTTGATAATTTTTTTAATGATTGACAGATCAATACAAAAGATATTCTGTTCATATGTGGTGGAGCATTTGTTAACCTGGAAAAAACTATATCTGAAAGGTTCTTATCCTACCTAAAGTTCTAACAAAATGCTGTGTAGTGTGGTTGAACTTATTTGAAATACTATTTTTGCTTGCTCAGGCGTCATGATTCCTCAATAGGTTTTGGAGCACCTGTTCGTGCAAACATGAGATCCGGTGGAATGACTAATGCTGTGGTTGCATCTTCATTATTGGAAACTGTGAGGACCAGAACCTTAAGCAGATTTTTATTGTTGTCCCACCTTTTTTCTTTATTGCGTCTATTTTGGCGACTTTTTCCAATTTTTGGCTGCTTTGACCATTGAAGCTGCTTTTGAGACGCAGGTAGAAAGCAGTGATCTTATTGCATATGGTCTGATACCGGAATTCGTTGGAAGATTTCCAGTTTTAGTGAGTTTGTCGGCATTGAATGAGGATCAACTTGTTCAGGTGTCTCTCAATCTTCTTTATTTGCTTCGTTGAACACTTGAATTAATTCTCATTCAAATTATTTTATGAACCAAAACTTATCCATATTATCTGGATCCCCTAACAGCCCTAAACAAAAATCCAGGACAACGATATTGTCAGGATCACTATAGAAACGATCTTTTACCTTACGTCATTATTAAAATTGAAATTCAAATTATTCATCCAAGTACAAACTAATGTCAGAAGTCTGGAGGATATCTTGCAACTCAAACAGGCAAGGAGAGAGAAAATCAAGAGTTCCGCTTGATTTTTTTCAGAATGTGTCGAAAATTGAATACCTGTCCGTTGAAGAAGGGGATTGAACTTCTAGCAATGCAAACAATTATGGTGGTCAGAGTTTTTGTTATATTTATTTCAGGGGAAGATTAGAGGGAAGAAGAAGAATGTAGGAGATCAGAGGAGAGAAAAGGGGGTCAAGGAGGGAGAGGGGTGGCCGGAGGTGCATGTGGATGAGCTGGGGATTGCGTGGAGAAATAAAGATGATGGACGAGTGTTATGGAGGGAGAGAGAAAATGAGTTAAATGGGTCAAGTAGGGTTAGTAACAAATTGAGGGGCTAATGACTAACGGAGTTGATGATCTTTAGTCATTAAAGGCTGTGTATTTTGAAGAAACTCACTGGTATATGGTGAATTTTGCATAGTATTATGGGAAGTATATGAAAATAACAATTATTGCAAATAATACAAAACATTTCAAATTTCTATTTCCTTTTCTTGCCATCAGGTTGTCTTTGTTCCATGGTTTGCATTACGAGAATGATGCTAGCACCCTCTACCCTTCCTCCCTAATATGTAGCTTCGGCCCCTGGAAGTTATGTTTTAAAGGTATCCCTTTTTCTTCTCTTGTGTCTTCCAGGTGCTCATGGAGCCAAAGAATGCCCTTGGTAAACAATACAAGAAAATGTTTAGCATGAATGATGTAAGCTGGTCGTTCCACCTTGCTGCCATTGCTCCTATTCCATTAAATGTCTCTTCTCTTACTCTTTTACCTTCAAAGTTGTGCAGGCCAAATTTCATATTACAGAAGAGGCTTTGAGATTGATTGCGCGAAAAGCAATGGTGAAAAATACTGGTGCGCGTGGCTTAAGATCAATACTGGAGGCCATTTTGACTGAGGCTATGTATGAGGTACTATGAGACCATAAATAACTGAAGATTTTGGAAGCTTATTATCATGGCAATTTTTCCTGTAAGAGCTGCATAGTAGAATTTCTCTGATACAGCTGAGGCAGACAGACCTACTTACTGATAAAAAGCAGTATATAATAAGACCGTTTGCAGCTCAACTTATCCGTTGGCTATAACAGGTTTAGAGATACTATATTTAAAAATCCAGTATCTCTCCTTAGGTGATGATGCCAACATATGGAGCCATCTGGTTTGTCATTGATCATATATAGTCCCGTGTCTAATGATGTTGATATGGAGGCTCTACTCCTATATGGTCATGGCGGTTGAACCTCTTACTTGCTTGTATTTGGTTTTTGACTTGTTTTCTTTGTTGCTCACTTTGCTCACATCCAATAGCGGAGTTTGTTCAGAATGAAATCAATGGTAATTAACTTTGAGACTCCTAAATCTTGTATTTTAACTCCTACTTGCTTGTCTGCGGGGGAGTAAAATAATTAGTAGGAGTCAACTTGTAAATTGGAGTACCAATATCAACACACAGTCATGATGTTCTGCATATATGACAGGCAATACTTCCTCCAGAGTATGATGTATGACAGTATGAGTTACATTTAAATGGATGGCTCCTCTGGATGAAGATTTTTGGTTCAATTAATTGTGTACTAGAATGAAATGGATAGTTTTGTCGCATTCATGAGATATGACCTGCTGTACCTGTACTTTGGACATCACTTCCTGGTGATAGAACCATGTTGTAATATGGTGGTTTCTTCTGCTTGTGCAGGTTCCAGATATGAAAACAGGGACTGATAGAGTAGATGCAGTTTTGGTTGATGGAGAAGCTGTTGGGTCAGCTGAAAGACCAGGTTCTGGAGCAAAAATTTTACGTGGAGATCACGCATTTGATCATTTTCTGCAAGAAACAAAGTCCAGTGATCAGATGGTAAACTTTCCAAACCATTGTACTGCTACCTGTTACTACTTTTTTTGTAGAAAGTTAATCGATTTCTTTTTGTTTCTTGCACTACCTATGATGTAAAGAAGTCTTTGGTCTTTGCAATCAAATATTATTGGAGCTTGATATTGGAAGTTTTTGTTGCTTGCAGGAAGAATATGAGGTTGGAAAGATTGAATCACTCGAAAGTGATTTGCAGATTGCTTGCAGAGCTATGAACTCGTAAACCCTTTTTCTTTGGGCATTCTTGTTCGAATGTAAATTGTCACAACATTAGGATGAAGAAATATGTACTCTAGTCCTGTGTAGCCCTACAGTTGTGCTGCGATTATATATGTGCAATACTTTAGCAGTCGGGGTTTTTGTTCTTCCCTGAGCACTATTGCCATTTCATTCCCTTCTCTCCCTCCCCTTGTCCCAAAATAGGGCGTGTTGCACTATGCAAGTTGTGTGTGTGTCGTACCTTTCTGCATGCTCTTGTTGAATGTCACATCTCACAATATAGACTTGCATTTTGCAGAAAAGAACTGGCTGTCCTCTTCTTAAGAATTGGGTGATTAGTGTTTTCTGATCTATCATCCAGGATGGGTGTAAGACTAGTTCATGGGACATCGAACTCTTTAAAGATTTAACACAAGATGAATAAATAATTAATGATGTGGCGTGATGAGACCATTGAAAAGAGCGCCAACTATTATAATACAAGGCTAAAGGTTTTTCCCCCCGATCAATATCGGCTGCCAAAAGCAGAACCTTTAAGAGTGAAAAGTGCAGCATGAGGGATTAATTATTCAGTAAAAACAAATCATGGGATCATGTATGCAGTAACATGGACGATCTGTTCAGCTCCCCTATTTACAAACCCCTGTTCACAAACAAATGAATCGATCTAAAAAGAGTTGGACAACTAGAGTTAATCTAGTAAAGAAACCAAAACGGAGGATGAAGAGGACTCTAATGACTTAAATGGCGACGATGGAAACAACAATCTCCACGATAATACAAATGCAAAACGAATCAAAAAGTTTCGGTAACCGTTTTAATGTTCTGAAGCCCAGAGGCACAGTTAACGACGAGATCAATTGCTTTTGCTATGTCTAATGAGAAAGCTTAAATAGACTGCACTGGTAGTTGGGAGTGCAAGCGTTTGATTAATAGAAAAGAATTCAACATGCTTATATTAAGATCCTTTAGGAGAGCATTCCGCAAAATCCGGGTACGTCTCCAAAACAACTATTCTCTCCTCAAAGAGTAAAGAACTAGTTTTGAAGCCCGTGCGTTGCACGGGTTCTTGTTTATATTATTGTTTTTGTCTAGAAATTAAGGATGCCGATGACGACTGAGTAGGAGTGACCCCCAAGTGTGTCGACCTGAGCTGGGTGTTCGTACATCGGAATCCTGCAAAATAACGTTAGATTGTCCCGGGGGTTGTTTCGGGATTGATTCTCCGATGCTCAAGTCAGTTGATGATCAAGGTAGAGAGATAAAGTCTAGAGAGTGATGCTCTAGTTTGTTATGTGAGAATTCAATACCTTTTCATTGATGAACTTGGGGGTATTTATAGTGTTGGGGATCCATAAACAGGGAGGTTTTTTATTAGATGAGCTTTCTTGGGATTAATGGCTATGTTGCCTTTTCAGCCTTTGACCCTTTTGGCCCTTTGGTGGATCCCCAGACCTTTAATTAGGCCAACTAGCGTGGGACCCACTAGAGCCACGTGTCAAGAAGCCCTTTGTTGGGTCCCAGTTGGGCTACTAGCCAAATGAGCCTAAATAATTACCCCACGCCAGGGATGGAGGTTAGGCTGTTCGACCGAATAATGCCCATTCGTGGCGGAAAGATGTTGCCGACCGAGTTGCTTCTAGTTAATGAGATAGGGAAGCCAATCGAGTCACTTCGTGCTTCGAGGAGGAGACACTGATCAGGCTACTTCCTTTCAGGAGGTAGCACGTCGATCCGAGTGGTTGTCCTTGGGTCCGAGCAGCTTTTCCTAGAGCCCGAGTGGCTCACCTGGAATCTGACCCTTGGGCTGGACGCTGCTCGAACGAGAGGCCAATGAGCCCCAAGCTGTCCGAGAAGGTGCCTCCTAGTACTTATCCATATTTGGCTAAGTATAGGATTGAGAGGTGACGGTTATCCTGTCCAAGTGGGTATACCGACTCTAGATGCCACATGACAGGCATGCACACTTGTGATTTGGGCCAGCTAGGGCCTATTGGGGAATTTTGGCATTTTAACTTCTCTAGATTGATGCTTCTGGACCAAATAGGTCCATTTGGGCCGCTTAATAAGAGCCCATTAAAGGACGCAGGGAGGTTAGTATTGCGCGTTGCTCGAGGTATGCCTATATATACATGACAAGAGAGAGATTGCTCAAAGATGTGCATTGGGAGACGCGCATAGGAAAGTGAGAATGATAAAAAACAGACGGAGTATTAACTAAAGTACGATAAATAAAACAACATACTACACAAACTATCCATTCCCGACCCCCTTGATGCATCATCTCCACACCTATAGATGACAATGCACTAGAGAATCTGCTCACTAAGAATGGATCATCACAGGGTCAATAAGGCAAATCCATGATCAATCACACAAACAAAGCACGTAATCAGCAAAGCTGAGTATTACATAACAAGTAGATAAACATTCATAACATGATACTAATAAATACTACCTCTGTTTTTATTTAGTTGCAACAATTTCTACTTTTAGGTGTTTTTTATTCGTTGCAATACTTCCCTTTTTAGGAAAGCTTTTGGGATAATTTGACTATATTACCCTTACTTCACCTACTCTCCCATTTAATTATAGTACTAGTAGCAAGGGCAAGTGGGTCAATTATACTCTCTTTTCTCATTTCTTAAAATTTGTGCAAAAAGGTGAATGTTGCAACTAAATAAAAAAAAGAGGTAGTATTTAGCAGGGATAAATAACAACATAATAATTTGCAGATAATTTTTACTGAACTAAAATTTAACAATACTTTTATTACTTAATATGGAATGGTCATTGCATCGAGTTGTCTAACTAAAAACCAGTCTTCCTTTTGGAATAGGAAATACGTGCGCGACTCTATATTCCCATGACCTACGATATCGATGAACCTTTTAAATAAAAATAGGAACGGTGATCAATCCGAACCTGGAAAAAAGCCATGGCCCGCTCACCATGTACCCCAACTCTTGATTTTCCAACTTCAGACGTGCAGCAATCTACAGTTTATCACTATCCAATTTCCACTTTACATGATTTACCATTTATTACTTGTTATGACATACAAGCAACACAGATAAATATATAATCAAACATTCACAACTGTACTTTTATCTTAGGATCAAATAAGTGATCATACAACTTAGCCCAAGATTAATTCATTCTTTAATCCAATCATTCTTATTTGTTGAACCTAGCCAACAATCAACTTAGCTTTCAAATGCATAAAAATATCAACTTACCAAATAAGGAAATCGGTCATCATAGAGTACTGAAATAATAACAAAAGGAAACAACATGATTCAATCATGATCCATACCAATAAATATATTAATTTCCCCATAGAATTAATAAAATAAAGTTTCCAACCAACATGCTTGCAGCAATCTTCCATACAACCATGATATGAATCTCATACTTAACATGTTCGAACACAGGCATAAAACATGCAATATCCAACATAATAGCAATCATATATGAACTCACAAAGTTCCTATACATGATATTACATAAACTTTCCTTCTTAAAATCATGATACTACATCAATAAACACATAAGTATGTATGTACCTTGTGTAGACAAATTGATAGGCCACTTTAACAACTTTAGAAGTTGCCTAGAGAGAACTCTCCGCCTGAAACAACCAATAAAAATTTATAATCAATACACAAATAAATTTCAGCAATATTTAAATACTTCAAACCTCCTTTAAAAATATTTAAACGTTGTTTCCATCATTAAAACTTCAATTACTAATAATTCCTAGCATAGTACTATTATACTAGTCATTAAAATCCATAAAACTCAATTAATAACATCCTTTTTAAAATTTTAGCAACATATAATTTATTGAAACTCCCTTTAAACATACTTAAACTTATAAGTATAATCGATTTCATAGTTTATAACATACTACTATAATTTTTCAATTTTTAACACCCTAAAAATTCATGCTTTGATAATTAAAAATCCAATTTAAACATAATAATGAAATCTAAATTTTAATTTCTTCAATACATAAATCATATAATCATAGATTCATAATTAAATCATCAAATTAAAGCTTTTTAACATAATTAAACAAAAAACAAATCTTAAAAACATAATCTTTAAATAAAACTCGAGGAGGAAGAAAACAAATCAAAGCAACGAAAAGGAGGGAAGGAACACGTGTCAGCCAAGGAAGAGCAGTTGCGGCGGTGGCGCACAACTGGTGACTGGAGGTCGCCGACAAGTGGGGTGGCTGGCCGAACCGGTGGCTTAGCCGAGCAAGAGAACCGAGGAAAAGGAGAAGGGAGAAGAGAAAAAGAGAGAAAAAGAATTTGTGAAGGCCGAAGATTGGGAGGAAAGGAGGAGAGAGAAAGTAATGTTTGGGAAAATATTCGGGTTTAGTGTATTTATATATATATGTTTTTCTAGTGGGCTTAGGAAAAGGCAATGAGGCTTTAAGAAAAGTTTAATAATGAGTACGATTGATGATTGAAACTTGTAACATCACTAGAAGTCTTTTTTCCTAATCTAATTAGTATTTGGGTTCCTCAAGACCATTTAAACTCCTTTTTCAAATCCAAAAGTATTTTTAATGTTTTTCAAAACATGCTTTAACAAAATGTTTTAGCTTCTTTAAATCCTTAAAATAATTCCTTTGACTTTCAAATAGTCAACCTTTTAGATAAATAAATTATTTTAAACTAAATTATATTTAAATATAAACATATATCTACTAAAATATATTTATAAAATCCATAAATTTACGGAGGATTATACTCTACCCCTCTTAAAAGAAATTATGTCCCCAGACTTGACACAAAAACTCTCATAGTTCGAAAATTCGATCTAAATTTTCATTTGAGAGATACTTGTGCTACTCATGTGCACGGTTTAACAACTTTAAAACTCACTTGCGTTACTCTTGAAGACATTTTCCATGCGTAGAATCTATTTATTTTGCACCAACATGTGCAAATCGCCAAAATAAGCATAAAAATGCATAAAAATCTCATAAAAATAGGTAAAAAAAAGTGCGAAATTCTATCGCATTCTACCCCTTAAAAGAAAAAGAGTTACGCCATCGGAACTCACCTCAAGGAACAATTCTAGATACTTCTTCTTCATTTCATCTTCAGCTTCCCACGTTGCTTCTTCGTACTCGTAGTTAGACCAAAGTACTTTTACGATATTGACATCCTTATTGCGTGTACTATGCACCTTTTTGTCAAGAATTTTCACAAGCCTTTTCTCATATGTGAGGCTACTATAAATCTGGATCCTATCAGGCCCCAGAACATAACGCTCATCATAGATATAACGCTTGAGTTGTTAAATGTGAAACACATCGTGCATCTTCTCAAACTCCATTGACAACAGCAACATATAAGCTATCTTCCCAATTCTTTCTAATATCTCATATGGGCCTACATATTGGCACTACCCTTTTTCCCAAATTCTTCCTTAGTTGGTGATACTTTCAAAAACACTTTATCACCTACTGCGAACTCATCTTCTCGTCGCTTTAAATCAGCATAACTCTTTTGCTAGTCTTGAGCAGCTTGAATTCTAACCTGAATCAGTTTGACATTTTTTACGCTCTCCTCAATAAACTATATCCCCAATACTACATTCTCACTAAAATCATTCCAGCAAATGGGACTTCTACACTTCCCTCCAAATAGTGCCTCAAAAGGTGCCATCTTAATGCTCGCATGATAGTTATTGTTATATGAAAATTCAATCAGGTCTAATTAGTCTCCAAAATACCATGGAAATCAATAGCACACGCTCTCAATATATCCCCCATGGTTTGGTTAGTTCTCTGAATCTGACCATCAGTCGCAGGGTGAAAGGTTGTACTCATTTTTAACGTTGTCTCAAGATTCAATTGGACCTTTTCCAAAATTTCGAAAGGAATCTCGAATCACGATAAAAAATAATATCTTTTGGAACCCCATGCAATCTCACTACATGCCTAATATATGACTTCGCAAGTTGTTTCTTCTTCCATGTCTTATGAATACAGAGGACTTTGTCCACAATAACCCAAATAGTGTCATTGTCATTCCTCGTCGTAGGCAAAGCAATCACAAAATCTATTGAAATGGGATCCCACTTCCATTCAGGAATCTCTGAGGAATGAACCTTCCCCATGGGTCTCTTATAATCTATTTTATCTTTCTGAATAGGTTAGGCACTTAGACACAAATTCGGCTACCTCACGCTTCATGCTTGGCCACCAATAGATCCCCTTAAGGTCTTTGTATAACTTGTCACCCCCAGGGTGCACAGAATACGGAGTATTATGCCCCTCTCCATAAGACGTCTCTTAAGATGATCATCACTTTTTTGTGGTACACACCACCTTCCCTTAAACCTCAAACTTCCATCATCATAGATCTTAAAGTCGACTTTCTTACCTTGCTTCATCTTCTCCTTAATCTTATCTAGGTGCTCATCTCTAACTTGACTCTTTCTGATCTTGTCGAAAATTAACACCCCAATGATAAAGTGCTCATTCTTGCCTCACTTTTCCTAGGAATTAAAATTTCTAGGCTAAGCCTTTGCATATCTCAACACAACTCCTCAGGGAATACCAAGGCACTCACACTATGGCTCGACTTCCTACTCAAGGCAACGGCAACTAAATTTGCTTTCCCCTCATGATATTGGATGTCTAAGTTATAGTCCTTAATCAACTCCAACCACATTCTCTGCCTCATATTGAGGTCTTTATGGGTGAAGATGTACTTCAAAGTCTTATGGTCGATAAATATCTTACAGGTTGCCCCCATAAAGATAATGTCTCCAAATTTTCAATGCAAACATTATAGCAGCTAACTCTAGGTCGTGGGTAGGGTAATTAGCCTCATAAGGTTTCAACTGGCGCGACACATACGCGATTACCTTCCCATTATGCTGTAACACACATCCCAAACCATTCTTTGAAGCATCAATATACACCTCAAATCCCTCATTTCCATCAGGTAGGGTCAAAATAGGTGCGGAGGTTAAACGTTCTTTCAAAACTAAAAAAAGCTTCTTCACACTTCTCACTCCACTCAAACTTTGACTCTTCTTTCATCAAATTGGTCGTTGGCCTCGCTATCTTCGAGAAATTCCTCACAGATCTCCTATAATAGTCAGCTAGACTTAGGAAATTTCTAATATATGACACATTCTTTAGAGTTGGCCACTCACTCACAGCTTGAATCTTAGCAGGGTCTACAGAGACTCCTTCCTTAGACACATAGTGACCCAAAAATGCTACTTTCTCCAAACGGAACTCACACTTAGAGAACTTGGCATACAATTGATTTTTCCTAAGCACCTCCAATATAATCCTCAAGTTCTCATCATGCTCTACTTCCACAACAAGAATGTCACCCTTTTCCGTCCGTCAAAATCGGACGCTAAACCTGTTAGCGTCCGCCAACGAACGCTAAAAGGTCGGTTCAAAACCCTTAGTTGCTAATTCTTCGATTAGCGTCCGCTAAGCGGACGCTCAAAATTTAGCATCTGAAATTTCAAATTTAGCATCCGACTTTAGGATCGGACACTAATTAGCATCCGACTCTAGAGTCGGACGCTAATTAGCGTCCGACTCTAAAGTCGGATGCTAATTAGCGTCCGACCCTAAAGACAGACCCCAGATGGTAATTCTCTGTTTTCTTTTTTCAAATGTAATGTTCCAGGCTTGTATTTGTATGGTGCAATGTTGAGACTTGTTAGTAACCACTTTTTCTTAGTTATTGTGTTGGGTCAGACTTGTCACTATCAAATATAATAATGCAAATTTAGAGGAAAAATTATAATTATTATTATATGAAATAAAAGTAATTACAATATAAATAGAAATGATAAATCAAAATTTGTGAATAATTTACAACCTTACTTAAATAAATAATAACAAAAAATCTATCTAATACATTAGAAAAAAATCATTTCTTCTTCAATTTACAAATCTTCAATCTTCAACCTTTCCAAAGTCATCCTATCAAACTCAAACAAACCTGCAAAAGTAAAAAAAAATCACAATTAGAAACAGAAAAAAATCAAAAAAAAAAAAATGTTAGCATCCCCAATTAAGTGACTGACCCACCCAGACCCACACGAACTGCCGACCACCACCCTTCGAAATCCACCCATCCCCACACTAAAACCACCCATCCATAACCACAAACCCAACCCTTCCCAACCAAAAACTTGCTTATATTTTCCATTCAACAACTAAAACCATTTACATTGCTGTTAATAGTTTCTAACCAAAATTCACAAATCACCACAACAACAAAACAAATCAAAACATCCAACAATGTTGGCATTAGAAACAAGAATGCATTTTAGTACAACAATGCATTAAAGGCATAGTATCAATAAATATAACAATTATTTTAAGACATAAAAAGAACAAAAAGGAGCACAATCAGTCAATCACTTATGTTTTATAGGTCATACAGAGATATTAGAAAGAAACCTAGCGGGTGTCACTGACAAAAGGGGGCAAGTGACAAAAAATATATCCCCTCGAACCATCATGGGGTAATTTATCAACAAAAATTAAGGACACCCAACACCGCTCGGAAGTCAGATTGGCTCTAGATATACAAAACCGTCAAAACAGAACTTGAGACCTTGATGAGAACCAATGCCTCTACAAAAATGTTGGCAATAGAAGTGACTACTATACACCTAAGGAATATATTAATCCAAGCATTCCAACTAAAAAAGAACTTAAAGCCTTGATGGGAGCCAATGCCTCTAAAAAAATGTTGGCAATAGAAGTGACTGCTATACACCAAAGGAATATATTAATCCAAGCATTCCATGAGATCACAATCTATATAGAGTATACAATAAGAAATAGTACCGGCTCAGGTTGACAGGTTAGAAGTACATGATAATGATCATGGTCTCACAGTCTAAAGGGCCATGAATCTTGTAGAACCTTATAGATATTGAGCCCACTAATGACATATGCATAAGCCCAATAAATGAGCTATTTCATTCACAGAGGTCGGAAGCTGACTGCTTACAGAAGTTATCGATCTTTCATTCCTTGTTTGATACATAACACAGGTTCCTAATTGTTTTTATTACACTATAGATCCAGCTGCCCAACTACTCACTCCATGCAATTGCAGCTGTGAGTGAACAACTAGATTTTCAAGAGATGTTATATTTTTGATGTCCTAGGAGAATAACAACGGGTGAATTCTTCATTCCACACACCAACTCAAATGATAGTAAATATTGCAGAATAATAAAAAAGGTGGTGATACATGCTGAAGATAAAGATGGCTTACAACCACACAAGTTAAACACTTAACAAAATGAAGTAAATATTCCACAATAATCAAGAGGTAGTGATAGTTATATGCTGAACATAAACATGGCTTATAACCACAAAAGTTAAACACTTGACAAAATGTGGATCAAAAGGGCCTTATTTATCAAGTTGATTCTAAGATGAAGAGTCTTAATAACATAAAGTAATATGCATTATTGATGCATGGTTCTTGCACTCAGGATTTATAGTTTACATGCTATAAAATCAATATTTACTCTTAGGGATTCTCTGCAGTGAAGTTTGCATGCCAAAAACATATTCAATCAAATTTCGGGTGCTCGCGAGAATCCGACACTACACCATGCAATCAACAAACAAAACCAATATAAAGACATCATCTTTATTCCCAAAGTGATTCTCTACAACACCTCTATGGTTTTCATTCTCAGGTACTAGGACTAGACTAGTTGAGGATTGAATTTCAAACCCAACAACAATATAATGCCTTCATGTAGATAACTAAGACCTATAGGATTAGGAGACAGAGATATATCAAATGAAAAAGGCATTGTAATATACAAATTTTGAAGAAGATAATAACTTTTAAAAGAACTCTGATCACTGAGTACTTCTAACCTGTAGTTTCCCCAAGGCAATGCTGTCAACCAATCAAGATA
The DNA here is from genome assembly GCF_026745355.1 of Beta vulgaris subsp. vulgaris. Classification (NCBI taxonomy): domain Eukaryota; kingdom Viridiplantae; phylum Streptophyta; class Magnoliopsida; order Caryophyllales; family Amaranthaceae; genus Beta; species Beta vulgaris. Next base: position 50,932,684 of record NC_079207.1, read on the forward strand.
GTTGCGGGTAACATTGAATTCACTTGAGCTGGCCTCCAGCAGTTGGAGCTTCGTAAGTTCTTCTTCTATGACTTGCAAAACATTATGTGGAATTTTATCTTTGTTTGGTTCAATCCTTTCCCTAAACTTTGCTGCAGAAAAAAAAAGCTTATGGAACAGATATCAAACAACAGTACTCATGCACAGAAACATATAGAACTTTTTCAATCAGACACCGTTAAGAGAAATGGCAGCCTTAGCAACCTCAGTAAAGATATGCACTAGAGCTACCTCAGATAGCCATTCAGCCATTGCCTATGGCATCAAATTTTCTTACATATCAAGTGCAAACCTAGACTCAGTTATGCATCAAATTAGTCTACAAGAACATATAATGCTGTGAGAAATAATTTACTCGCAGCACTTACCAGTAAGTGATGTTTTGTCATCTGTTTCAAGCCCCAACTCCTATAAAAAAAGAAGGCGAGAATTGAGGATTTAGACTAGTATTACATAGCAACTACTTATAACGTAACAGAATAGAGTAATTGTACTTCAGTTGTACATAGCTTCCACAACCACTGTGATGGCTATGGAAAGGATGTAGCAAAGATACCACACCATGTGAGTAAGCTGCCAAAATTTAAAGACTACTCTACGACACAGGATGAGATTGCAAACCTTTTTTATGGCGTTGCTCACCACTGATTTTCTCTTCAATAGCTTTTGCTATAGTTTCCTTCAAAAAAATAAAAGAGATATGTAAACCTCAAGAAAGAATAAAAGTATATAAAAAAAAGTTCTAACATATTGCTCATCTGAAAATGCAAAACCCTAACCCCAAAACCCCCAAACCCAACCCAAAATGCAAAATCCTAACCCCAAATACCCAAACCAACCACGAACCCAAAGCCCCACCCACCCGAACCCCCACACGAGCCGGGAAGCACCACCCTCCCCGACAACCCCACGAACAGACCCACCCAAACCAAAACAACAGATCCAAAAACCCAAACCAAAACAATAGAGAAAATGAAGATCGAAAAACGAAAAATGAAAACAAAAATTTAAAAAGCGATAATTCAAAAACTGAAAATTTAATACCAAAAATGAAAATTCAAAAAACGAAAATTAAGAAACTGGAAATTTTAAAAGCGAAAATTAAAAAATTGAAAATTGAAAAACGAAAATCCAAAAACAAAAATTCAGAAACGAAAATTGAAAATCCAAAAACTGAGAATTCAAAAACTGAAAATCCAAAAATGAAAATTCAAACGACAATTAAAAATAAAATATACCTGATAAAGAAGCGGCGGTGATGCTTGAAGACGGCGATGATGCTCTGAGACAGAAGCGGCGATGATGCAACCAACTGAACAAAAACCTAACCACAACCAACTGAACAAAAATACTAGATCTAAACGAGAGAATTTGAGGTGAGATGAAGAGTCAGACAGAGGAAAGAATTGAGGTGAGAGAGAACTGAGTGAGAGGATTTTATTTCTTATTTAGGGTTATGGACAATTGGACGGTTTGGTCGATTGATTTTGGTAAGGCCAATAAATTAGCGTCTGCTAAAAGGACGCTAATTTACTTAACGGACGCTAATTAGTGTCCGCTTTTGTAAACGGACGCTAATTAGCGTCTGTTTACAAGAACGGACGCTAAAAAACAAGAAAGCAGATGCTAATTTGCGTCTGTCATATATCAGACGCTAATTTTCAATTTACCGTCCACTTATACTGTCGGACGCTAAATTCAGACGCTAAAAAGGCGTATTCTTATTGTGTTCATTTCTCGAATATATTAGAATATCATCAATGAATACCACCACAAACTAAAACTCATGGAAAAAAAATCATATTCATCAAATCCATAAATATGGCAGGAGCATTGGTTAACCCAAACCGCATTACCGTGAACTCATAATGACCATAACACATCATAAATGCAGTCTTAGGTACATCCTTATCAGCTACCCTCAATTGGTGATACCCCGAACGCAAATCAATCTTCAAGAACACACTCGCTCCATTTAATTAGTCGAATAGGTCATCTATTCTAGGCAAAGGATGCGTGTTCTTGATGGTTACATTGTTCAGTTCCCTATAATCGATACATAACCTCATACTCCCATCCTTCTTCTTCACAAATAGTACAGGAGCTCCTCAAGGTGATGCACTAGGCCTAATATAACCCTTATCCAGCAACTCCAGCAATTGCATCTTCAACTCACTCATCTCGGTTGGTGCAATTTTATAAGGTGCCTTAGATATAGGTGCAGTTCCAGGAACTAAGTCTATGGTGAAAAAAGCTCTTGCAAGCGGCATACCTGAAATGTCACTTGAAAATACATCTATAAATTCATTCACAATTAGAACATCCCCAATGTTCTTCCCAACTTCTATACTCACATCCTGCACACTATAAAAAAATAGTTCACACCCCTTCTTTATCAATTTTCTCACTTGCATTGCAGAATTAACCCCAAACTTCTCAGGCTTCCCAAAATGCTATAGGAGGTCAATTTTCCAAAAAAGGTTTTTCAAAACTACTTTTTGAACTTCACATTCTATATTGGCCTTTAACCAGTTCATCGCAAGAATAACATCTAGGTCTCCCAAGTTGAATTTCCTCAGTCAATTCTTGCTCAAATTTCTGAGCCTTTGGCTCTCTCATAAATGCAGGGTAAAAAAATTTCAAATTTCCTAATCCAATTCTCTAAGAAGGTAGGATCAGCTTACCCCTTAAAGAATGATGGTTTAACCTTGGCTAGTCCCTTAAACATGTTCCCAGCAGAATCGGGATGCTCAACTCTTTCCTGAGTCAGTTTCTCTATCAATAGGCGAATAGCAGAAGCTAAGACATCATTGTTGTTTGACATTCTACTTTGCGACTGAAATTTAACGCAACTCTACTTTGGTTTCGATTCATAACTTACTTGCCATTCTCTACGAGGGCAACATTTGATTTGACCACAAAGATCGCCTCAACAAACAATTTCTCATAAAGTTACTATAACACTAAGTTCGCACATTATGAACCATAACAATCATATATTCACGCATGAATAAATTTTCACATTAATAATCATTTAAGGATCAAATAAAACCAATCACAATAAATAAAATGTTCCCCTTTCTGCATATTAAAATATATTCTCACTCAACTCGAATAACTAAATAATAACTCTTATTCCTCGAACGATAATAAGAATATTTTTCCAATCAAAAATAACCAACTTATTCCTGACAATATAAAGATGCTAAATAAGGAAATTTAAATTATTGTAGCTTAGATACTTACTCAACTACTAACCTTAGCACACAAATAGATACTCTATGGAGTTACATTATCATCCCTATTCTTATTTTCTTTGTACTTTTATGGAGTAAACATTTCATCTTCCAAGTCTCTAGAGTTTTCACTAATATAATAATAATCTGAATTCCTGGGTCGTAGATCTTCGAATCCTTTTGGGTTGAGGTTCATCCTCTTCTAACTCTAAATTACTAACATTGCTTAGATAAGATCTCCAAGTAGCATTGTAGATTTCCTTATTTCGGGTTTGCTTTCTAGTACGATCAAACTCTTGAATTACCTCATCATCGCTATTAGGGATGCCTACTTTCAAGACATAACACATAACAAGGTCTAAACTGATGTACCTTTCACTATCAGACTCTCCATCATACTCATCATCACTCAATACAATTGGGTTGTAGTAACTCCCTACTCTAGCATCTTCTCTATCAGACATGGCTAGGGGTCTACAACAAATAGACATACTTCCATAAATATTTGGTACTCTCACTTAACGTAATTCCCAGCAATAAACAATAAGTAAGCACAACAAACAATATAAGCATAAGAATATAAATAGTAGTAGGGAAGAAAAATATAATCATGTTGAACTAATTATTTAATGCAGATATATAATATTTCTATCCTATATGTCCTTTCTATATTACCCATCTCTCACAAACAATAAAGTAACACTAGGGGAAAAAAAAGGAAGGGCTGCGGAGGAAGGGCTGCGCTTTTTCTAAAAGCGCAGCCCTACACAACAGAAGGGCTGCGCTTTTTTATAAAAGCGCAGTCCTTCACTTAGTAGGGTTGCACTTTTAGAAAAAGCGCAGCCCTTCTTACTTCAGAAGGGCTGCGCTTTTTCTAAAAGCGCATCCCTACTAAGTGAAGGGCTGCGCTTTTATAAAAGGCGCAACCCTTCTGACTAAGTAGGGCTGCGTTTTTGAAGAAAAGCGCAGCCCTTCTTAAAAAAATTTGAAAAATTCAAGTTCGCGGGCTTCAAATATTAAGCGGGATTCGTCAAATATATCCCTCACTCTTCTCTCTCCTCTCTCACGTCCCTCATTATTCCTTTTCCTCCTTCTCTCACATCCCTCCTCCCTCTCCTCCTTCTCTCTAATCCTCTCAAAAACTCCCAGAAAAACGCTGAAATGATTTGCACGAATCATGCCGACGGAGTCCGATTGCCTATTGTGATACCTTTTCGGAAGCGGAACGAGCCAACGAGTCAAACTCACCACTATGTCGTGACGTTTAGGCTTTTTAAGCCATCCGAGTTCGTTTAAGCCTCCAAATAGGCATTTTAAGTTTTTCCGAATTTTTTTTTCCTTAAATTACGTATTAGGGTTTTGTTTTATGTATTTAAACATTATTAGGTTAATGTTTGGAGGTAGTTCTTGTATTTTCAGATCTATAATGTTCTTGTATACTTCTCTTTGTTTATATATTTTGATTAATGTTCTTGTATACTTCTCTTTGTTTTGATTAATGTTCTTGATACTTCTCTTTGTTTATTTTGATTAATGTTCTTTTATACTTCTCTTTGTATATAATTTCTTGTATTTTCATCTTTGTTTTGATTAATGTTCTTGTATACTTCTTGTATACTTCTCTTTGTATATTAGTTTTTGTTCCATTTTCGTTTCATTCTTATCTTTGTTTTGGGTTTAGTATTTTCGTTTCGTTTCTCTTCTCTTCTGTTTAATTTCAGAAAATGTGAGATTATGAGTAAAAAAATGTAAAAAAAAAAATTTTTTTTTTTTTTTTTTGGTAGGAAGGGCTGCGCTAGTTAGGAAAAAGCGCAACCCTCCTAGCTCAGAAGGGCTGCGCTTTTTCCTAACTAGCGCAGCCCTTCTAAGCTAGAAGGGCTGCGCTTTTTCTAACTAGCGCAACGCTTCTAGCTTAAGGGCTGCGCTTTTCTAGCGCAGCCCTACTTGAAAAGTGAAGGGCTGCTACTGAAAGGGCTAATGTCAAAAAGCGCAGCCCTACAGGCCTTTTTCAGCGCAGCCCTTCTTCATTTTCCCACTAGTGTAAGTAAAATAAACTAGAAATATTAAAATAATGGATAATAATATTTTAAAATTTCCGAATAAATAAATAAAGTAAATTAAAAAAGTCGAACCTAATAAATACATGAATAAAATTTTGGAACTAATTTTGAATGTAAAAAAATTTCGAGGCTTAAATAACTTTCGAAATTAAGATAAAAATTTCGGATACTAATTTCGATTAATAACTTGTTTAAAAATTAATTTAAGCATAACGAATAAGTAAGAGCTCAATTCTAAGAAATTCATTTTTAAATAAATAGCTAGTTAGGTGCCTAAATTTTTAAAAATAAACCTAAAGCTCCCAGATGCCACTTTGTAACACGCCGATAATTCTATCTTTTCCAAAAATACTTTTCAAATACAAAACTACAACATTATCAAAACATTATTTCCCGTGTGATAATGTATCGACTTATTCAGATTTTTGCAGCGGAAAACATATAACTAACTTTAGAATTGAAATTCAATAACTTACAAAGTCAACTTTAAAACCAACCAACTTAAATATATATAATGTATTAACTAAAGTACGATAAATAAATCAACATGTTACACAAGCTCTCCATTCCCGAACCCCCATGATGCATCATCTTCACACATGTAGATGACAATGCACTAGAGAATCTGCTCACCAAGATTAGATCATTATTGGATCAATAAGGCAAAGTCATGATCAAACACACAAACAAAGCATGTAATCAGCAAAGTTGAGTACTACATAACAAGTAAATAAACATTCCTAACATAATACTAGTAAATATTAAGCAATGATAAATAACAACATAATAATTTGCAGATAACTTTTACTGAACTAGACTTTAACAATACTTTTATTATTACTTTAAATGAATAGTCACTTCACCGAGTTGTCTAACTAAAAACCAGCCTTCCCTTTGGAAGATGAAATATAGGCACGACTCTATATTCCCATGACCTACGATATCCAAGAACCTTTTAAATAACTATAAGGACGGTGATGAATCGGAACCCAGAAAAAGCCATGGCCCGCTCACCATGTACCCCAGCTCCTGATTGTCCAACTTCAGACGTGCACCAATCTAAAGTTTATCACTATCCAAGTTCCACTTCACATTATTTACCATTTATTACTTGTTATGACACACAAGCAACACATATAATATATAATCAAACATTCACAACTTTACTTTTATCTTACGATTAAATAAGTGATCATACAACTTACAGCGCAAGATTAATTCATTCTTTAATCATATCTTTCTTATTTGTTGAACCTAGACAACAATCAACTTACCTTTCAAAGGTATAAAATATCAACTTACCAAATAAGACCATCGGTCCTCATAGAGTAGTGAAATAATAATAAAAGGAAATAACATGATTCAATAATGATCCACACCAAAAAAAATATTAATGTCCCCATATGAATTAATAAGATAAATTTCCCAACCAACATGCTTGCATCAATCTTCCATACAACCATGATATAAATCTCATAATTAAATCTCATACTTAACATGTTCGCACACATGCATAAACATGCAAAATCAAACATAATAACAATCATATATGAACTCACAAATTCCTATACATGATACTACATAACTTTTCTTCCTAAAATCATGATACTACATCAATCAACACATAGGTATGTACGTACCTTGTGTAGACAAATTGATAGGCCATTTTAACAACTTTATAAGTCGCCTAGAGAGAACTCTCCACCTAAAACAACCAATAAAAATTTATAATCAATACTCCAAATAAATTCCAACAATTTTAAAATACTCTAAATTCCCTTTAAAAATATTTAAAAGTTATTTTTATCATTAAAACTTCAATTACTTATACTCCCTAGCATAATACTACTATACTAGTCATTAAAATCCATAAAACACCATATATAACATCTTTTTTAAAATTTCAGCAACATGTAATTTATTTCAACTCCCTTTAAACATACTTAAACTTATAAGTATAACCAATTTCATAGTTTATAATATAATACTATGATTTTTCAATCTTTAATACCCTAAAAATTCATGCTTTGATATTCAAAAATTCAATTTAAACATAATAATGAAATCTGAATTTTTATTTCTTCAATACATAAATCATATAATCATAGATTCATAATTAAATCATCAAATAAAGCTTCCAAACATAATTAAACTAAAAAGAAATCTTAAAAACATAATCTTTAAATAAAACATGAGGAGGAAGAAAACAAACCAACGCAACGAAAAGGAGAAAAGGAACACGCGGCGGCCAAGGAAGAGCGGCGGCAGCGCACAACCGGTGACTGGTGGTCGCCGTCAAGTGGGGTGGTTGGCCGAACCAGTGGCCTAGCCGAGCAAGAGAACTGAGGAAAAGGAGAAGGAAGAAAAGAAATAGGGAGAAAAAGAATTTGTAAGGGCTGAAAATTGGGAGGAAGGAGGAGAGAGAAAAATAATGTATGGGGAAAATTTTGGGTTTAGTGTATTTATATACTCCCTCTGTTTCAAAATATAAGGCACGCACAATGTTTGAGGTCGAACTTTGATCGTTAATTACCCTCAATTTACGTGGAGAACAAATTTAAAACATTAATGATATTGTAGTATTTTTTAGCACGAATCTGACGATATAATTTTTATAATTTTTATTTATCATATTATGAGAGATATTTGTGGTCAAAGCAATTTTTTGTAAAACGTGAATGCCTTATATTTTGAAGCGGATGGAGTATATGTTTTCCTAGTGAGCTTAGGAAAAGGTAATTATGCTTTAAATAGAGTTTAATGATGAGTAGATTGATGACTGAAACTCCAAACATCACCAGAAGTCATTTTTTCTAATCTAATTAGTATTTGGGTTCCTCAAGCCCATTTAAACTCCTTTTTCAAATTCAAATATATTTTAAATGTTTTTCAAACCATGCTTTAACAAAATATTTTAACTTCCTTAAATCCTTAAAATAATTTCTTTGACTTTCAAATAGTCAACCTTTTAAATAAATAAATTATTTTAAACTAAATTATATATATATTATATATATATATATATATATATATATATATATATATATATCCCTGACAAAATTTTTCACCATATACCCCTGAAATTTTTTTTATTCATCATATACCCTCGATGTTTTAAAAATTCACCGTATACCCCTCAATTTCTTGATAATTCATCATGTGCCCTTAATGATTAACGATTATCAATTTTTTTAATAATTAAGCCTTGATTCCATTACTAAACCTTATTTTATCCCTATTTCACTTATTTACCCTAATAAATTAGCATTAAAACAACACATAAGGCCAAAGAAGAAGAAAGAGAGTTATGAAGGAAAACAACTAAAAGGGGCCATTTGTTGTGTTTTAATGGTGTTCAACTACAACTAACGACTCAAATAGGGGTTAACTATTATTTAATAACAGAATTAGAGGTTAATGATCAAAAAGTTGATAATCATTAAGGGTACATGGTGAATTATCAAGAAATTGAGGGGTATACGGTGAATTTTGAAAACATCGAGGGTATATGATAAATAAATAAAAAATTCGAGGGTATATTGTGAAATATCCGTAAAATATATTTATAAAATCCATAAATTTACGGGGGATTATATCTGTCTTTTTAGGTAAACTCGGAACAACTCGTTCTGCTTCCTTCAAACATGTTTTTGGTTTTTTTTCTTTTGAAAATTCTACATGATGGCCTCATACTTTGGGTTTTTCTTCTTTATGATAGGTCAAAAAAAAATTCGTACCGAGCGACCTCCTAGGTTGGCTAATTACACTCAGTAATCTTAATTCACCTAAAACCTAACTAACTCGTCATTTAAGTAAATTTACCAACTTATCCAATAGTTAATCATCCTAATCCAAAACCCTCATCCCTAAAAAAAACCACACCCCTCGTAAGTTATGTATGACTAGCTTTTTCTGCACGCTATGCGTGCGGTGAAATTTTAGGCATAACTATTACTTGGTATTAAAATAAATGAAAACAAAAATTATGAAATTACGTATCTACGTTCACCTTCAGTTGGTGAGTAAGAAGTATTTAAATATTTACAAATAGTATCTAAAAAACATTTTTAAAGTAGCTATAAGTGCTAAAATTGCATATCCAAGTAATGAAAAAACATAATTTTTTTTAGAGTTTGTATTTGTCTGTAGTATTAATTTTTGGTAAGTTTTTGATTATTAATTTTTTTAGTTGATTGGATCTAAATTTAATTTGATTGAATCTTTTTTATTGGTAAGTTTATCAATCATATGAGTTGATTAAGTTTAATAGAGATTTGGTCAAATTGTTTTTTGGTAAGTTTATGTGTGCAATGGTTTTATATTGTGGAGGGGTGAATATGTAAATTCAAATAGGGACACCAGTGCTCCCCCTTGGCTTATATAATAGAGATTATCATAACTCCTTGGTCCTCAACTTCGCTAATCATATTTTTTCGCAGGTGCAATTTCACAACACGTCGGGTCTTTTTCATGCAATTAGTAACATTTGATTTCTGTAACAATAGGACACCATGATTGTTACACAATGGAAAAAATGATGGTGCAATTACTATTATAAATTGACTACAAATGATTAGGGTCAGCAAGTTGCAGAAAATTATGTTGATTAACTTTACAAAATCTCTATTATATAAGTCAAGGGATGAGGTGTGATGTCCTCTTTTGAAGTGACTAAAATACCCTTAATGATCTAATTAATGGAATAAAAAAATTACAAAAGCAAATCATTTAAAAATTCTCATTCCAACTTGCCATTTAAAACAAGTTTAAAATGGTATATGCATCAAATACTTCAATCAAAAATTAAATGGACAAAATATTTATACCTTATAAAAAAAGATGGCATACATAACGTGCACATGAAAAGTCTGAACATTCACTACCTTTGATACTCTTTAATTTAGTTAAACCAACTCATTATTTTTGTTCTTTCCGTTCAATATTCATTCACAAAAATTAATGTTAACAATCACTCACAACCTTTTTATTTTTTTACATTAGCGAATTAATATATTTAAATTCATCTAACTGTTGAATTTTTCACATTTAAGTTTAATCATAAATAAAATACGAATGGAGTATCTAATAGAATAACAAATTTTGAAATTAACGCACGCATCGCGTGCATATGAAGGCTAGTTTACATTATGTTATTACTACCACTCCATTTAATCAAAAACTAGTTATTAAGCCCGGGCTATGCCCCGGGTAAGAAAAAATTCATTTATTAATATTGTACTTTGATATGATATCACTAAATATAACTTGGTCTAGTGGTTAAAACTTTAGTACATGAACTTGAGGTCACGGGATCAAAACCTATACTATGCAATTTCTATATTTTTTATTGTACATGGATTACATGAACTAAAACTCACTAGAAAGAGCGTCACGTGGCACTGTTCCTAGTTTACGCACGCCTTTTAATATATTAGTATAGATGGAAATCCATGTTGAGTTTTAATCATGATTGAAGTAGCCTTTGAACAATCTGTAGCAATAATTAACTAGAGTTGGGTTAGTAAATTTACTTTAAATGATGGATTAACTAAGTTTAAAATGAATTAAGATCATTAAGTATAATTAGCCAAAGTAGGACATCACTTGATATAAATTCTTTTTCAGCCTGCTGTATACCCCGATATATCTCTCTTTTTCAAAATACTTTTCAATATAAAAATTAGAGAATCATCAAATCATTATGGCCCGCCTGATAACGTATTGGCTTATTTAGAATTTTGCAGCGGAAAATATATAACTGAACTTTAGAATTGAAATATAATAAATAATGAAATAGCTTTAAAACCAAACAACATTGTTAACTTTAACTTCAAACCAAACTTAAATTTAAATTTATCTACTAAAACAATAAACAGATCAATCTGCTACACAAGCTCTCCATTTCCAGAACCCCATGATGCAACATCTGCACACCTGTAGATGTCAATGCACTAAAGAATCTGCTCACCAAGAATGGGTCATCACATGATCAATAAGGCAAATTCATGATCAACGCACATAAACAAAGCACGTAGTCAGCAAAGCTGAGTACCACATAATAATAAATAAACATTTCTAACATGATAGTAATAAATATAAGCAGTGATAAATAACAACATAACAATCTAACAATTTACAGATAACTTTTACTGAAATAAACTTTAACAATCTTTTTATTACTGTAATGGAATAATCATTAGACCGAGTTGTCTCACCTAAAAACCAGCCTTCACCTAGGAAGACGAAATACGGGCGCGACTTTGTATTTCATTTTGACCGACAATATCGATGAACGTTTTAATAAAAATAAGAATGGTGATTAATCCAATTCCCAGATAAAGCCATGGCACGACCACCATGTACCCCAACTCCTAATTGTCCAGCTTCAGACGTGCACCAGTCTAAAGTTTATTACTATTCAAGTTTCACTTTACATGATTTACCAGTTATTACTTGTTATGACACATAAGCAATAAAGATGACATATAATCAAACATTCACAACTTTATTCCTTTTTATCTTAGGATTAAATAAGTGATCATACAACTTACAACCCAAGATTAATTCCTTTTTTATTTCAATCCTTCATATTTGTTGAACCTAGCCAACAACCAACTTATCTTTCAAAGGTAGAAATTAGCAACTTACCAAATGAGGCCCACGGTCCTCATAGAGTAATGAAGATAATAATATAAGGGGACACATGATTCAATCATGATCCAACTTAATAAATATATTAATCCCCCACGTGAATTAATACATAAAGTTTCCGACCAACATGCTTGCATCAATATTCCGTACAAACATGATATTAATCTCATAATTAAATGTCATACTTAACATGTTCGCACGCAGGCGTAAAACATGTAAAATTCAATTATAATAGGATTTTTTAACTACAATAATATAAATTTTTGCCTGTTTTCTCGTAATATTACAAACTTTTGATTATTTTTAAATAATATAAACTTTTGCCTAAAATTCCTCTAGTAGGGCAATGTGACCTTTAACCTGTAAAACAGGTAAAAGAAAATATTAAAAAATCCAAAATCTCTTTCCCTCTCCTCCCCTCCCCCTAACAACTAAAAGCCTAACACGAAAACACTAGACTCTCCCCCTCCCCCTTCTCCTCCCCCACTCCAACCACCGGCAGCATCGCATCTCCCCTCCCTCCACCCAGAAAACACCATTGCTCCACTCCCCTACCCCCCAAAAACACCACGTCTCCCTCCCCCCCCCCCCCCATCCCCGAAAACCACCCCCACCACCCGTTTCCGCTCCTTCACCCCAAAAAACCACCAAATCACCCTTGAAAACGACTAATTGCAACCACCCTATCCTCGAAAACCACCCCCCTCCACTCCCTCACCCCCCCCCCCAAATACACAAAACCTAGCCACAAGCACCATGAACCCCACTCACCAAATCCTATCAACACTACACTCACCACCATGAACCCCAAATCACCCAAAAAATAAAAATCTTAAACCACCCCAATAAACCGCCAAAGCAAAACATCACCACCATTATTACTGGGTGGGGCTGATTTTGCGGTAGGGCGGTGGGTTGTAGGTAGGGGCTAATTTCTTGTGGGTGAAGGGTTGTTACGGAGGTGGGCGATGGGCAATGGGTAGGGGGTCTGATTTCGAGTAGATGAGAGGTTGTTTTGGGTGTTGCGGCTGTTTTAGGTGAGTGAGGGGTTCTTTTGGGGCTGGATGGTGTTGAACCCTAGTTTTGATGATGACAAAGGAACAAAGATGCAAACTAAGTAGTGAACTAATGAGTTATTTAAGTGTATGATTCTTTAAGGTATCATTGAAAGGAACAAAGAGAATACTAAGTCAAGGAAGAAATTAAGTGAGGATTTTTGAAGACTAAGTGAAGATGTCTCTTTTAAGTGATACTGGAGAAGCATTGGAGCAAGAAGAATAAAGCAAGGTGTTTTTATTTTCTAGTTCCATTGTAAATGAACAAGTAATGTTAGTAAGGAACATTGGCAGTTTTATTTGAGAATGATAGTTTGTTCCTTTGTAAGGAACAAACAAATTGGCACTAAACAAATCAGTTAAAGGAACTTATGAATAAAAGAAACTAGACTTAGACTCGAAGCATTATAATGGTTCACTAATGGAAGTTGAGTAAAACATGCCTAAATAATAGGTAACCGTTTTTCTAAGAGAAAATCTGTTTTTGTGGAAAATCTTTTTAAAGGAAAGATTTTGTTTTTCCGAAAAGATAAAGAAAAATATTATTCGGTTTTTAAAAGGATTTTATTTAAAAGATAATATTTTTCTTAACGATTTAATTTTAGTTTTGATAATTAAATCTATTTTATAATTAAAACTGATTTTCGGATAATGCTCAAGTAAATCCTATAAATTAGGAGCAGTAACTAAAACATGTCCACGTTCAAGCAGAGATCATGGGATCATGGGATGTGTTAAGGAACGTGTTCCTTAAGGGAAGGAACATCATGGGATAATGGTTTTATCATGAACACGATTTTAATTCCCACGTTCTATATTACTGTCATTATAAATATTGAAGTCTAAGTAAGTTCCAAATTGTGTCTGACTAAGTAATTAAGTGAGTTTAACTAATTAAGTATCAGTGCCTTCATTCTCTCATAATAGCCATTTGTTCTTTGCTTACTTACTCTAATTCCAATAAGCTTATTTCGATCAATTGTATTTTGGTTTTTGGGGTAAGGGGACTTTGAGTGAAGTTCTGTAAGAGAGAAGCTTTGAGTAAAGCTAGTAAGAGTGAGAAAACTTCGAGTGAAGTTGAGAGGAACTGCTATTAAGGGAACAGTGGCTCAAGAACTTGAGTTTAGGAACTCAAGGTGTGGCTCGAGAACAGAATTAGGTTGTAACAAAGTTGTTTGGCCTAATTAGTGAAAGAGTTGAGTTTAAAATCCCTAGTGGTCGAGGTTGTTTCTTCTTGTTGGGCCCAAGAAGTTTTTCCTCGTAAAAATCCCTTGTGTTCCTCTAGCTTGTTTATTTGTTTAAGTTTAAATTTTCGCAAAAAGTTACGTTTATTTCTACACATACAATTCACTCCCCTCTTGTAGTGTTCCTAGGGAAATAACAGATGGGAGCTGATCTGACTGAGTGAGGTGGTGGTCAAAGGATAGGTGGTAGGGAGAGGAGGGGACAACATATGTCTGGGGGAAGGGGGTGGCTCTGTTAGGGGGGGGGGGAAGGGAAATGGAGGGGTGGGTGTGGGGTCAGCGGTTGCCAAGGGAGAAAGACAGTGGAAGGGGAGTAGGAGAGAAGAAATATAAAAATGAAAAAAAATGGAGGAAGAAGAACCAGAGCAAACAAGAAAGAAGAAGTAAGTGTCACGTAAGCAATTTACCTGCAGCAACAAGTCACAACCGGTCATGTCTTCCTGGAGGAATTTTGGACAAAAGTTTGTATTATTCTAGTTAAAAAATCCATTATAATAGCAATCATATATGAACTCACATAGTTCCTATACATGATATTACATAACTTTTCCTTCCTAAAATCATGATACTACCACAAACAACACATAGATATGTATGTACCTTGTGTAGACAAATTGATAGGCCACTTTTAACAACTTTAGAAGTTGTCTACAGAAAAATCTCCGCCTAAAACAACAATAAGAATTTATAATCAATACTCCAAATAAATTTCAGCAACTTTAAAATACTCTAAACTACTAGAAAAAGAGTGTTTTCTCAACGCTTTTCCTCAAGATTCTGGACGAAAAAATGTGTTGAGAAATTGATTCTCAACACAATATAAAAGCGTTGAGATTTCACGCATGAAGAATTCTCGACACTTTACTGCGTTGAGATTCTCAACACCGAGCCGCGTCCAGTTATGACTTGTGACATTGTTTTGTGTTGAGTTTCTTAGCGCTTTTCTGCGTCTCGAAATATGCTCTAGACACATTCCATCATTACGATTATTTTACCTCCACAAACAAATTTTCGGAGCCAAAAGAACTCTTAACACGAAAAGTGTCGAGATTTTAGCCTAGAAAAAACATCTACGAACAGTAGAATATTCTCTTGATCCTCCTTTCAAGTTTGCTTTTCATGTAAACATATGAATCAAAGAATAGGCATATAATATCTTATCTGCAGATAATTATTTTATAATAAAAAATTAAAACTGCTTTCATCAAAGATGAACAAAGATAAAAGAAATTTTTGTATAACTTGATATAATTCAACTTTTCTAGGACAATCTTTGACAGTATCTAAATCTAAAAACTATACAAGTTTCATAGGCTTAAATTGAGTCCAATGCACAACATCTTATTCACAAACCAAAATCTTCATTTAGAAGCATCTTCTGCCTTAAATCTGAACATAAAACCACAAGAAATATATGCTTTGTTAGTGGAGTGCTCGTAAAATTTATCTATATCAACTTACTATGTTATAGTATAAAAAATCCTTTAATATCATAATTTTTAGCCTTGAGTAATAACTTTGCACTCAACAAAAGAAAAGATTTTGTATCATATATAATTTTTTATATTGAGTAATAAACTTGCTATAAAGACTTTGGCAACACTATAGACGACAATTAAAGTGTTTGTTGCCACCTCTTAAACTAACCCTGTAACAGATATCAATAACAAAACTAATTGGGACATCATTGCACATGATCACTGCCAATAATGTATGGTTTTTGGGCAACTAATGACACACAATCTACAAATCTTCAAATTTTCATATGGCCATATTCCTGCTTGAGACTAAAATTAGAGAACCAAATCTCATGCTAGTAGTTCACTGTTAGCTTTCTTAGTATCCTGATCTAAAAATTCATGCACAAAACCAAATCTCTCCCTCCTTCAACCTCTCTTCTACTCACAAACAAATTTAATCAAGGTAATTTTTTTAATCAACCAATCATTAGTATAAATTGGCAACTGAGATCAATGGAGTAAAACACCTCTAAAAATAAACTATAGCAAGTAGCTAGCCTTGTTGGTAAAACATGTTAGCCACTTCAATTTAGAATATTAACTTAGGAGAAGATTGAAACCATACTCAGCTCAGAACCAATGGCTTATAAAGATGTCCCTATTATCATAAATTTAGCAAACATAAGAAAAAAACAATTCCCATTGATATGAAGATTTCCCCTACTTCCAAACTTAACTAGAAGTATGAATTTATCAAAGATATAACAAGGTTGGTCAAGTTAACTCACTCACAACTATTGATAAAGATATCCAAAACATTAGCCAAAGCTTTAAATCCATTCAGCAAGCAACAAAGCTAATTGCATAATATCTTATAAGAGTTGGGCACTCTGAACTGCCTGGAGGTTAATGTCTGCTTATATTACAAATCTTACTTTCATTTGTTCATTAATTAAGAGGAGAAAAGATAGTAGGAGGTAGGTGACTGCAATTAGGTCAATAGGAAACTGACTTAATATAATAGAAGTACATACACCATAATCTTTTTCTTTAGTTATATACTTTCCACATGAAAATAATATGATAGAATCAGACAAAAAGAATCATATGGTTCTCTACCAAATTTAAGCAAGAAAAGGTCATTTATTTTGAAATGATCTAACAATTGTATCAAGAAGGCTATAACTTAGGTTTGATAGGAAAAAAAAGTAAGAACATATCAAAGCATACCTGACCAAGATCACCGGTGGCATTATTATGGAAAATTTCAACTCCATTTAGCTGAAAATATATAAAAGAAAAACAAGCTTCAAGTTGAAACAATAATATGAAAACTCAAAAAAGTAATTCCCAGAATCTATTGTTAGTATCAAAATTGACATGTTTTAGTATAAGTATGACTAAGTTAAAGTTTATTATACCCCTTATATTATATAATTTTTATATTCATAAAACCAAAAACCAAAAACTAAAAACTTATATTGGTGCCGAGCGAACCCTTAGATTTTGAAAACTTCCGCATGTCAAAAAAATGGAAGGAAAGTATAACTAATGGAACTATAAAAATCAATAAGTGGAAAAAACCAATTTTCCCCCAATATCTTTTCCACATGTACTAATCTAAACGACAAAATTTTCAAGTTCAAAAATAATTACAAGCACAAAATGTAAGAACAGCTGCGAAGCTAACACAAATTGGCGTAGATTAACCTTAGTATCCTTGTACTTACTTGAATAGTACTTTTCGGTTGAACGCACATCAACCTTAACATTTCCAATCACATAAGGATGAATCTGCACAAAGGAGTATGAGTCTAGTTTAATAATAAATATGCAGAGTTACATTCCAATCAGAAACTAAAGATATAGAAGCATAGTCAAGCTTAAATCAAACGTGATATAATGATAAGGGGACAAGTATTACTCAGTAACATTTTCAGTAGCTACCCAATTTGATCAAAGTTTGAGGTCATTTCTACAAATTTTCCCTTCATGTATGATCGTTCCGAGTTTGAGGTCTAAAAAAAAGTAGTAGATTAGTTTTAGTAATAATTTCGCTAATGTTCATCCTAACTATTTTTGCCTTAAATGCAGAGAGAAATCAAAGATTACTACGAAGTAAAGTGCAACAATCATACAACATCAGATTAGCAGTTTCAGAGCATAGTAGACCTGTATTTTCTTGTAATACATTCAATTTAAGTAACAATATCTATAGTATCAAGGTTTCATTAGCCAACACTCAAAGAGCTTTGATATTGTAATCTTATTATACTAAAGCAAGGTACAAATCTCCAATTAAACTAATGAATCACCTTCTAAATTGTGGACACACCGGATCCATTAGGCAATTCACATTATTCTATTTAGAATTTTTAACAAAAATTTCAACACAAATGAAAAAGCATTCTTCATAGTGTCCCTAAATTTAATATACATCAGAAAACACCAACATTATTAGCATAAGTATCAAAATGACAGTATAGTTATCACAAAATGCTTTATTAAAATTGACAGTATAGTTATCTATAATAGAATTTAGATAAAAGAGTATAAAGGACTTATGCTTAAGCACTAAAACTCCTTGTAAATTAAATAGTTCAGTATAATACTAAAATATGCCACATAATTACATGTTTTGTTCACTATAACATCAAAATGTGAAGAAAATTGTCCATTAAAAGTAATCAAAGTTAACTAATAAACTTATCATATCAAACCTGGGTGTTCAATTATGCTAGCTAAAGATCTAAAATAAAGTATAATTTGTTCATATGAATGAAATTACAAAGCAATAGTTGAATTGTGAGCCCATCTAATGCAAAATTTAGGTCTGAGTATAAAGTAGAACTGCATAGAATTTCTATAACTTACCATTATACGATAACCACCGATCTAAAACAAAATGAGATGAACATTCAGAAACTAATAGAAAATTAGGTTACAAAGTGAAATTGATACATAGAAACATGAAAATCCATAGTTCAAGCCCAAAAAATTAAGGAAAAATTGATTCTAATAATCCAACCTTTGGGTCGTTCGCTCAAAATAATCCAACCTTTTGATTATTATTTAATAATACAATCTTTTATCCCAATCCACTCATAATGCACCGTGAGACCGGTAACCTGTTGGAATGGTAATTTTTTTTTTCATTTTCCCCTTTAATCTCCCTTCCTCCCTCCCCTGCCTCACCAGTCATGAAGAACCACCCCACCCCTGCTCACGATCCCCACCCTACCCCCACTCCTTGCTCACGATACCTGCCCCACCCCCACCCCTTTGCGAACAACCCCTGCTCGTTGAGAAGACGGGAAGATGGCGTTGTGTTGGGCAGGTTGTGATGGCGGTGAAGTTGGCTGGTATATGCGCCGGCGAGTGGTTGCAGACGCGATGAGATGACAGAGGAGATGACAGAGGAGGGGGTGACACATGGGGTTGGTTGTGAGGCATGAGATGCCGCTAGAATGCAGGGGATGGGAGGGGTGGTGGGGCGCGCAGATGGGCTGGTGGGGTGTCGATGCGGTGAGGATAGTGGAGGCCGGAGACGTAGTGGTGGTCGTGCGCCGATAGTGTTGTTGTTGTACTAGGCGGCGCGGTGACCGGAGGTGGGGCTGAACAGTAAAGCCCACAGACAACTCGTGGTTTAAGGGGAGAGTGGGAAGGGGGTGAGGATGAGGGGGTTGGTGGCAGTGGGTGGGGAAGGGGAGGGAGGAGGGTGGAAGTGGGTGGGCAAGGGAAGGGAGGGAGGGATGGGGGTTTGGTGGCAGTGGGTGGGCAAGGGAAGGGGAGGGAGGGGGTGGCAGTGGGTGGGGAAGGGGAGGGAGGGAAGGGGGTTGGTGGCAGTGGGTGGAGAAGGGGAGGAAGGGGGTAGTAAAAAAATATTTAATTAAATCACAACGAATTAGAGGAAGACACGTGTGCAATTAACCCATTCTCCTGGTCATCAACCTGTTTCAACAGGTCATGGTGCATTATGAGCGGATTGGGATAAAAGGTTGGATTATTAACTAATAATCAAAAGGTTGTATTATTTTGAGCCAAATGTTGGATTATTAGAATCAATTTTTCCAAAAATTAAAAAATGGCGAAAATATCAAGTAAGCTCTTTTATGAAATTGAGTTCAGAAATTTATTTGCAAAAATCTAACCAAGCAACACAAGATGGATTCGACCATATGAGCAGAAAATTCAAACTGAAATTAAGCTAAAATGAAGATAGATGAATTACATAGTCGGGCCTTCTCCATGGGAGTTGTCAAAGGTTCAATCTCTCATTCGTCGAAGGATCAATCAAAACCTCGAAAGGAAAAGGTTTGCCATCTTCGCTAGTGCAACAGCTGGTGGATTCCTCAAGACCCACATTAGCCAAGAGGAGAGAGAAAGGTGGATGACCTGAGATGCAGATGAAGAGAGGGGAGATGAAGGGCAACGTGTGTTGGAGAGTTGAATGTGAATGAGGAGTTAGGTTTTCCTTTAGTGACCCGTGAAATGAGGGAAACTGACTGTGTTTTTTTTAAAAAAAAAAAAACTAATACATGCTCGACAATAAATAGTGTTTAGAGACAGTACTAGTGGGCCGAGCTCAAAATCAGCCTCGTCACTCCCTAAAAGCGTTGAGCCAAAAGTGTCGAGAAACTGAGGAATTTGTTGTAGTGTATATTCCCATTAAAAATATTTAAAAGTTCTTTTTATTGTTAAAACTTCAATTACTTATACTCCCTAGCATAATACTACTATACTAATCATTAAAATCTATAAAGCTCCATTAATAATAACACCTTTCTAAATTCCAGAAACTTATAAATTATTAAAACTCCCTTTAAACATACTTAAATATGCTTAAATTCATAAGTTAAATCAATTTCATAGTTTATAATATGGTACTATGATTTTTCAATCTTTAACACCATAAAAATTCAGCAAGCTTTGATAATTAAAAAATCCAATTTAAACATAATAATCAAATCTGATTTTTTATCCTTTCAATACATAATTTATATAATCACAGATTCATCATCAAAATAGTAAATTAAAGCTTCTAATCAAAATTAGTACTAAAACAAAACAAAAAAAACATAATCTTTAATCAAAACTTGAGGAAGAATAAAAGTAATCAAACCAACACAAGAAAAAGAACAAAGGAGATGGCACCGGACAAGGACCAATGCAGCGGCGGCGGCGGCAGCAACGACAACCAGGAGTGGTCGTTGGCAGTGGTGGTGATGGAGTTGTTGGTGTTTCTTGGTGAAGATGAAAGTGTTTCTTGAAAAAGAAGAAAGGAAGAAAAAAGAAGAAAAATAATGTGGAAGGAGGAAGGAGATTAATGTGGCCGGTTTTCCTTGTGTGGGAGGAGGAAAGAGAATTTTATGTGGGTAAAATATTTGGGTTTAATGATATTTATAAACAAACTTTCCTTTTGGGCTTAGGAAAAGACAATTGGATTCTAAGTAGGATTGAACAATGAATATGATTGATGAATAAACTCCTAACATTACTAGAAGTCCCTTTTCCTAGTTCAATTAGTATTTGGGTTCCTCAAGCCCATTTAATATCCTTTTTCAAATCCAAATATTATTTCAATATTTTCCAAAGCATGCCTTAACAAAATATTTTAACGTCCTTAAATCTTTAAAATAATTCCTTTGACTTTCAAAATAGTCAACCTTTTAAATTAATAAATTATTTCAAACTAAATGATATTTAAATATATATATATATATACTAAAATATATTTATAAAGTCCATAAATTTATGGGGGATTACAGTCTACTTCTCTTAAAAGAAGTTTCGTCTCGAAACTTGACACAAAATTCCCATATTTCCAAAAATTTGATGTAAATTTTCATTTGAGAAATACTTGTGTTACTTCTTGAACACACATTTCTATGCGGAGAATCTATTTGTTTTGCACCAATATGTGCAAATCGCCAAAATAAGCATAAAAATGCATTAAAATAGGTAAAAATCGCGAAATTTTATCGCATTCTATCCCCCTTAAAGAAAACGAGTTACGCCCTCGTAACTCACCTCAAGGAACAAGTTTGGATATTTCTTTCTCATTTCATCTTGGGCTTCCCACGTTGCCTCTTCAGACTCGTGGTTAGACCAAAGTACTTTCACGATATGGACGTCCTTATTGTGTGTACTATGCACCTTCCTGTCAAGGATCTTCATAGGTTTCCTCATATGTGAGGCTACTATCAGTCTGGATCCGTTTAACATTCTTGATGGTTTCATAACTCTTTTGCCTATCTTGAGCAACTTGAATTCTAGCCTGAATCAGTTTAACATTCTTGATGGTTTCCTCAATAAACTATGTCCCCAAGACTATATTCTCACTAAAGTCATTCTAGAAAATGGGAAAATTTGATCAGGTCTAATTGGTCCTCTCAACTACCTTGGAAATCAATCGCCCACACTCTCAACATATCCTCCATGGTTTGGTTAGTCCTCTAAGTCTGACCATTAGTCGCAGGGTGAAAGGTTGTTGTACTCATCTTCAATGTTTTCCCAAGTTTTAATTGGACCTTTTCCCAAATTTTCGAGAGGAATCTCGAATCACGATCAGAAATAATATCCTTGGAACCCAATGTAATCTCACTACATGCCTAATGTACGTCTTTGCAAGTTGCTTCTTTTCCATGTCTCTTTAATAGGTATAAATACGGCGGACTTCGTTAGTCGGTCCACAATAACCCAAATAGTACATTGCCACTTCTCGTTCTAGGCAAAGCAGTCACAAAATCCATAGGAATAGAATCCCACTTCCATCCAGGAACCTCTAAGGATTGAACCTTCCCCATGGGTTTATTATGATCTATCTTAACTTTTTGACAGGTTAGACACTTAGACATATATTCGGCTACCTCATGCTTCATGTTTGGCCACCAATTGATACCCTTAAGGTATTTGTACAACTTGTCACCCCAGGGTGCACAAAATATGGAGTGTTATACGTCTCATCCATAAGAAGTCTCTTAAGGTTATTACACTTTTGTGGTACACACCATTTCCCCTTAAACCTTAAACTTCCGTCATCATGGATCTTAAAGTCAGCTTTCTTACCTTGCTTCTCCTTAATCTTATCTAGGTGCTCGTTCCAACTTTACCCTCTTTGATCTCATCGAAAACTGACAACCCCAAAGATAAAGCACTCAGTCTTGCCTCACTTTCCCCAGGATTTAGAATTTCTAGGCTCAGCCTTTGCATATCTCGACACAACTTGTAACATCCCGATTCCCGAGCTGTTAGGTAAATACACTTAAGATTCACTAATCACAATCAATGCTTAATAAGCCTCGAATTAAACATTTACTCGCAGCAAAAACATAACCTAGAAAATGATCCTGGACATGTGGGTTATTGGCCCAAAAAACAAAATTTTTCATATAAGACTTCAATTACACCAATATCTCGACTAATATTCCCAAATATTGTACACAACGAAATATATCAGAAACTATTCCTTAATTGACTATTTAAATTAAAAACTCAATCCATAAGCTACGGCGACATCTTTATCTTGCTTCACTTCAAAATTCTGAGCTCACAACACCAAACCTGCAACAATGTTTGACTCTGCCACCCACCAAGTGACAGGCCACAGAAATGACAACACATCAGCAAAGCTGAGCACAAACTGTGTAATAGAAAATACAATCGTATTTTGAAAACTACACATAGTTATAATATCAAATAATCAATTCAACTCAGTTATTATCGTTTCACAAACTTTGGCATGAACGCGATTGGAGAGGGGTACCGCTAGTACAATTCTCAACTATTGAGGGTTCACCCCACTTTTATTGTTCTGCTTGCATTAACCGGACATGTCCTATAACGCCAGGAATTAGCCCTTCCTGGAAGGCAACAGTTAGGGACTCTACCCGCCCTAACTCGGGTGCATGTTCATGCCTCACTTTCATATATATAATTTAAGATATTTAATGATTTATACTTTAATCCTTAATACTCATAATTCTTATCAACTCATGCTTAATACCAGTACTCTTATCAACTCTTTTCCATTATCCTTACTTTGATAGTTGAGAAGATTTAGGGTTTTTATACTTAAAACTAGTTTTTAACATAATAGCTTTGATGGAACTTAACCAGTTACGTCTTAGAGACTTAAATAATACTTTAACATATATTTTATCAAGCGATTACTAATTATCAATTACTACATAAGTTCATGTACTAAACACATCCCATTTAGAAGCATAATCGTAATGACTTAGTGTATAAGTGTTGTTTAGGTCAAATGAAACATCTCTAATGAACCTTAGCATGTTATATCCATGTAATATACTCAATATACACATAATAAAATACACATCATACATAAATTCATTTCATAAACATGTTTTACACTAGAAAAAAAACAATCACCTAACTATAGGTATGGAAATCTCTAGGTTAAAACCAAACTAAGTGTGTACCTTCACTAAGGATGCTTAAGGCCACGAAACTCCTTAACCCAATTGCTTAAACTCCTACAGCTTCCCTTGAATATATAAAATGCTAAAGATTAGTTTCAACAAGCTTATAGATATGAAAAACTAAGCTTAAATATAAGAGGTGTAATCTGTTGAACTTACAGCAACTTATGTGATCTTTCAGCAAGGTTTTCTATATGAGTTTAAGGTCTAAAGATTGGAACCAAAGCTTGAACTACTTTGTATTAATGTCTAGAAGAGTTATATGTAAAGAAAAATGGGTTTCCAAGAGGAAGAAATAAGATAAAAGAGACGAAAATCCAGAACAGGCTTTTATAGTCTGTTCTGACGGTACCCCCAGGGGAGGGAAACCTCTTCTGAGCAAGGTCGGTTTCTTGGAGTTTTTGGGTGATTCTTGCTTGAGGTGTTAGCCTTAGGTGTTGGCTTTCATGCATAGAAAGGGTTTTGAGAAATCGACACTTAAGTAGCTGCTAAGCAGCTTTCTTTGAGCATAGGTCTGAGCTGTAATTTCAGCTGGCCAGTTTTTACTATGTAAGCAATTTACCCTATTGAGCCACGTAATTCTTGGGCATAAATGACCATTTTAGCCTTAAGACATCCCAATCATGTCATATATCAAGTTTGGTTAGGTTTTGAGCTCGGATTCAACCCCGAAAGGCTCTTTAACTCGAAGTTCATCGTTACCCGATAAAACAATCTCCAAATGATTTTCATAATCTTAATGTTTAAGGCTCTCAAGGAATTTCTAACTTATCTATTGGTTTCCAAAGCCTTCTTAGCCAATAAGAATGATGGTTCTTATCCTCTTTTACCTTTCTTAACCATTAAGAAAGATAGTGCCTTATCCACAAGCTTTCTTAACCACTAAGAATGTTAGTGCTTATCCACAACCTTTCTTAACCACTAAGAATGATATACTTATCCACAACCTTTCTTAACCACTAAGAATGATAGTACTTATCCACAAGCTTTCTTAACCATTAAGAATGATAATGCTTATCCACAAGCTTTCTTGACCATTAAGAATGATGGACTTATCCACTTTTAGCTTTTAAATAAAGGTTCCTAAAAACAGGCTATTACACAACTCCTCAGGGCCTATCAAGACACTCACGCTATGGCTCGACTTTCTACTCAAGGCATCGGCAACTACATTTGCTTTCCCCTCATGATACTGATCTCCAGATCATAGTCTTTAATCAATTCCAACCATCTCCTCTACCTCATATTAAGGTCTTTTTGGGTGAAAATGTACTTCAAGCTGTTATGGTCGGTAAATATTTTACAGGTTTCCCCCATAGAGGTAATGTCTCCAAATTTTCAATGCAAAAACTTAAGCGGCTAACTCTAGATCGTGGGTAGGGTATTTAGCCTCATAAGGTTTCAACTGACACGACGCATACGCAATTACCTTCCCATTCTACTATAACACATATCCTAAACCATTCTTCGAAGCATCACTATACACCTAGAATTTCTCAATCCTATCAGGCAGGGTGAAAACATATGCGGAGGTTAAACATTCCTTCAGAATCTGAAAGGCTTCTTCACACTTTTCACTCCACTCAAATTTTGACTCTTTCTTCATCAAGTTGGTCATGGGTCTCGCTATCTTCGAGAAATCTCTCACAAATCTCCTATAATTGCTAACTAGACTTAGGAAATTTCTAATATCTGACACATTCTTTGGAGTTGGTCACTCACTCATAGCTTGAATCTTAACAGGGTCTACATAGACTCCTTCCTTAGACACATAGTGACCCAAAAATGCTACTTTCTCCAAACGGAACTCACACTTAGAAAACTGGGCATATAGTTAATTCTTCCCAAGCATCATTGAAATAATTCTCAAGTGCTCATCATGCTCTACTTCGTTCCTCGAATATATCATAATATCATCAATGAAACCCACCACAAACTTATCTAGAAACTCATGGAAAATCCTATTCATTAAGTCAATAAATATGGCAGGAGCATTGTTTAACCCAAATGGCATTACAGTGAGCTTATAGTGACCATAACGCAAACTAAAGGAAGTCTTAGGTACATCCTTATCAGCTAATCTCAACTAGTGATACCCCGAACACAAATCAATTTTCGAGAACACACTCGCTTCATTTAACTGATGAAACAGGTCATCTATTCTAGGTAAAGGATACTTGTTCTTGATGATTACATTGTTTAATTCCCTATAGTCAATACACAACCTCATACTCCCATCCTTTTTCTTCATAAACAATGCAGGAGCTCCCCAAGGTGATGCACTAGGCCTAATATAACCCTTCTCAAACAACTCCTGCAATTACATCTTCAACTCACTCATCTCAGGTGGTGCCATTATATAGGGTGCCTTAGATATAGGTGCAGTTCCAGGTGCTAAGTCTATGGTGAACTCAATAGCTCGCGGGTTGCATACCCGAAATCTCGCTCGAAAATACATCCATAAATTCATTCACAATTGGGACATCCTCGATATTCACCCCAACTTCCTTACTCACATCCTACACACTACAGAAGAATAATTCACACCCCTTTTTCATTAACTTCCTTACTTGCATCACAGAGTTAACCCCAAAGTTCTTAGGCTTCCCAAAACGTCTATAGGAGGTCAATTTTCCCAAAGGATTTCTCAACACTACCTTCTGAACCTCACAATCTATATTAGTCTTATAGAGGCTTAACCAGTTCATCCCAAGAATAACATCTAGGTCTCCTAAATTGAATTGTATTAAATCATATGGAAATACATAGTCTCCTATTGATGGGGATCCATCCATTAATCGACAACTTATGCATATGGTAGCTACAACTTTAAGATATGTCCTTAATTCTATCATTTCATGTGAGTCCATTGTTAGTGAGTCCATGGTTAGCTTAGTTAATTGATCTTTCATGATTAGCTAAGTTAATTATTATTTTTATTATTTTACTAAGTCATTAGGAGAGTCATATATACTCTTAGTTAATTTGATCCTATGTTAGATTAACTAGAGTAATGTTAGTTGTTTTTATTTTCCCTAAAGTCCGAAAATGACTATGTAAAATTCTGCTACTTATGATTAATTTATAACTGCTAATATGAAGAAAAGGCCTTGTGAGAAGAGGTGCCTACATCAAAGGAAAGAAGCTAGGGTTTGTTAGCATAAATCTAGACACTTTATGCTCATGAACCTAGACATTTGGACTTGGTCAAGGTAGTTCCTATGTTGGTTTCATGCCACTTAGCTTCCCTAAGGCTTGCTTGCTTCCTTTCCCCTATATTGGTATCGTGTACATTCAAAGAGGAAGACCTCGAGTGCCACTCCAACAACTAGCTAACAACAAGCTCCTATTTTCAAGGGATTTTGAGTTGAACATGGAGAAGTGCATGGAGGGAGTTGGCAACGGCCAAGTACACCTTATTCTCACGTTTGACTTAGCCTAAGACATGATCCCATGTACTTAGTTAGTGGAAGTAGTGGTAGTTAATTAGTTTGCTTTAATTTTCGAAGTTAAAAGGACATAAGGACATGTATAAATAGGGTATTGAACTTAATGAGAAAGACATAACTTTTATCCAAAAATTTGAGTATTGTTTACTTTACTTCGATTAATACTTATGCATTAATTGATTTACCTTTGCTAGCTTAACTCTTAGCTTAATTTAAGTGGGGAACTAAGGAAACTTTGATGAACTTAGTGGTGTATCTTTATCTAAGTCGATTTTAGGCTAAGCTACTTCTATCAATCCATTCTTATATTTTGATTCATATAGTTGAAATATAAGAAGTGTTTAGAGTTCTAAGAAATGAGTGCTTGTATTACTAGGCTTTATTGTATCTAGTGAAGGGAGTAAAGCTGATGAAAAGAAAGTTCAAGCAATCAAGGAGTGGCCTACTCCTACATCCATACAACAAGTTTGAAGTTTCCATGGGTTAGCTTCCTTTTACAAGAGGTTTGTTTGAAATTTCAGTGCCATCATGACACCTATAATTGAGATTACAAAGTTGAAGAAGTTTGAGTGCAACAATCAAGCTCATAAGGCATTTGAAGAGGTAAAAGCTCAACTGACTAGTGCTCCTATTCTAGCTTTACCTAACTTCAATGAGGTTTGAAGTTGAATGTGATGCATCTGGTGTGGGTATTGGAGTTGTGCTTTCTTAAAATGGTAGGCCTTTAGCTTACTTTAGTGAGAAATTGAATGAGGAAAAACGAAAGTATTCATCTTATGACAAAGAATTTTATGCTTTGGTCCGTGCCTTAGATCATTGGAGGCATTATCTTATTGCAAAGGAGTTCATTTTCCATTCCGACCATGAAGCCTTGAAATATCTTCAAAGCCAACAAAAACTTCAACCTAGACAAGCTAATTGGGTGGAGTATCTTCAAACTTTCCATTTCACCATCAAACACAAAGCTGGAAAGATGAACAAAGGTGCAGATGCATTGTCAAGAAGGTATTTGTTGCTTACTACTTTGAGTCGAAAGGTGATGGGGCTCAAATAGTTGAAAGATTGTTACAAAGAAGACAAGGACTTTGGAGTATTGTTCGAAAAATGCCATAACCATGCTCAAGGGGGTTACTATCTACTCAAGGGGTTTCTCTTCAAAGGAAATCACCTATGTATCCCTAGGCATAGTGCTCGAGAGTCCTTGATCAAAGAGTTCCATGAAGGTGGCCTTGATGGTCATTTTGGCATTAAGAAGACAAGCATGCTCGTGAGTGAATACTTCTTTTGGCCTAGATTGGCAAGAGATGTAGAGTTCCTAATCAAAAGGTGCTTAGTTTGTCAAAAGGCTAAGGGACACTTGCTTCCTCAAGGGTTGTTCATGCCTCTTCCTATTCCGAAAGCACCATGGGAATACATAAGCTTGGATTTCGTCACTAGATTACCTAGAAACCAATGCCAAAAAGATTATATCATGATGGTAGTTGATAGTTTTCTAAAATCGCACACTTTGTGGCGTGCCATACTACTAATGATGTTGTGTTTATTGCTAACTTGTATTTCAGGGACATTGTTCGTTTGCATGGAGTTCCTAAATCAATGATGAGTGATCGTGATTCCAAGTTCCTAAGTCATTTTTGGCTTACATTATGGAAGAAGATGGGAATTAAGCTCAAGTTCAATACCTCTAGCCATCCCCAAACCGACGGTCAAACTGAAGTCACCAATACAACCTTAGGCACCTTACTTCGAGCCTTAGCCACAAAAAGCCCTAAATAATGGGAGGAGATGTTACCTCATGCTGAGTTTGCCTACAACCAAGTTCCTAGCAAGACTTAGTCTTAGTCCATTCTTTGTGGTCTATGGTCAAAACCCTTGCACCCCTTTAGACTTAGCCCCTTTTCCTACCCCCACAAAATATAGCCATGAAGTAGAAAGACGAGCTAAAGAGATCCAAAAGCTACATGAGTACGTGAGAGAGAAGATTGCTAAAGCCAATGACAAGGTGAAAGAAAGATTGTGCAAGAAGAAGAGAGATGTTCAGTTCAAGCCAGGGGACATAGTTTGAATTAATCTTAGAAAGGAACGTTTTCCTTCTAAGAGGAAATCAAAACTTAGTCCTAGATCAGATGATCCATTCAAACTAGTCCAAAAGGTGAATAACAATGCTTAAAAGATAGAGTTACCAGGAGACTATGGCGTGTCACCTACTTTCAATGTTGCTGATTTGAGTCCATTCCATGATGAAGATGAAGAACTACCTACCTTGAGGTCAAGATCTTCCACAGAAGGGGATGATGATGGAGGTCCATCCATTAATCGATAACTTATGTATATGGTAGCTACAACTTTAAGAGATGTCCTTAATTCTATCATTTCATGTGAGTCCATAGTTAGCTTAGTTAATTAATCTTTCATGATTAGCTAAGTTAATTACTATCTTTATTGCTTTATTAAGTCATTAGGAGAGTCATCTTTACTCTTAGTTAATTTGATCCTATGTTAGATTAACTAGAGTAATGTTAGTTGTTTTATATTTCCTAAAGTTCGAAAATGACTATGTAAACTAAGTAGTTAAGTTGTAATTTGAATTATAGTACTTAGGATTAATTTGTAACTACTGATATGAAGAAGGGACGTGTGAGAAGGGGCGCCTACATCAAAGGAAAGAAGCTAGGGTTTGTTAGCATGAATCTAGACACTTTATGCTCATGAACCTACACATTTGAACTTGGTCAAGGTAGTTACTATGTTGGTGTCGTGACACTTAGCTTCCCTAAGGCTTGCTTGCTTCCTTTCCCCTACATTGGTGTTGTGTACATTCAAAGAGGAAGACCTTGGGCGTCACTCCAACAACTAGCTAACAACAAGCCCCTCTTTTCAAGGGATTTTGAGTAGAACATGGAGAAGTGCATGGAGGGAGTTGGCAACGGCCAAGTACATCATATTCCCACATTTTACTTAGCCTAAGACATGATCCCATGTACTTAGTTAGTGGAAGTAGTGGTAGTTAATTGGTTTGCTTTAACTTTTCGAAATTAAAAGGACATAAGGATATGTATAAATAGGACATTGAACTTAATGAGAAAGACTTGACTTTATCCAAAAATTTGAGTATTGTTTACTTTACTTCAATTAATACTTATGCATTAAATGATTTGTCTTTGCTAGCTTAACTCTAGCTTAAGTTAAGTGGTGAACTAAGGAACCTTTGATCAACTTAGTGGTGTATCTTTATCTAAGTCGATTTTAGGCTAAGCTACTTCTATCAATCCATTCTTATATTTCGATTCATATACTTGATATATAACACCTATTTTTAGAGGCAAATTTTTAAACAATTTGGTACACCTTATGGCCAGTAGGTATATTGATAGGCAAGTTAATTTTTTCATAATCTACTAACTCCAGACTCTTAAGGACAGATGACGACACAAAAGAATAAGTCACCCCTGAATCAAACAATGTTTTAACAAGGACGGAGTTAATAGAAAAAGTACCAGAAACTACGTCGGTAGATCATTCAACTTCATTGCGACTCATCACGTACAGTTTACCTGCAGCCTTATTCTGGTTGAGGTTCTCACTAGCAGGCTTACTACAGTTTCCTTGGTTGTTCTGCTACCTTACATGCTTAGAACCTTGGTTTTCTGACTGGTTGAACCCCGATCTGACCTGGTTACCACTCTCATTGCCATTCTGTTCCTTCCTTTGCTTAATAAAGTACTCTTACTCCCTATGTCCCTTCTTCTGGCAGTAATTACAATTTACTTGCTTTCCCTTACAGTCTCTACCAGGGTGGTTGTTCGTACACTTCTTGCAGTGATACACTCTTTCAACTCTACCCTTATTGTTGTTATCCTGATTGTTCCTCCCTTGGAAATTTCCATTCCCAATCCTATTTCTCTTGAAGTTCCCCTGGTCTCCCCCATCATTATAATCCTTCCTTTCCTCACCTACCACAACATTCATTTTATCACGCTCGATTGCAGTCCATGAATGTGGGCAGCTCTCCCATACACAATAGCTAGGGATGTAAAGGTCTCACCTCCTAACCCCAGTTGTATCTCATTAGTCAACCCGTACTCAGACCTCTGAGCCTTCAACTCCTCAATAGCTACAACCTCAGGTGCAAACCTCGACAGTGCTATGAGCTTACTATAATACTCAGAGATGGTCATACTACCCATCCTAAGGTTAATGAACTCCTGAACCTTCTGTTTCCTCATAAACGCAGGGTAAAACTTCCCCCTCGAGGCAATAACAAAAGCATCCCAAGTGAATCCTTCAACAGCACTCAGTCTAGCTCCATTTTCTCTCCATCATAAGTCAGCCTCATACTGACCCACTCTCATACCCTTAGGACAGTTTACATCCCCAAAGATTTTCTTAAACTCCCTAATCCAGTCTAGCAAGGTAGGATCAGCTTGCCCCTTATAGTACGGTGGCTTAACCTTAGCTAACCTCTCAAAATGTCCCTAGTAGTATCGGGACGCTCAGCACTCTCCTGAGTCAGATTTTCCGCCAAGAGGCGAATAGCATCAGCTAGGTCGTTGTTGTTAGCCATCCTACTGCGTAACCTGAAATTAATGTAACTCTACTTTAGGTTCAATATAACTTATATGTCAATCTAAGAAGGAAACATTTGATTTGATCAAACAAGATCGCATCAACAAACAATTTTTCAAACAGTTTCAAGTACAACACAAATGTTCTTTATTAGCAACCACATAATTATCCTTGAGAAAATATCACATCAAAACACACATGTAGAAATCAAACAAGAATTTAATCACATAATAAAAAAATTAAATAATACAAAGATTCCCAACACGTGCCCAGAATAAATTTTTGCTCACTCGAATGAATAAATAATTAAATTTTATTCCTCCAAAAAGGTATTATTAAATAATTGTTGTAACTATAACATTATATTTTCCTAAAAAATAAAATAAAAGTACTATAAAATAAATCTATTGTGGGTCAACTTATCCAACATTATTATATTATATTACTTTTTTTCTTTAACAAAATACATAAATAGTGATCTAAGGTACAACATTATCATTCTTGTCCTTAAATTCCTTGTACCGTTCGGGGGTGAAGATCTCATCTTCAAACTCATCTATGTCTTCAGTATTATAGTAGACATATTTCTTAGGTCTTTTTGATCTTCTTATAAGTTGATGCTCGTCCTCCTCTGATTCTAAATCACTTACATATCTGGCAGCACGGTAAATATTGAATCTGGTCTGACCTCTAGCAAGGTCGAACTCCACAATGAGCTCATTATCACTATTCATACCTGCTCTTAATATATTACGCATAGTATATTCTAAATTGGTGTAGTTATTATTGTCAGATTTAGGGGTGTAAGTGGATTGGACTGGATTGGACTTTGCCAAATCCAAATCCAGTGCAAAGTTTTTTGGACTCGAGAAATTGAGTCCAAGTCCGATCCAAATATTTTTTGAGTCCAGTCCAATCCAGTCCGATAATTTTTTCTTGAGTCCGAAGATAGTCCAGTCCGATTATTATATCTTTTTTTTCGATTTAGATTCAATGATTCACAACGTTTTTTGAGATGCTTGAGCATTTGACATCTGATTCAATTATCAATATCCACAAATAAGATTGAAAGCTTAAATTAAAGTAAAATACTATGAATAAAAAGTTGAATTAGATGCTTACCTTGATCTAAGTTGAGAGGAAGCAGAGAGACTGAGAATTAATCTGAGGGACAAATAGAGAATGCGAGAGTCGAGACAATGAGGTAGAAAGAAAATGAAGAGTAAGAGGAAGTGAGTATTAAGGACTGAGGAGTGAAGTAAGATAGAATTAGTTGGCTACTAGCCTACTAATGCAGTACTGCTAGTATAATTTACTTATTTAACAAATGGAGCTAAGTGCAATAGTCTAGCGCCAGTTGACATATTTAGAGAGAGAAGGCTGAAAAATCCAAAATTTTTAAAATAGTATCATTATTTTTAATATATAGATTATATATAAAAATATTTTTGGACTGGACTAGACTTATTGGACTCCAAAGGGATGAGTCCAAATCCAGTCCAAAAATATTTGGACTCGAAAATTTAAGTCCGAGTCCAGTCCGAAAAATTTTCAGTCCAGTCCAGTCCAGTCCGACAAGTTTGGACTGGACTGGATTGGACTCTGGAGTTTCCGTAGTCCGCTTACACCCCTAGTCAGATTCACTAATACCATCACCTTCATTATCACTTAGTACAATAGAATTTTGATAGCTTCCTACTCTATTATCTTGTCTGGCAGACATGGTTAGGGATCTACAACAAATAAACACATTCCAATAGATATATTTAGTACTCTCCCTGAATGCAATTCCAACAATAAACAATAAGGAGCTACCACCAACAACACGGGCATAATAATATAAACAGTTAGCAGGAAAGAAAAATATAAACAATTAGCAGGGAAGAAAAAATATAAACAGTTAGAAGGGAAGAAAAAATATAATCATGCTGAACTAACTATTTAATACAAATATAATATTTCTATCCTATATGTCCTTCCTATACTACCCATTCTCACAATACAACAAATAAAACTTAAAAGTATTAAAAAAATAAATACATTTATTACAATTTGATAAGGGTGGTAGCATGTAACGGGCTTATTTTTAAAACCATTTATTAAAAACTAATTATATTTATTAAGTTAATTATGTTTCGAAAATTCTTATTTTATTTGAGATATGGAATGTGAATTATATGTTCATGTTTGTAATATATTTATTTTATTTTATGAGGCTATTATTATTAGAGTTTGTCTTCTAAGAGACCGCCTACTTTTAAATTAAAATTAGGCAATGATAAGCCCAATATTAAAAATAAAATTAGTCCAATAATGATCAAGTTAATTTCTTTCAATGACTAGTTTAATCCATTTAGTTACTAGGTCTACTTCTATATTAAAATTAGACCGTCTCTTTTAATAATTTTTGTTATTATTATTGGGAATTTATATTTTGGGTTTTGTGCAACTAGTTGAGTTGTATTTTTCCCAAAATAGAGACCCAAACCCAAATTACCTTTGTCGATTATTTTTCAAAGTAACAGGACCAAACCCTTACTCTTATTTGTTTTGGCGGTGAAGAGGATCAAACCCCAACCCGTGAAAAAGAAACCCAAAACCCAAAAAGAAAATCAAACTCTCTCGTCTCCTGGTGAAACCCCGACCCCCTCTCACCCTCGCTCGCTCACTTGCGCGCCTCACTGGTGTCCCTAAGCTCACTGGAGCTTGACGAATACTGCAGCAAACCCTTCTCTTTCCTTCTCCTCGCAGTTGGATTCCCCTCCCCTGTTCGTCCCTGCTTGACGCTGCTATCACGTCACCCGCATCACTGGTGCTGCTGTTGTGTTGTCGTTGTTGTTCCTGTGGCTACTGTTAATGGTAGTGTTGCGGTTGCCATCGTCGTCGCCTCCTCTGCCCTGTTCTCTCTCCTCTGTTCTTGCGTCGTTGTTGCTGCTGCCGCTGTTGTCGGTTGTCGTCGCTGCAGTTGTGGCGTTGTTGGCGCCGTCGTGGGTCGCTGCTGCCAACACCTTGCTGTTGGTGGTTGAGGCAAAGTACATAAGGTACCTTTCCTTGTGTTGAGAATTGTAGTTGGTTGTTATTGTTGTGATAATCTTGTTGATGTTAATAAGTTGTTGATTGTTGTTGTTCTTATGTTATGATGTCGTGTTGTTGCTGTGTTATTGTTGTTGTTATGATTAAGATTATTTTGCAAGATTAATCAGATTTTACCTCAAATTAGTTAATCTATAAATAATATCATGTGAAGAATTAGGTTGCTTTAACTATGCTTAGTTAGTTTGCTAATCTGCAAGTATCAATTAATAATTAGCTATTGTCTTAGTTGATGCTGGATTATGTGAGTGGCTCACTTAGTATTCAATTAGAATTCGATTTATAGTTCTTGGAAGTTTATTGAGTTTAAGAATGGATATCATTCATTAGTTAAGTATTATCAGAACAAGGTGAAATAGTTTCCATAGTAATGAGTCAATCAAGTTAAATTTCTTTATTTGAGATTATGGTAATTTAGTATTATTGTTGTAATTTAGGATTATATGGAGCTCTGGGTTGAATTATAATTACTTTATGCTTGAAGTGAGGGTTGTTAGTGGTTACAGATAAGTTGAATATCGAATATATTAATGTAGGATATTGATCAAGTTCCTATATTTGCTTCTCAAATTCGTGGAATCTAGTTATGTGTTATTAATAGTGATTTATGAGTTTTGGTGTATAAAATATTTAGTATAAAGTAGGAACAAGAACTATGAGTTGTTAAATTGTGAATGTCTTCATTATTGTAATATGTGAATTACGTGGGTAATCTTATGATGATGGTTTACCTATAACTAGAATG
Source organism: Beta vulgaris subsp. vulgaris (assembly GCF_026745355.1). Lineage (NCBI taxonomy): Eukaryota > Viridiplantae > Streptophyta > Magnoliopsida > Caryophyllales > Amaranthaceae > Beta > Beta vulgaris. Next base: position 50,968,726 of record NC_079207.1, read on the forward strand.
GTTTTCTACTATTGGTTTCGTAAAGTTCTAAGTAGAGATTCGTTTTGGTGAAAGTGTACTTTAAGATATATTAAAGGATTAAAAGAGTTAGTTTTGAAATAGCAGAGAGTATCTGATTAGAAGTGTTCAATAGTGTCCGGAAGAATAATTATTTGAGTAGACTTTAAAAGTGTGTTGATGAGCTATGGGAATTAGTTTCTAAAAGAGTATAGTCTATGATTGAAGTTGTTCAATGACTTGAGTATCTTATGAATTAGACTTTAAAAGATGAATTGACTTAATTAGTAATATCACATGAAGTTAGAGAGATGTTTAACTAATTACTAGTAATAGTATAAAGAGTATGAAAGTTAGTTTACCTTACAATGGATTAGATTATGGGGATTGTGGTTATAAAAGAGAAGTCAATATAAAATATGTATTTGGATTAATATAATAAGGTTGTATCGATTGTTTATAATTCACAAAAGTAAGATAAAATATGAGATTACTTAACTGTGTATAAGCTCGTGGATTACTTCCACGTAGCCTCGGATATATGGTGGCGTAATCTAATCAGAATGAGATAGACTCACTTTATATGGTTATAATTGATTTTGTTGTTGATGATATGAATTAGATTCCAACTAATGATATAATATGAACTATATTCAGTTACCTTAAAGTAATCTTCGTGTAATGAGCCTTAAGTTATAGAATTCGAGTTACTCTCGATAGCTAGTTCATTCAGTTAAGAGATTTGTTGTAAGTTTTGTGGTTATTTCATAATCACTATCAGTGTTATTGTTGAGATAAATGTGAATTAATAATCATGAAACGTAAAAGAGTATAAGTTATTTATATATATGCAAGAGTATGAGTTCGGCGTAAGTGGTTCTGTAACTCTCCTTAGTTAATTCTAAGAGAGAGACATATATATGGTAAGTGTTGTCAAGACTTGATAACGAATACTATTATTGAGTTGAATATAGATTGATAAGTATGAAAAGGAAAATTAGTATGAAGTATGTATATGCAAAAGCGTGTAGTGTGTGGAATTAGCTTAGCAACTCTCATTAGTTAATTCTAACTGAGATACCTAGTGATATTGTTGTGGATATTTTATCGACATGATTAATTACTACCATTTGTGGCTCACAAGCATTAGGATGGTAATTGGAATTGAAAAACATAGATGTATCGATTTGGAAATATGTATTTATAAGAGTTATATGTTAAATGATTATGGTTATCTACGAGGGAATTGGTTGGGTTCGTTGTTCAAAGATCGTTATAAAGGATTACTAAATTATTAGATGAGTTATATGAATGATAATCGAAAGGAATCTAAAAGGGGAAAGTAGCCTTGTCTGAATCGACGGATGAGGTGACACGAACAGTGCCCTATGGACTGTGAACCTTGGGGGCCCACAGGGAAAATTGCCCATTGCTCTGTGGGGCGATAATCGGGCGTTATATCAAGTAATGTGAAACATGTGGATGGCTGATGAAATCAGCGAAAAATTGTACTCCGGACTAGTCGCGGTTATTGGCCAAAAGTAAAGCAAATGGTTGGGTGACGACCCCCACTGTCGGAGTGTAAGCTTTGTCTCCTTTGCCGCATTCTATTTCCCCCTGGTTAAAAGAAAGTTATCTCAAATTGTGAAAGTTATTTCGATATTGGATTCTCGATAAGGAATCATATCAGGTAAGTTATGAATGTTTATTCAATATTTGAATATGAATATCGATGTTGGTTTCCTGGTAAAGAAGCATATCATGGTAAGTTATACTGATTTTGGATTCCCGATAAGGAATCGTATCTTGTCATTGGATTCCTGAAAAGGAATCCTATTTTGGTAATTGGATTCCAGATAAGGAATCATGTCATGGAGTGTTGTCATGTTATTTAATTCCTGATAAGGAAGTGGTTGTAGAGGTATAAGGAAATGATTAATATAGTATTTGAGAATCTAAGTTGGATTTCTGATAAGAAATCGATTAAAGGGAATAAGTCATATAGCCTATATCAGAGTTGGTTAACTTAGATTCTTCATAAGTAATTATGATGTCTTGAAGGCCAAGTAAATATATATGAAATATGTTTCTTATATGATTGCTTAGAAGTTGTCTTCTAGTATTTGCGGTTATGTGAATGATGGTGTAATATAAATGAAATAATCAGTTAAGGATATAATAAGCATTTGGTCAACATGAGTTGATGTGATGCATGTCATGACAGTGTGATTATGTTGATTATTGAGTCGTTTTCAAATAAAAGCCACCAAAGCATGTGTTACCCTCGTTTACGGGTTTAGTGCTCAGCTTTGCCGATGCGTATATGTTGTTTTGTCATTTCTGTGGCCTGTCACAGTGGCAGTTTCCCTAAATGTTTCAGGTTGAAGCTGTAAGTTAAACTTTTGCAAGTTGAAGCTGTTATAGGTTGGAGTGGTATTATAGTTGCTATCGAAGTGAGGACGCTTGACTTTGAAATAGTTAGTTGTTTATTATTTATAATCTATCTTTCTATTTAAGAGTAGTTAGTGCTCCTGATTTTCGGTTGGTTGTTGCTCCGCGAAAGTGTTGAGGTTGATGAGCTTTGGGATTTGGAAATATTTTATTTATTGAAATTATAACATGTTTAAATTATTTCTCGCTTTAGCATTGTCCTATTTTCAAAGGAAACTTTGCTGAATTTTCTGTAGAAATTTATGAAAATAAAGTTCGAGAATCAGGATGTAGTTATAATAGTTAATTAATTCGAGTGGAGTTGGGAATTGAGTTCCACACTCTCCCACGTAGTTCGGTGAGTGTGATGGTAATAGTTCGGGTTATCTCGACCAAAGTCTCTTCGCTGTGCTTAATCCTCTGTAAGTTGGTCGAGAGAATTCGGGTTGTTACACTCAGTCTGCTCGGTGGTATGTTAGCATTGTTAAAGTTTATTTCCTCTTGTTGAGTTCTAAATTTCTGATGTAATCTATGAAATTCTACGAGTGATACAAGCTAGGTTTAGTTCCTTAATATTGGCTGATGTTATGGAAAATAGAATTAGTTAGGAGAATTAGTAGAGTATTAACTTTTCTGAAAGTGGTGTATATACCACGAATTGCCCACTACCAGTAGTTGTGAAAGTTGTTTGGTAGAAATGTCAATTTAGGACAATAAGCTAATACCAATTTCTGAAGAGAAGATAAACAATCTAAACATTCTGGCAATTCCTTCAATAATTCCCTAATGAAAAAGAGACTCAAATTCTTGAGGTTTTGCAAGTGTTGAATTCCACTTGGAAGAATCACTAAATTATTAAGATTTTCTAATGTCGATGATAGGAGATTATTTTTGAACGCTTTCCATGGCATACTATCTTCAATGATTATTCGTATGTTTATTTTTTTTTTTTAAACCTTGGTTTGTATACTTATGTTTAATTTTGGAATTGTCCCCTTTTTCTATTGATGATGTTGTAATTATGTTTTGTACCAGGTTCAATTGTTTAAGCACTAGTTCATTATGTTTTTTCACAGATGGTTCTATGAAAAAATGATTAGAGTTTTTTTTCTGATACATTATGTTTAATACAGGTATAACTATTGGGATTATTTGTGAGAATGGCTTCAAATGATGAAAACGTGTCTGCTCGCAAATCCTAAAAAGGTCGACTATAGCTAGCTGTACTCCAATTACCGTGAATGATGACGAAAGTTTAGTTGAAATTGGATCACATGCTCCTTCTATTTTACCAATAACCTCTAGACACACATCAAAAGCATGGTCTGATTTCACAAGGAAGGGATGGGGGATGTTATTAAGGCTGAGTGTAACTATTGTTTGAAGCAACTTGCTGGAGAACGAAGAGTGGGAAGTACTCATTTGAAGGACCATACAAAAATTTGTCCAAAAAACAATGTCAAGACCTTAGACAAACTAGGTTGTTTGGTTCACAAGCAAAACCTAGTGATGAGCAAGACACATTGACATTGGCACCATATAAGTTTCAACAAGAGAAAAGGAAGAAAAACATTGGCAGAAATGATTGTTCTTCATGAGTACCATCTTAGCATGGTTAACCACTATGTTGTTAGAAAGTATTCCTCCACACTTCAACCAATATTCAAAGTACCATGTCGCAACACAACTAAGAAATGCATCATGGGAAGATATGAATCTGAGAAGGAGAATATTAGTATATTGTTGAGGAAAGCAAAGAGCAGAATTGCCTTGACTACTGACATGTGGACAGCGAGCAACCAAAGTAAAGGTTATATGGCAGTCACTGCACATTTTGTCAATAGCTTGTGGAGATTGCAAAGCCGAATTATTAGGTATTACACTTTAACTTGATCTTTTCTTATGCACTTCATGTTAATTGTTTTTGTTATGTATTGCATTTGGTTGTCATTATGTTTCTAGTTGATTTTTTAAACTGTAAACTCTTTCCATTTAGCATTATTTTCCCCCTAGTTTCTTATTTGTATATGTTATCATATTTAATAGGTTCTGATATGTCCCAACTCCTCATACTGCAATTGTTTTAGCTGAAACACTGAAAAAATGTACTCAATCTTGGAATATTAATCTCAAATTGTCTGCCATAACTGTGGATAATTGCACTACTAATGATGCTATGTGGATATTTTGCGTGATGAGTTTCCTTATGGTTCACTAATGTTACATGGTGAATTTTTCCATATGCGTTGTTGTGCCCATATACTGAATTTGATTGTTCAAGATGGACTAAGTGTTTTGTTGTCAGAAGGTCTCCAAAGAATTAGGGAAAGTGTTGTGTTTTGGACGGCATCTGATAAAAGGGTCCAAAAGTTTGAACAAGTAGCTAAGCAAAAAGCTCCTGAATGTAAAAGGAAATTGGTACTTGATTGTAAGACTCGTTGGAACTCTACTTATTAATGCTTTCGGTTGCTATTAATTATAGAAAAGTTTTTGTTGTGTTGAGTGCTCGAGATAATCTCTATAAGAACCCACCAATTTGTGAAGATTGGATTAAGGTTGAGAAAATTTGTGAAAAGCTGAAAGTGTTTAGTACTATTACCCTTGACTTTTCTGCATCAAAATATCCAACGGCCAATATTTACTTTTCCAAAGTTTGTGCCCTTCGGTTTGCTTTAAATAATTGGCTTTCATCCCCTTATGATTATGTGAGAAAAAGGGCAAAAGTAATGCTTGAAAAGTATAACAAATATTGGGCTAGTGTCAACAGTTTGTTGGGAGTTGTAACTATACACTAGTAGAATAATTGCTTAATATTGCGGTGATTTTGCTGTGGTTTTCCCCATACGCAGCAATATATCACTGAAAAAGAAAATGAAAAATATAAATAACCATATTGTTGCGGTTTCGGCAAAAAACCGCAGCAATATGGTGTCAATGAATATTTTTTGAAAAATATTGACCCTTTGACCAGGATATATTGTTGTGGTTTATGGCAAGAACCGTAGCAATATATTAAAATAATATTAAAAATATATTATTTTAATATATTGCTGTGGTTCTTTGAAAAAACCGCAGCAATAGCCTTTAAAATTTAATAAAACACGTAGGCCAGCCAAGTGGCAATTGGGGCTCTCTCACTTCTACCCATCTCACTCTTTCAGCCATTTAGGGTTTTCTCACCCTTTACCCATTCTCTATCAGCCGTTTTATCACATTCTCTCTCTCCTCTCTCTCCTCTCTCTCCTCTTTCTCCTCTCACCCTCACACGCCATTTTCATCTCTCTCATGTTCTCACCTCACTTTGTCTCTCTCACCCTCACACACCTCTCACCTCTCTCTTCCTCGCAATTCTCGCCAACATTCTTTAATGAATCGGCATCGACGTTCGAAAACGACAACCCAAATTGTTTGAAAACGACACTCAATTTGGCGAAAACGACACGCAATTCTCACAGTTTCTCTTGTTTCAACAATTGTAAAAGAGTGGGGATACTTTTTAGGGTTGAACAACAACCCAGATTGTTATAAACTAATCCTCGCCGACATCTTTAAAGAATTGTCACCTGCTCGTCGGCATTGGTTTTCTCGTTGGTTTCAGCCTCCGACGAAGCATTCGTCTTTAGATTTGTTTCATTTTTTTGTTTTCTTTTTCATTTTTTTTCATTTATTTGGATCTCTTTGTTGCCTTTTTTCTCTTATAGATCGTTTTTGTTTGCTTTTTCATTTTTCGTTTTAGATAGTTTTTTTCGTTTTTTTAATCTGTTTGTTGCTTATTTGTTCGTTTTAGATCGTGTTTTTTTCGGTTGCTTTTTCATTTTTGTTTTGGATCGTTCTTTTTTCGTTTTTTTATTAGATCTATTTATTGCTTTTTTTAGATCTTTTTTTGTTTGCTTTTTCGTTTTTTATTTTATTGTTTTGTAATATTGATGTAATTAGATTTTTCGTCTTTATATATTAATGAGATTTATGTCATTTCATCTTTAGTTTGGCTGCGAATTTAGTGGATAGTGAATGGGTTAGTTGTCTGATTTAAATATTTTAAATTTCATTTCCAAATGCAAAAAAAAAAAAAAAAAATTTACTTGTATCATGACATATTGCTGCAGTTTTGGCTAGAAATCGCAGCAATATACTTGATTTTTCTGATATAAAATAATAATATTTCTGCGATTTTACCTAGAAACCGCAGCAATATACTGGATTCTTCTGATATAAAATAATAATATTGTTGCGGAATACGCTAGAAACCGCCGCAATATGTTGAAATATTGTTGCGGTTAGAAACCGCAACAATATATTATTTACCTATTCTTGCACCCCTAATTGTTGCGCGGCCAAAACCGCCCGCAATAGGCCACTTAATGACCAAAAGCAATAAGCATTTATTCTTCTAGTGATACTTGACCCTAGATATAAAATGGCTCTTATTAATTTCCATTTTGCAAAATTATATAACAGTTCTGATAGAGAAGTAAACAAAATTCAAGATCTTCTCAAGCAATTAACGGATGAATACGGGTCGGAGAATGGGAGATCCCAAGGTTCTATAACCGTACATTTGTTAGTCCTAGTGGAGTGAATAGGGATGTTTTAATGCAAGAATTTGCAAAATATTTGGAGCAAGATCAAAGTGAAATAAATAACAAATCAGATTTGGAGAAGTATTTGGGAGACCCTAATGTACCACTTGTTGCTGATTTTGATATTCTTAATTGGTGGAAGACTAACGGAAACTCATATCCAATTCTTCAAAGAATAGCAAGGGATATTTTGAGCATTCATGTTTCTATTGTCCCATCAGAATCTGCATTTAGCACAAGTGGATGTGTTCTAAGTCCTTATTGTAGTCGTCTTCTACCGAAAACCTTAGAGGCTTTGATGTGTACTCAAAATTGGATAAGGGCGGACATTAAAGGTAAAATTATTTCATTATATTATTTTTATGTATTGAATATATATGCTTACTAATTACTAATGAATGTTCTTATATTGAAGGTGAATTGAAAGAATTGAAGTATTCTAAATTAATGAAAGAGGTGGAAGATGAACGTGATGCGGAAACAACTGGAACATCTTGCCTTGATTGATTTGGTATATTAGATGACATTTTACAATGTATTTGAAGACACTTTTAATATGTAATAAAGCATTTGCCTTCATTAATGTGTTTTAACTTTTCTTTTACTATATTATATTGTGATTTTGTGAAGTAGACAACTGTAATGGGCTTATGGCAGATTTTTGTGGTGGATTTTTTGTGGGGATGAAGTGGGTATGACGCGGGTGTGAGGGTGGGTCTAGAATTTTCCCCCGCAATGGGGTGGTGGGCGGGGATGGGGATGGAATCTTCCCCCGCGATGGGTGGTGGGGTGGGGATGGGGATGAGAATTTTATGCGGGTGTGGGGGTACCATCCTCCGCACCCGCCCCGCCCAATTGCCATCGCTACCATCAGTATTTCATACAAATATGATATTAATCTCATAATTAAATCTCATACTTAACATGTTCGTACGCAAACATAAAACATGTAAAATCCAATTATAATAGCAATCATATATAAACTCACATAGTTCCTATACATGATACTACATAACTTTTCTTTCCTAAAATCATGATACCACATCAAACAACACATAGGTATGTACGTACCTTGTATAAACAAATTGATAGGTCAATTTCAACAACTTTAGAAGTCGCCTACAGAGAAATCTCCACCTAAAAAACCAATATAATTTATAGTCAATACTCCAAAAAAATTCCAGCAACTTTAAAATACTCTAAATTCCCATTAAAAATATTTAAAAGTTTTTATCATCAAAACTTCAGTTACTTATACTCCCTAGCATAATACTACTATACTAGTCATGAAAATCCATAAAACTCCATTAATAATACCTTTCTAAAATTTCAGCAACTTATAAATTATTAAAACTCTCTTTAAACATGCTTAAATTCATAAGTTAAATCAATTTCATAGTTTTTAACATGCTACTATGATTTTCCAATCTTTAACACCCTAAAAATCCATGCTTTGATAATTAAAAATTCAATTTAAACATAATAATCAAATCTTAATTTTTATTCTTTCAATACATAATTTATATAATCATTAAAACAATAAACTAAAGCTTCTAATCATAATTAGTACTAAAACAAAACATAAAAACATAATCTTAATCAGAACTTGATCGAGGAAGAAGAAAAGTAATCAAACCAACACAAGAAGAAGAACAAAGGACAAGGCGCCGGACAAGGACCAAGGCAGCGGCGGCAGCAGCAGCAGCAGCCGGGATGGTCGACGGAAGTGGTGGTGGTGGAGTTGTGGTATTTCTTGGTGAAGAAGAAAGTATTTCTTGAAAAAGAAGAAAGGAAGAAAAAAGAAGAAAAATAAAGTGGAAGGAGGAAGGAGATCAATGTGGTCGGTTGTGGGTGGAGGAGAGAGAATTTTATGTAGGTAAAATATTTGGGTTTAATGATGTTTATAAGCAAGCTTTCCTTGGGCTTAGAAAAAGACAATTGGATTCTAAGTAGGATTGAATAATGAATATGATTGATGAATAAACTCCAAATATTACTAGAAGTCCCTTTTCCAAGTCTATTTAGTATTTGGATTCCTCAAACCCATTTAAAATCCTTTTTTAAATCCAAATAGTATTTCAATATTTTTCAAAGTATGCCTTAACTAAATATTTTAACTTCCTTAAATCTTTAAAATAATTCCTTTGACTTTCAAAATACTCAAACTTTTGAATAAATAAATTATTTTAAATTAAATTATATCTAAATATAAATATATATATAATAAAATATATATATATAATCCATAAATTTACGGGGGATTACACCTGCATCAAGTAGAAACACTTAAAGTAGAGGCCACCATGTATAATTTCCCTTTTTTTGTTTTGAAATTGCTTTTGTTTTTTTATTGGTTTTTTTGGAATTTTTTTTTTAAAAAAAAATTTTGGTTATTTTTTTTTCCTTCGGCATACAAATTTTCGTGAAATTTGATATTAATCTTGGTTCAATTTCGGAAATTGGTCCGAAACCGAGATGAATTTGCCTGATTTGAGAAAATTAAAAACTGCAACCTATTGGTTGATAATTTTTGCGTGAATATTTGTCCATGTGTTAAGAACTTCTATTTTTAGGGTGTCACAATTTAGTGTCGAAATTTGAGGTGTTTTGCTTGGGGTTTGACTCTCGAACTTTTGCCAAATTTCTAGATAGTTTCCAGTTTTTTGTTGCTTACTTTTGTTTTACGATTTGATTGGTGGTTTTATGAGTATTCTTTGACTATAATATGGTGATGAATGGAGAAAGGAGTTGGAGGAAAATGTGAATGTGATAAGGGCGACGTATGCTAAATTGAGCATTGGATTTAGAATTTAGTTGACTTAATGAAAGAATAGCATAATGAGGTGTTGGTGATTGAAACCCCGACTTGTAGTAATGGTGGGAAAGTACATAGTAGGCCTCAAAGATATTAAATTGGCTTATCGTCCCGACTTTGATGATGAGTTGGATCCGAAAACTTATTTGGATTGGGTTCAATGAATGGATATGATGCTCGATTATAAGGGTATAAGTGATGCCAAAGCTTTATGTTACAAATCAGCCAAACGAACACCACAATCACCTCTCCGAAGCCACCCACAAGCAGAAATTGTAACACCCCCGCCGACACGAACCCTTTTTCATTTCGGTAAAACTCGGGTTTTCGGGGGAAAACGAACCCACGAGGGTCCGACCCGACGGGGTGGTGCTACCGCCGCAATTATCTCCTTGGAAACAAATGCAAGGCTAAGTTACAACACACCATCTCACTTTCATTAATCATTACAAATAAGTAAATCGTTCATTAACATTACTAATTAATTAAAATGTTTCAGAGTTCCAGCAGAAGCTAATCAAATGCTAAATGGATGACAACTCTAAATGATCTCCCTTTTGTTCCCCCGATCGGTCACCCACCTACACAAATATATTGAAAAGAGACAAGAGAGACAAGCTCCCAAAAATCAGATAAACTGAGTAATTCCAACTCCATCCCGTAAAATACTTAAGTTGAAAATACTTTGTAAAATAGATTAATAGCTTTGAAAGTCATAACATATATACACACATATATACACTGAATAATCATACATTACTTCCATTAATCGGTTATTCAAGGAGAGGAAAGAGAACGCCAGTAAGCCGGGGAAACCCCCTGTAACCACTTACTTCAACATAGTAGGCCGGGGAAACCCCTGTAACCACCTACTTGTAGGTCGGGGAAACCCCCTGTAACCACCTACGAAAAATCATATTGGCCATGACAGAGTCCCTAGTGTGCACACCCCTTCTACTTGGATCACAACAAGATAGAAGGAAGACATTAACAGAATAATCAGCATAGTAACCAGAGAACCTGTAGGGGCCGCTGAGCCACTCATACAGGGCAACCTGTTCATCATTTCCCTCCGATATTTCACTTTACGTGATTAACATCTTTTAATCCACGTCATCACATAATTCACATATACATTTATGTCATCTTATTCAATTTACGTCATCTTGTTCAAACCAGTGTGAACATATTCAATCCATCATAATCTCAAGCTATTCATAGAGATTTCAATAACTCATTTCATAACACAACCGTCACTTGAGTTCATTTATCACCTCAGATTTATAATCATTTTGTTATCACAATTTCTTATCAATTCCAACTTCCACAAAGTTTCAATATTAATGATGATAATAATACTCATGATAATCATAATAATAATAATAATAACAATAATAATAATAATAATAATAATAATAATAATAATAATAATAATGATAATCATAATATTATTAAATAACATTAACCGATTTTAATAACGTTATAATAACATCTATGTCATATTGTACATCGTCCATAGTCATATTCATAATCGAAAATCCATAGTCATTGTCCTTGTCATTCGTATTCATAACCACATTAAATCGATAATCCATAATTATAGTCCATACTTATAAATTTTATAAGCACATAATAATTACGTACTCAATTCGTTTACGCTAACGGGATCTATGTTTAGATGGACATTGAGATTACCTCGTGACGCGTGCCCAAAAGTTAAGTTCACGAACAGTTAGCGCTCTTGATAATCCTCGTCTACGAAATCGGAGTCTACAATAAATGTTAACGAGATCTAAGTTAGTTCCTAAGTAACCCCTTTTTATATACGTATATAAAATAAACGATTTAAATAATTCAAATAACTTAAAGGAAATTCATAATTAGTTTAAGAGAGTTTATAAATCAAAGTAAATCATTTATGAAATCCTTTTTAAGTAATGAAATGTTACTCCAACTTATTTTTATTAACTTTAAACAATTATTTTAAACATAGAAACTAACTTTATTTTACTTCTTATTCCAAATTAGAAAATTAGAAAACATTATTAAATTATAAAAGATTAACTTAACAAAACACACTAACTTAATAAGATAAGCTAGTTTAGGCATTAAGGGTTTTTGTAAAAAAAAAAGATAAAAGTAAAACAAATAAACTTAAGAAAATAAGTTTAAAAGGGGAAGGAGGGATTTTACTGATTCAATGAATCAGTTTCAAGAAACCAAAAGAAAAGAGAAGAATAAGGAGGAGGGAGACAGAGGCTCGAAACAGGGGCAAGGGGGGTGTTTTGGCCGGTGATTTCCGGCGGGGTTCAGGCGAGGGTGCCGGCGGTTTTGCGGCTGGGCACGGGTCGTGGGTGACGCAGCAGCAGGCTGCGAAGAGGGAGAGAAGGAAAGTCGACGGAGGTGCGAAGGGTGCTGCGACAGGCTGCAGGTTGTCGCGGTGGTTGTTTGCGGTTTTTGGGTGGTCGGTTGGTTTCGAGTGGTGGTGAAGGCGGTTCTGGGTTGGTGTTAAAGGTGGTTTCCGGCGAGATAAGAAAAACAGAGAAATTTTGTATTGAAATTTTATTTTAATTTTCAAAATTAAATTCAGAAATTCAAGGAAGAGAAGAGGAGAATTGAAGCAACCTTTGTGGTTTAGTTTGCTTGGGAATTTTGATGTGAATGAATCAGTATTTATAGGGGAAATTTTCTGAACTTGTGGAGCTTGGTCAATACTCCATTAATGGAGGAAGTGAGGAGAGAGAGTTAGAACTTTGAAAATATTTACTCAATATCTGATTCTGTGGACTGATATCAAGTTTCCTTCTGACAAGGTTGAATTGTTGACAAAAAAAAATTGCTCCTTTTGAGCTGTAATTCAGACGAAGGAGGAAGAGAGGAGGGAGGAGGGAAGAAGATGAGAAACGTTTCATCTTCTTTCTTTTTCTTTTTCTTTTTCTCTTTTTTTTTGTTTTATTTTAGCTTTTCCTTTTTGGTAAAAGACACATGGACTTGGACTAATATTTGGGTTTGGGTTACTAATGGATGGACAACATAGACAAAAGTATCCATAAACCAATTTATAGAATTTGATAAATTAGAAATAATAAAATGATTTAATTGAAACTTGTTAAATAAATCAAAATAAATGAAATCATTATTTTAATAAACATAGTTATCAAATAAAATCGCATTATTATAAAATAAATTATAAGTGGAAATAATATTAAACTTTAATAAATAATAAAATAATCGTTTGAAAATTCAGGGTATTACAGAAATAACTCCATCTTTAACACAACCAGCCCAAGCTCCAGCATAATCCACCCAACAGCTTCACCATTGTCACTTGAACCTTCACCGTAGCAGTATAACGCAACCAGCTTACAACCCATATCATTGAAAATCACTATTCTCGCAGCCTTCAAGGATCTATGCCCCACCAACCCACAACAAAAAATGGCAGGAATCCAGTAAAAGCTTGACGAGTTGGTTGCGCCTATGATATTTCCCTAGCCTCAGTGCTAATGGTTGCGTCTGCGAGGCTTTCTTAGATGCACTGGCAGACTTACTCGCGACAACAAGAATCCGAGTCATCAATGGTGATTCAAAAATAAGATAGGCCACAATTGATTCCTATAATGGATTTGATTTAAAGGAGGTGATGGTGGGTTTTGGAGGGGAAAAGAGGTGGTAACTATGGTAGAGGATCGTGGTACTAGAGAAAGGAGAAGAAGATAGGGTAAAGAGAGAAAAAAGAATTTAAAGTTGCAAAAATAGAAAAATTGATCTGTTAAATAGACAACAAGTCAATTGACCTGTTATAAATTTTAATGATATTAAAGTTATATTCCAAGACAATCAAATGGTTGACTTATTTTTAGCTGACCACACAAATGTTGGCTTATTCTTGTCAAATTTTCAAAATGTTCTAAAGATGATATTGTAAAGTTAATTTAATTTTTCCTTATGTAAACTACAATTTGTAGCAATATGAAAGTTTCTTAATTGGTGCTCAAAATCCCGATCTAAAAATCTTAAAGGCTAATTGAATATAAGATAAAATGAAATTCATTGTTTATTCAATAAGCCGAGACACACATTTTTTTTCATTAATTAAGTGAATAACATATTTCTTCTTTCATTTTATTAATTTACATTTAGTTCATAGATTAAATAATTATGTCACTACTTTTATGTGTCTAATATTTTTTTATTATTTACAAAATTTTACACTATGATTTAGGAGAAATATCATACAATTTCAAAACGAATCGTCTTATTTATAATATTTCGATTTCTAACACAACCATAAAAAGTCATCAATATAACATGGCCACGGGCCGGACTATTACGGGTCGGTCCGACTCTGCGTGAACTTGAGCTGGACGAATTTTCTTAAACATGAACCAGTTCAGCCCCGATTTAGTCAAGTTTAGGGATAGGGTCAGGTTGAGTCGGTTCAGGTTTGGTCCACCAGTTCGGTGTTTTCTTTTTTGGTTAAATGAAAATTTGTTTTGATTTATAATTTTAATTATAATTACAATACATAATTTTCTATATCGTCCATATACACTAGTGTTTTCTGATGGGTCAAGGATAGATATTTTTATGCATTTTTTCGACTGGTTTGACGGTCCGTTTAGGGTTGAGTAACGTTTATGGTACAGGCGTGAGTGCAGTTCATGGTCCAGTTCAGGGCTAGGACCGAGCCAATTTCCTCGCTCATCAATTTGGCCACGAGAACCCATTTGGTTATCCGGTTACGAGCCGATCGAGGCTCCGTCATCTGAAATTTCGGACTGATCTTTTAATGGGTTGGTTCAGGCTTAGGTCCGGTTAAGCCTGTCCAATGACCACTGAGTTAAGGTTACAACAGGGTACTCAACTTTGGCAATTGTTCCAGTTTGGGTACTGAACTTTAAAAAGTTCCAGTTTGGGTACTCAAAATGGACGGTCGTTACTTTTAGGTACTGAAGTTTGCAAAGTATCGTTATCAACCCCAAAAATAAAAGAAAAATGTGACGTGGCAATAATTACAAGTGACAGTTAATTCAGTACACTAAAATTCAAAAAATGCAGCGAAATTCTTCAACGGTAATAAAATCAGATATACATTTTAAAAATAGGTCAAACTGAACCATATGAACGTACAGATATAATTGAACATCCGAAAAATCCGATCTCTCAAGAAATCAGGAGTAACATAAATATCAACTTCCACAACACGAAAAAATCTAATATTGTTCATCAGCAGCAAACAAAATCAACTTCATCACCTTCAATTAATCAGGTACAAAGCAACTACATTAAGGAAAATTAGACCTAATGTTAATGTTTTTTCCATTTTACGAATGTGAATTATAATTTTTAGTATTTTATGCACCTAGGTAGCAGAATGTCAAGAAATAGCTATGGTTCCATGCCCCCAATTCCTAAAAGATGTCATTGTGGGTTTATTATAACCAAAATCAGAGCCTGGACAAGGGACAACCCTGGTAGAAGGTTTGTAGCATGCCCTGGCTATGATGTTGAGACTGATACAAGGGGGTGCAAGTTATTCAAATGGTGTGATGTTGAAGAGCCTACAGAGTGGCAGAAAAATGTGATTTTGGGGTTAATGGAGGATAAACAGGAGCTTAGAATTGAAGTAATGTTGCTAAGGCACAATCTGTGTAACGTCTCAAAAATTCACAACCTTAATTACTCATGATTGACAGCAAAAACGGCACTTAAGCTGTGGGTTATGGGCCCATAAATAAAATAATAGCCTTAAAATGGTCTCTAAAAATATACAAACTCTCAACTAGAGTTATAATGATTACTCATAATAATAGTGTTCTAATATCCCAAACATATGTAGAGTGACTTCAGTATAATCCATCCGGAGCATCCATGTCCTAACTGAACTTGAGCTATCTTCAATCATTCCTGAATAATTACATTAAATAGAAAAAAGGAAAACACATAATAGTAACCTAAAATGAGTGAAAAACTCAATAACTTTACTCTAGCCCGTAAAATGATTTTAGTTCATAAACACTTTCACACACAGGCACATACTACATCATTTTGGTAATTGTTCGAAAATACTGTCAGAAAAACATAACATTGAACAGTCTACCGGCAAGGACCATTTACGTGATCTTAGTTCATTGGCAAGTACAGGTTTTGGACAGAACATGAACATTAACATTCGACCACTCTTGGTCCTTTACATCGTAAACATAATTCCTCCACCTATAACTTGCCCGTTTACCAGTTCAGTTCATAACTCCAATCTAGCAGAACCATTCACATTTTATAAAACTTGCATATATCAATATTCCCGAACAACACCCATATATCATAAATAATATACACAGGCTACACATCACTTTCATAATTCACATATAACATTGATGATATCATATACATCACACTTTATATCATATCATAACATGATTAGTATCAAATGTCATACATATACACACGGTCATACACATATTTGTTGGACATAAAATGTTAAACACAATATATATACGAGCAATCACATGTAATGCTAGACATAAATGTTGCATATAACATTTACGGACAATCATATAGGGTGCTAGACATAAAGGTTACATATAACATTTACGAGCAATCACATAGGGTGCTAGAATAAAGGTTACATATAGCATTTACGGGAAATCACATAGGGTGCTAGACATAAAGGTTACACATAACATTTACGGGCAATCACATAGGCTGCTAGACATAAAGGTTACATATAACATTTACGGGCAGTCACATAGGGTGCTAGACATAAAGGTTACATATAACATTTACGGGCAATCACATAGGGTGCTAGACATAAAGGTTACATATAGCATTTACGGGCAGTCACATAGGGTACTGGCCATAAAGGTTACATATAACATTTACGGGCAATCACATAGGCTGCTAGACATAAAGGTTCCCTTATACGCTAATTCATTTCCTTTAATCCTTAAGTGTCGTCATCTCCAAGAATCATCCTCCATAAAATCATAGCGTTCGTAATCAAACAAATAGACTTTCGGGTTCCATGAATCATAATTTAAACAAAGGAACACGAGGAGCGTATACTAGTGGAAAAATGAAGAAGGGCTGCGCTGAAAAAGGCCTGTAGGGCTGCGCTTTTTGACAACAACCCTTTCAATAGCAGCCCTTCACTTTTTAAGTAGGGCTGCGCTACACAAGCGCAGCCCTTCACAAGGAAGGGCTGCGCTTTTACCTAAAAAGTGCAGCCCTTCCTACTAAAAAAAATAAAAATAAAAATAAAAATTTGACATTTTTTTACTCATCTATTAATCTCACATTTTCTGAATTTTAACATTTGCATTAAACTTTAAAGTAAACCATCCAAATCCAGCAGAGAAGAAATTATAGATCTACAATGCAACTAAACCCAAATATACAGAAGAGAAGAAATCATAGATCTACAATGCAACTAAACCCAAAACAAAAAAAAAAGAACGAAATGAAAAGGAACAAAAACTAATATACAGAAGAGAAGAAATTATAGATCTGAAAATACAAGAACATTAATCAAAACAAAGATTAAGAAATTATAGATCTGAAAATACAAGAACATTAATCAAAAACTGCCTCCAAACATTGACCTAATAATGTTTAAATACGTAAAACAAAACCCTAATACATAATCAAGGAAATAATAAAATTCGAAAAAACTTAAAATGCCTATTTGGAGCCTTAAACGAACTCGGATGGCTTAAAAAGCCTATATGTCATGGCATAGCAGTGCGTTTGACTCGTTGGCCCGTTCCGCTTTCGAAAAGGTATCACAATAGGCAATCGAACTCCGTCGGCATGATTAGTGCAAATCATTTCAGGCTTTTTGTCACATTTCTGGGAGTTTTTGAGAGAGAAGAGAGGATGAGAGAGAAGAGAGGATGAGAGAGAAGGAGGAAAGGGAGGAGGGACAGGAGAGAGAAAGAGGAAAAGGGAGGAGGGACGTGAGAGAGGAGAAAGAGGGATACTATATTTGAAGCCCGCTTAATATTTGAAGCCCGCGAATTTTTTATTTCAAATTTTTTTAAGAAAGGTTGCGCTTTTCTTCAAAAGCGCAACCCTACATAACAGAAGGGCTGCGGTTTTTCAAAAAGCGCAGCCCTTCACTAAGTAGGGTTGCGCTTGTAGAAATAGCGCAACCCTCTGTATGTCAGAAGGGCTGCGCTTTTCCTAAAAGCGCAGCCCTTCCTTTTTTTTCAATAACTTTTTCAGAGTAAATATTATATATAATATTTGGCAGCAATAACATAAAACTTCTAGAGGGTCTAACTCTTTACTCTGAACTCCGAATCAGATGATTTTTGGGTCTAAATTCAATAACTTTTTGAGATATATAACTTTCATGCAGGAAATATATGCAAATAATGACTATATAAGAAGAATATATTTGGGAAAAGCAGTAAGACAACCTAAAATCAAAGGAGAAAGAGAGTAGGTATTTAGGGCCATTCATGGATACTCAACAAGAATAAGACACATCAATGGAAATTCAAATTTTTATTTGGTGGTGTAAATGAAGGTTGTGGTTATAGTTTGTAATTTTCAAGTGGGTGAGAAATGGTGAAATTAACTCACTATTTATAGTGATTTTAGGAAGAAAAACTAATGAAGACTTAATGGTGAAGAATACTTGGGGAGCAAGGTCTTCTAGAAGCCTTGGAGAGCAAGGAGATGGAGCTTGAGGAAGAAGATGAAATGTGTTGTCATGGTAATTTTCCATTTTTACGAAAATATTAAAACTATATACTATATTGTAATAAGTATTGTCACAATAAACATTGCTTCTAAAATAATTAAAGTAACCATCTTTTAGAAAATAATCTTAACCATGATGGTTATGAAAAAGTTTAGGACACAATTAAGCTAATAAACATAAATAGTATCGAATAAAACGAATTTGGGGTATTACAATCTGAAGACAGCAAATGAAAAGGCAAGGAAGAATGAATCAAAATATATGTTGCTTAAAATGAAAAAGGGTGGATCTATGAGTGTTAAGGCTTGGATTTGTGTACTCATTTTGGTCCTTGTTTGTTTATGGTACCATATAACTATGTAAAGCGTATATTTAGGACTCTTATTGACATATGAAGCTATGTACTAGCATAATATTAACTAAATATAAGTTACCTTTGAACTATTGTCGCCTTTGCATCCTTTGAGCTATTGCTAGATCCTGAATATAAAGAAACTAATTCAGAATACATGGACAGATTATAAGGTAAGAAAATGTTAGCTAATTCAATCAGAGCACATACTTATAAGGCTTGGCTTGTTATTATTTGTGAATCTTGTGAACCCTTCTCTGGTTGTGACTGACTGAATGAGTGGTCTTGGCTGAATGAATATATAGCCTGCTCACCATTTTAATCTGAAAAAATATGCTACTCTTCTTTGGATGGGTGGGTTGTGTGGTTGTTGTGTTGTATGTGGGATTGGGTGATTGATTGGTTGGGGTGTTGGTTAACTTGGTGGTTGATGTGGTGGTTGGGGTTGGAGAGTAACAATTCTTTGGTAGCCACTTGGGTAGGTGTATACACCTACACCTTTATGGTGCATGGGTACATTAGTGCTCCCACTCTAGCGGCTACTACTTGACTCACTTGCACCTATGTGCATAGACTCTGTAGGTACATTCTTGCAACCTCTCTTGTTATGCCCCTATAGGCTGCATGTCATTACTGAGCCTGTTTTTTTCAACTTCCCCGAATTTGGAACTTCTCCAACTTCCTTTCTTCTCTTTACTAGGCGCCTGTTGTTCACTTTCTTCAGTTTTGGTGAAATGACCAAAGTTTCTGCACTAGGCCACTCTTCTGCTCCATTTAATTTAGAGGCTCCAACAAGTAGTCATATGCTTTCAAATACCCTTGTTTTGTGAAGAATTGGTTAACATTGGTCAACTTTGTTCCAAATTGCAACTACTCCATGTTTGTAAGGAATCCCACTTATTTGCCATCCATTACAGCTGCAAGTTCTGGCATCCAAACTGACAACATATTTTGTTTGTGTTGCCCCTTCCCTCACCCCATAACAGAACCCCCCATCCCAAAATGCATTCCATTCCCTAGCAAAAATCTTGTGCTTCTCAACTTGCTGTTGTATTCTTGGACACAACATCATCTCTTTCTTACCTATTTCATCTCTCTTCTTGTGAAACCTCTCCGTTAACCCCTTCTCTGATGTCCTCCAACATAGTTATGATAGGTTTATGCATTAAGTTCAATATGTAGGCATTGGAAACCTCACTCATGTTGTTATCCACACTATCACTGTAATACTCCGTATTTTTGGAGTTAATTCTTTATAATTAAGAAAATATAAAGAATATAATTAAAAGATATTTTAGTATTATTTACATAATAATAATAATAATACAATAATAATAATATGGTCCGGTTTAGTTAATTTCGGAATTTTAAAAGATTAAACTGAGTTTAGCTTGACCTAACTATGCCACACTATAAATAGAAGAAATAGAATAAAAAAAATATGAAAAAATACAAACCCTAAGTTTCTCTCTCTCCCTTAGTCGTTTTCACTCCCTCTCTTAGATTCTCTCCTCTCTCTCCTCCCTTTTCATCCTTCGACCCCTTTCCCCTCTCTTCTTCCCTGAACCGTCGACGAGGCTGGTGGGCGGTCGGAGTGAAGGCGGGTCGAGCGTGTGGGGGTGTGCGAGTGAGCGAAGTTGAGGGTGAGGTCGACTGTGGTGTGCGACGCGAGGCTTCGAGGGAGTGCGTTTTGCGTGTGCGAGGTTATCGACGAGGGTGCGAGCGAGTGTGCGTCGTCGTGTGTTCGAGTGCAGCGACAAGGATCGGACGAGGGTTGTGCGAGAAATCAAATTACGAGAGGCTGTGCGAGACGAGCGAGTGACGGACGAAGTGCTGTGCGAAGTGAGACGAGCGAGCCTTCGACGTGGTCTGGCTGTGTGCGAGCCATGAGGGTGCGGTTCGTCGTGCGTCGCTGCTGTGGTGGTGCGAAGTGACGTGCGCGAGGGTTCTGGTTCCGGAGGTTGACGCCGGCGAGTTTAGCGGTATTAAAACCTAATATGTATATGATATTATATTAGTTTAATATTATATATTCTGTTTTTATAATTATGTTAAGTTGTAATTAATTAAATTGTAATTCGAGTTAATTTAGTAACTAATTAAGCTGTATAATTAGTTTAAACTATTAATCTGATTTATGTTGTGAATCTGGTTTTAGGATTGTAATTAAGTAAGGTGGGAAGTAGAGAAATTATATTATTATTATTAGTTGGAAGTACGATCTTATTATGCGAACCTGATTTTGGACATAAGACTTGGTTGGACATATGACTTGATGGATTTGGTAAAGGTAGTGGACTATTACACTAACTAAAATCAGTTTGCTCACTAACATTGACTCCTAAAAGACGCTAAACCCATTGAAGTATAAAAGAAAAGGAAGTTCATGAATAATGAGTTTAGCTATCGTTTATATTTCGAATTACTAAGTTGTTATAGTTAGTTACATATTAGTTGATAATATTATCAAGGACGTAGCATTAAAGTATTTACTTAATTGTTTAGGTCCCAATTTCATAAGCGGCACATTTGGTTAATACAACGAAAATTCTCCGTTACAAGGTACGTACGCGTACCAGTTTAGTTGCAAGTACTAGTATCATGATTAGGTTGCGATTTATTCAATTGGAACCTAGAATCATGATAGGGAACATTTTGATTGTGAGATTGTTTGTAACATGTTTATGATTGGAAGTCGATATGTTGCATTGGAATGCGTAATTCTATCGTATTATGAATATGAGCATTCTATTTATATTAATCTGATCCATAGTGTAACAAGAGTGTTACAAGAGAAAAGATTTGAATACTGTAACTAAGAAAACATGTGAAATAATTCTATGTTGTTATGAAAGGAACGGACAATATTAAAAAGTGAAATATGGCAATAACTTGTAGTTGGACTCCCTACAAGTGATGAACAATGGGGGGAGTGTGGGACTTGTCCTACATTCCTACGCAGGCCTACTGTGACGACAGTAGTGTCCTTATAATTTTGATAACTCAAGTAGGCGGAAGGTTCCGTACGATCTTGGGGGTATGCATACTAAGGTGATGGGTGTGAGACGGAACAAAACCGTATTTGCATTTCATCTAATAGACCAAGTTATCTATTAAGGATTAAGTAGCCCGTATGATTCTAGTAAGATGACCGTCCCCATTCGATGCCAACTAAATAAAGAGTAAAGGATGTAACGTATTGTAGTATCATGCTTAGGATTGTTCATGATTGCGTTGTTTATGTTTATATGCATTCAATGGTTCATTATGTACTCATCATAGCTGATTGTGTGTTATTATGTGTTTGTTGACCTGTGATGAATCATTGATGCTACAATGGGGAGCATACTAGGTGTACTGGTGCTGTTGCATGATACCGAGCATACGGGGGATAGTCTTTAGTATTTGAATTTGAAGCATTTTAATTAAATACTATAAAATTAATATGATTCACGTTTTGGTTTGTGGTTTGAATAAAAGGGGTCGTTGATGATTCCCGAGTTGTAGTAACATTTTTATTTCCGCTGCATTTCAGTTTTCGAGACAATGATTTGAGTTAACGTTCTTTCTTATTATGCCGTGCGTTTCATCGCGACGGTAACACTCCCAAAGTCGATGCGACGTAGTTGTAGATGTGTATGGATTTTGGGGGTGTTACAATCACAACAAGACATAGGAGTGTAAAAGGCTCTACACACCATTTCTTGCAGTTCCTATTTAGAAGATCATCAGCAGCTGCAGTAAATATTTTCCCCATCTCTTCTATGTTACATAAAAATTCATTTTATGAGGTGCTCTTAGCTATGATCCAGAACTGATTCATATACTCTAGACACCACCAAACACCCCTCTGAAGTTACAGTCACAGTTACAGTACTCCTTCCATTACATCTCCCAAATGGCCTAACTATTGCATGTTCTGTGTACACATGTACAAGCTTGTACTATAAAAGCAAAACAAAATAAAAATGGATCAAATATTTGCTTAGCATAGCCCAAGTACCTAATACTAGTACTAAAATCTTTCCTAAGATCAACAAAATGAAGCTTAATAATGTCATTGTAACCCAAGTTCTCTATGATTTGTTTTACATATGAAGCAGCAACATTATCAGGTAAGTTTTCATACAAACTTACTTGACCACCATCGTATCTAATGTCACCATTAACAAACCATTCTCCACCATGGTGCACAACAATGCAAGGTCTTAGTTCCATAAAATCTGCCATATAAACATTTATATATTAAATTAAGTGCAAGGAATGGTGAAACAATGAAATTATAGAATGTTCAAATACTTTCATATAAATAACCCAAATATATCATTCATACAAAATTTGACAGGCTCCAACTAATTACATAACCAACATACTTAAGTTTTTTGGAACCTGCATGCATATCAACAACAACAATAATACTGTCATAGCAGTGATAACCACCTTAAATAAAGCCAGTGGCTGCCACATTCTCTCCTAAATACAACTATGTGAGATGCAAAAACTACCACCATTAACCTACCACCAAAAAATTAAGCAAAAAACCCAACTATCTTCCTCTTTAATCCTCCTTGAACAATAGGGGGAATCCATTAAAGTACACCGCCATGCCTTTGTTGAGCCTAAGCATGGAGGTCCCTTCCATTGTTGTAGAGTCTCAATTTGCCTACGCTCATTAGGCCACACCGCACCACCATAAGCTCGGAGTCTCCACCACAATCTCCACTTTTTACAGGTTTGCTCAACCATCAGACGATCCTCCCACCTTAGCCTAGTGAATATACGGGTCACTAGAACGTCCTGGGTCGAACTAATGGGTGTGCATGGCGTAATGCTTCCATACCTAGTAATTTACAAAAAAAATTCAAAAATTTAATTTCACTATAACCCTAATTTTAATAAATTAAACTTTTACTTTAACAAACCAACTCCAACCACAAATAATACCCAAAAAATATTACTTCTGCAAAACCCTAACCCCAATTAGGAAAAAAATTAATTTACTAATTTTATCCTAATTATCAAACCCTAAGCGTTATTAACATTAAACAAACAAATCCAACAAAAAAGCAACTTTTTAAACGAGAAAGGAAAAAAACATTACTTTTTACTCCAGTTAAGCACAACAACCAAAAAGGTAACCAAAAAGTACTAAAAAGAAAAACAAAAGACGTAAATAAAGATCTGTAAAAAAAATGGAGTAAATGAAGAATATACCTTCTGCAGAAGTCTCAGTTACTTTTGGGAATTTTCTTGGTGGTGATACCGGCCCCAAGCTCTTTTTAAAAATGGAATAAATGAAGAGGACGAAGGTAGCAGTGATTTAAATAAAGAGTAAGTGAGAAGGAAATAAGGAATCAAAAGAGTATAAGTACAATGAAAGAAGACAGAGAGTTGATAAATACGCCAAATAAACCACCCAAATGTAGATAATCATTAGGTGGCGTTTCTTGTGGCACACGCGCCTAGAAAAACGCACCAAACGGTGCATTTCACAGAAGGAAAATGATATACGTAGCCCTTAGGGCTATGTATAAGGTGCTTAAAATGGAAATAAAATATTGAATCAAACATTTATTACCTCAATTGACGTGAAAATGTGTCTTGAATTTTTAAACTGTTTCCATTTAAAGAAATGCATTCAATGCTTATATGTAGCCCTAAGGGCTACATATAACATTAACGACCATCTATTTTAAGTATCCAAATTGAAACTTTTCAAAGTTCGGTACCCAAACTGGAACAAATGTCAAAGTTTAGTACCCATTGTAACCTTAACTCCAAAAGTTAAATAGTTTCCACTAGGAGGTTAAAAAATTACTCCGCACCCAAACAGCAAACACAGTGAACAAAGGCTAGCAGCCTAGCACGCCTTTCTTCCTTCATTGTTCACTTTCTCTCTGCTCTTTTTCACTCTCTACTTACCTCCGTTTCTTCTGGAAGTTTCGTCTTTTGCCTTCTGGTATGCTTTCTCTCGCTTTTACGTCTTCGCACACTGTTCTTCTTGCTTGAATTACGACTCGAACTTGCGAACCAAATATGCTTAATTATGAAATATTGTTAGTTGATGATTGTTCTTTTGCAGCAATTTTTAATCCCTAAATTTGCTATTTCTTTTCATGTGATCGCATTTCATCCAATTGGTTGCAGGTGTGCCCGCATTTTCGATCCTTTTATCCTTTCTCAGTTTTCCTAGGACTTTCTACTTGATTTTTGATTATCTGTTTTAGGGTTTTTTAAACCCCCCTTGTATGATTTCGAGTTTCAATTAGGATTGTCGTCATTGTTGTTTGCAGCATATTTGCTTCGTTAGCTTGGTCGTGCAAACATGGCGAACATTGCTTTGACAGGAATACTGGAAAAGGTATGATCCATTTCTGCTTTTCTTTCATGAAATTGTGTTTTTCGGATTTCTTTTCATATATATATATATATATATATGAATATGTATATATATATATATATATATATATATACATATATATATATATACATACATATATATATACATATATATATACATATATACATATTCATATATATATATATATATATATATATAGGGGCAATATCACATGAGAATGCTCCTTACCTGAGAAATGAGAATGAATCTCAACCACACGATTGGATTAGAGTTACAACACTTGTTCATTAGAGTTATACCCACCTAAAAAATTTAGAGCCCAAAAAAAATTCAAATTTTTGGAGTTACATCACTTTTTCATTAGAGTTACATCACTTATTCATAAGAGTTATAGCACGTAAATATCATTCTCATTTCTCATGTAAATATGCATTCTCATATGAACTCACTTATATATATATATATATATATATATATTATATTATATATAATATATATATATATATATATAATATATATATATATATATAATATATATATATATGTGTGTGTGTGTGTGTGTGTGTGTGTGTATATATGTTGGTCGACTTATCATGCCCTTTAGGTGGTTTTCTTAGTAGACATTTTAGTGGGTAATCCGTAAAACTGAATTAAATTGTTTACTGGCATGAGTTTTCATAACACATTTGATCGTCTGGTCTCCCTTTACTGGTCATTATCATTGAGTTTTCACATTTGTTGATGTTACTTAGTATGGACTATGGAGCAAGAAGCATGTACCTTTTCACTCACAGCAAATATCTTTGATTTGTGTTGTTCTCCCTATTCCTCCAGATGACTGGTAAAGATAAAGATTACCGGTATATGGCGACTTCGGATTTGTTGAATGAATTGAGCAAGGAGGGATTTAAGATTGATTCCGATTTGGAGATAAAATTGGCAAATACAATTCTTCAGCAACTCAATGATTCAGCTGGGGATGTATCTGGATTAGCTGTGAAATGGTATGTATGTTCTGATATTTGCCATGCAGCTTGGTAGCTTATTGTTTGAGCTTAGAGAGTTGCTACACTCATATTCAATTTGACTTAGTCACTTTTCTGTTGTCCTCAATAAGAGTGGAAGCATTCGATTTCTTTGAATTCTGTGATTGATAAGCTATGTGCTGGTGTATTGCTAGTCATATCGGTGTTTTATTTGCGTCTTATCTATTTTAGATTGTTTATTCGTGTTACTAGGAGCATTATTCTTCAACTAGAGTGTGATGCACTTTATCTTTTATTTGGAACATGGTTTATCAGAAGGAGGACAATGTTAGGGTTCCACTTCTTCTATTTTGATATATTGATCTAGATGGAGGGCTTTTAAGTTCTAAATCAATGATACAAGGGACGAAATTCGATACGAAACGCGGGACGGAAACGGAAACGGGAAACGCTACCTTGAGTGAATCGGGAACGTTTGGTGTTTAGTTTAATATAAACAGAACTAAAAATGTATTTAAAATTAAATCCATTTCTCATTTCTCAAAATGATTACATAAAAAAAAACAAGAAAAACCTTGCAACTAAACAAAATAAAAAATTAATATTTAATGACTACTAACTTGTAAAATAATACTGCTAAAAAATTCAATATTAGTTGCAACTTGCAACCTTGCTAGTTCCCAATGCAACCATACACCTTTTCAAAAAACAAAAAAATAAAAATGAAAGGTAAACCGTAAAAAATAAATGATGGGCCCCAATAAAGCATTAAAGCTTCTCAAGTTGTGTTTGTACTTTTGTCTCATATTACACTGTGCATCATCTTCAACCTTTCAGCTTTCCATCATCTTCAACCTTTCAGCTTTCCATCATCTCTTCCAAAAAAAAAAAGCTTTCGAAAAACATAACAAAAATCAAAATTATGAACACTGGAAGAAGAAAAAGGAAACGCCATGACCACCGTACTGAGACGCGAACCCCAGCGATTTGGGTCGCGTTCGTTTCGCGATTCGGTACGAACGAACCAGAACGCGATTCGGCCGTACGTCCCGCGTTTCTGGTTTCACTGTTCTAAATCCCATTTTAATTCCAGTCTAGAGAGATATCTTTGTAGGCATTAAGTTGGCAGGTAAATGAAGAATACTACTCTCTAGTTCTTATTAGTTGCAGAGTGAGACTTTTACGCTTGCCAACGCACATCTTTGACCGTTAATATCACTTATTATCTAAATAGAATGTTGATAGTTTGTAAATGTACATGAAGATAAATCCAACATCTTATCTACCAAAAATTTATGTTATATATAAGTCAAAATGGTCCAGTCAAGGTTAGCATATGAGTTGTGTAAAAATCAAAGTCTTGTTACTAATAAATAATCGGAGGTATTAGAAACGAAAGAAGCAAAATGCAACAGTGCACGATAATGCCTTCTCAAACAAAGATATTTCGCCCTCTTCTAGTGAAATCCAATTAAGACAGTTTTCCTTAAGAGCCCTCTTCCCGAAACACAAGCCCAAAGAGATACCAGATGAAATGTTGGAAGTGACTTGGTAAAGCTCTTAGCATTATTCATATATTAAAGTAACCAAAATATGACTGGGTAAGCATTGTGCCAAAAAAACCTTCCTCTCCTTATCTATGACAATTTTGGTGGGCATGTTTTAATGTGGTCTGTCCTAATCTAGTAGTGAAGAGACCACTATAATGAGAAGTTCTTTTTCATGGAAAGCCAAGGTCCCGAGGCTCTTACTAGTAGAGCCAGGGTCTCTACTTTTTTGTGTACTGGGTGTGGGGAGACAGGATTTTTGGTTGTATGACAAGGATACCGGGATATGATTTCCAAGCTATAACAATTGATAAGAGATAATAGTTTATTTTCTTCTTTGTGATTGAATGTTGTATGGTTTTTCTAGTTGATAATTGTAACTGTTATGAAGCCCGGAAGCAGCTATAGTGCTTAGCCCTTTGGCAGCTTTAAAAGAGTTATAAGCTCCAGCTGCTTCTGTAACAGAACTTCTTGAAATTTTTAGCAGAACCTAATGCTTCTTGTTGGTTACTTGTTGCTAAGTTTTTTTTTTTGTCCTTTGACTTCTATTTACTTTTTCTTTCGTTTGTTTTGCTCAATCTTTTAGTTGCGGGTTGGAAAAGTGAGTGTTATAAACCAGCTAGGGGCCAGGGCATGTCTGAATTTTCATTTTCGTTCAAAGCTTGATGAGTACTCTTTTTGCTGTCTTGTGATTGCCAATTAGGTTGTCTTCCATGTTTATTCTGCTTAGCAAAAAACAATACAAAACTTGGATTAAGGTCCAGTCGAGCTTCATGGTGCTTCCCTAACTTCTTTCTTAGATGGGGTCAGAGCTTGGATGTAACTCATGTACTAGTTATTTGCTTAGCTTAGATGAAAATAACATCTTTTGAGCAGTCGAAGTTGACACATTGTTTATTGTTTCTTTTCCACACTCCTTGTAGCTTATCCAAACGAATGAAAGTGAAGGCTTTCTCATTACTCTGAAACCTCTCATGCACAGAAACCATTGTTCATACGTTTATTCGGTTTTTTTAGAGTTAAATGACTCACTCGAGCTTGACTGCAAAGCTGGTCTGGAAATCCAGAACTTGACATTAATTACAGTCAATCCATTCCACGATAGGCTTCTGTTGCAGATTATAGGCTCATATATGAGTCTTTTTCTTTTGGTGCTGCACTTTTCTGGAAGACAAATTCTTGGTAAATTTTCTCTATTCAGCTTTTGATTCTGGAAATTATCACAGTATTGGCTTTGTAAGAATCAGGTGCCTGAGTCATCAAAACATTTAAGAGCGTTAATTGCTCGGGTAGCTGGAATCTGGCAGTAGTACACCATTTTTAGCAAAAGGCTTGTCTGAATATTTTAACATCTCCACCGTCATAAGCGAGCCTTTCGCATTGCTTATGAAGATGGAGTTAGCAGAGCTACTAGAATAACTGAAGAAGTGTTCTTATTGACATTATGCTTGGCACTACCATTACCATCATCCATATAGTCCATGCCACTAGTACCCATACAGGGTGAAGCATGAACGTTGGTAGTTATTTTACTTATTTATTACTACCTCTATCCTCAAATTAACTTCTGTTATTACTTTTTGGGTAGTCCAACATAAACTTCTATCAGTGTGGACTTGTGGTTTCCTTAATTGGAAAATTACTCATCTAACCCATTTGGTGTGGACCCTCCACTACCCCTCTCTCTCTCTCTCTCACACGTACACTCTTTCTTCTATCACATTGTGATGTAGGCCCCCACTAATTTTCCTTCTCTTAATTATTTCTTATTTGTACTTTTACATTATTAGCCAAAGAGGCTACAACCCTTACTATAAAATACTGAATGTGTGCCCAAGCCTGATAGGTAGGTTTTTGTCCAATTTTGCATCTGTTTTGAGCGAGGCAGAGACCTTATTTTAAGTAATGATCATATAGTTCTTTGTAATATTTTACAGAAGTCTTACTAGTGTTAGCCTATTGCATCATTACCTATGTGTTGTGGGAAAATGCATGTTTGATGCATGGCATCTGAATTAATGATGTAAATATATGTAATGGACGAACACTTGATTGGTGGTAAAATGTCTTAGTCTCGGCTGGAAGAGCATTAATTTGTTTCATAAAACGCATTTTGACTAATTTGTATATTCTTTTGCAGTCTTGCTCCATTAGTGAAGAAGATAAATGAGGCGAGAGTGTTGGAATTGACAAACAAACTTTGTGATAAGCTCCTGAATGTGAAAGAACAGCATCGAGATGTTGCAAGCATAGCTTTAAAGACAATTGTTTCTGAAGTCAGCAGTTCGTCAGCCATACAAGCTTTGCTTGACTCTCTAATACCTCAATTGATAAAAGGAATAACTGGCAATGTGAGTATCATGTAACTTTCACCTTTAATGCTGTGTTCTCTCACCTTATCATCAATAATACTAAGTTAAGATAAGTTAAGTTTAGGGCAAATAAGTTCAGGGCAAATAAGTTCAGGGCCAATAAGTTCAAATAAGTTAAAGTTTAGAGTCAATATGGGCTAACAAGAAGTTCATATGAGTTAAGAGTGGGGCCAATAAGTTCAGATAAGCTAAGTTCGTCTACTCCAGAAAGACCTATCTCCATTGGGGGGGGGGGTGTCAGCAAAACCTTGCGGTGAGGGGTGGTTCACTTGCAGCGATTTTTCTGCATGTTATGCAGCCCAAGAAAGCCATTATACAGTTACTGTTTTGTGATCAAAGTGCTTTAAATTGTGTCTAGGTGTATCCTTATCTCTAGGTAGCATGCAGAGTTGTTAGTCTCTTCTCTAGCCATTGAACTTTCCTTAGGAACTATATATATAAATTCTGCTATTTTTATAAAAACATCAAAATATTTCATTCCTGCTTAACTATTTGTTTTTGTTTGTTGGTTGGATTTTTTTTTGGATTGATTGAATATTTATGAACTTCTGGAAAAAAAAAATCCAATCAAGTGGTCAAAATCTATACGAAGGCTTAAATGATGAGGCTAGCCTTTGAATATATTTAGCATTCAGTATTTCATTCCTGCTTAACTATTTATTTCTGTTTGTTGATTGGATTTTTTTTTTTGGATTGATTGAATATGTATGGACTTCTGGAAAAAAAAATCCAATCAAGTGGTTAAAATCTATACGAAGGCTTAAATGATGAGGCCAACCGCCAAAGGCTATTCACTTAATGATTAGTTTTAGTGAGTCTTTACTTCAAATAAGTTTTTACTTGTTAGGAAGTCGGTTATGGGTGGGAACCTTTGGTTTAGAACTTTAGGTAGCTCAAAGGTTGAGACTCATGACCACATTTAATGGCTTCCGTGAAGTTTCTACCTACTCCCTCCGTTCTTTTAAGTTGGTTATGTCTTTCCCCTCAAAAACAGTTGGTTAGGTCTTTGTTTATTTACTTCCTTTAAGTTGGTTACACTTTTTCTCACCCATTTTTGGCAATTTTTTTTGTTATCATTTTTCTCAAACCTACCCCACTTTATCTCACATTCCCCTTTCTTTTTCTTTAAAAAAGATGTCACTATCTACTTTGCTTACTATATTCATATAACTCTACCTCTCTCCACTTTTCCTTATATTACCCATAGAACACTTTCTCATCTCGCCATAATTTGGGTGCAAATAGTGACGGTAACCAACTAAAAGGAGCGGAGTGAACATGTTTCTTTTAGTTGGCAATTGGACAGTCCAACTGCCCATCATAGTGATTAAGCGTGAACCTCGTAGTCATCCTTAAACCGTAAATAGAAAAAACGAACTGCAAGTACTAAGACTGTATTACTTTAGCTATTAAGGTAACCTAGTAGCTTCCTGCTAATGTGGTCCTTTGGCTGTTGGTAAATGGTAAGCATAAACCAATAGACTTGAAATTATCAACTTCCTCAGTAACAGTAGCATCATTATAGCTGTGCATCTAAAAGAGAATCATCTTGTTGAGTGTAAATTATCTACTCGATGTTAGGTTTGTAGAGCTGTAGTATATCATTGATGTCTAAGTGAGTTAATCATGAATCTTCTTGCTTAACGTTGTTGTTGGGCATAAGATTAGCTACTTGAACTTTCACTCTTGACAACTACTACATTATGGTAGAACTCAGTTTCCTTCTCTTTAAGAAGTCTTTGACAGATTGATGATTGAATCCCGAGGGGGAACTTTTCAATAGGAGATCTTGATCATGGAAAAATGTCATGGAAATCACCTAAAAGTTCCAACTACATGTTCATCATTGACATTTCCTTGATAATACTAGCAACCAAAATCATTTGATAAGCAACTCTGTTTTCTTTTTAAATATCTTTATTATTTGTTATAATAGTCATAGACCTTTGAACTAGACCTTGTTCAAAAATTCACTATACTGCTCATCTTATCCTTTCCATTTTGCAGTTTTGAAGAAACATTTCCCATTTTCTCTACTTAGTTGTATTCATCGAGCTCTCAATGATATACTATTCTCTCAAATGTCTCGAGTTTTTGGCTTAATTTTTGTGGCCTTCACATGGTCAGTCTTAGGCTCTTAGCATTTGTAATGTTCTCCTTCTCCTTAGAAGCTGAAGTCCTTCTATAAAGGGCTTTGACATCTTCCGGTTGAACTCCAACACAGGAGAACAAATACTCATACCTTGGACATCACGTTATAATGCAATTTCACAGCACAAGCAACTAAATATGTAACAAAAAGGCTAAAAATTCGATTAGTACTCTTCTACCTTTGTCATTGTCATTCTAAAAGTGTGAGTTTAGTGGCTTTCCCCTTGATCATAACTAGCGAAGGCAAGATCAATTTGACTGATTGTAAAGAGGGAGTTCCCTTCAACTTTCAAGACGCCGGAGACCTTTTTCAGGGCTCTCAAGACTGAGAAAGGGAGTACCTCTATAATTTAAGCCGACAGATCGCCGAATCTCTCGGGTCAGGCTTTTTATTGCGGGTCTTTAGAGGTTGCCTTTCTATCACCAGCGAGTCTATTGTAATGGTAGATGAAGGTCGCATTTCTGGGCAAGAAGCTTCTCATTGAGAGTGTTAGTTAGATTGAGAAAGTAAGCGAGAGCTTATTTTCTTTCATGGACAACATAGTATTGATGAAAATGGGGCTGAAAAAATTAACTTAGTTTGATACTGCCCTAGTCCTCAAGTTTGCGTCTTTTGTTTGCTAAATATACTTTTGTACCGGATTTTCTCTTTACCTATATTTTTGTTTGAATTCGTCATACTTGATTGTTATATTTAATATTACTGTTTCATTTAGTTGTTGAATTATGGATAGTGTGTCTTAATAATCTTCTGTATTGATTCAGGGATCAAGTACAGAAATCAAATGTGAGTGTCTTGATATCTTGTGTGATATTCTTCATAGATATGGGAATCTTGTGGTTGGCTACCATGAGGAGCTGCTGCGTGCTTTACTTTCTCAGTTGAATTTTACTCAAGCCACTATCAGAAAGAAGACAGTTTCTTGCATAGGTAATATGACATGTTCTTTTGAGTATAGAATTGCCACATCATTTTGGATCATGGTTTTCGAGGCTTTTTATAGGATGAGACACTAAGAAAGGAAGTTCAGCTTTCTAAACAATTTTCTTCATTTCAGCATCACTTGCTTCAAGCTTGTCTGATGATTTATTAACAAAGGCTACAGTTGAAGTTGTTGGACTTCTTAAACGCAAGGCTACAAAGGCTGAAATGACACGGACAAACATTCAAATGATTGGGGCTCTGAGGTTAGTGCATGGCATGTTGTAATTTGTTGGATTTTGTAGTATATCCATCTAATGGATTTATATTGCATTGTAGTCGTGCTGTTGGTTATCGTTTTGGACCCTATCTCCAAGATACAGTTCCTCTGCTAATTAATTACTGCAAAACTGCATCTGAGAATGATGAAGAACTTCGGGAGTATAGTTTGCAGGTATATATACTTATTTTCCAGTTGGTACATATGACATTGGTGCTTCATGCCCTTTTTAGGAATTAATTGGCTATCTGTCTTTGTGCCATCATCTGGAATTAAGTAAGGCAAGTTGAGAAATATTTTAATTGAATTGTTATTATGACCAGTGTTGTTTTGTTCCTATCTCTGCTGACTGTTCGGTCTTAATTGCCATTGACTTGCTGAAACTTTTTCAATTTTGCTTGTATAACATGTTCACACTCTGCAGGCCCTTGAGAGTTTTCTACTTAGATGTCCAAGGGATATCTCTATCTATTGTGAAGAAATTCTTCAGCTCACTCTGGAATTTCTTAGTTATGATCCAAATTTCACTGATAGCATGGAGGAAGATTCTGATGATGGAAATAATGAGGAAGATGAAGATGAGTATGTCACTTTTGGTTGATGTAGCATTTAAAAGTTCGTTCCTGGTTGGGTTTCTTGTCTGTGTTTTAAAGTTTTGATGTCTCTTTTTGCAGTGAAAGTGCCAATGAATATACAGATGATGAAGATGCTAGCTGGAAAGTGAGAAGGGCTGCAGCAAAATGCTTAGCTGGAGTTATTGTGTCCCGGCCGGAGATGCTGTCACACTTGTATGAAGAGGTATCTACATATAAGGAATTTGAATTTCGGGAACAAGCTTGTTGTGTAATATATTAAGGAGAGGTATCTTAATTGATGAGAGGCTTGTTTTTATGATTTCTTAGGCTTGTCCAAAGCTTATTGATAGGTTTAAAGAACGAGAAGAAAATGTTAAGGTACAGCTCACCAGCTCTATCTCCTGCCTCCCCGACATTTTTTAGCTTCTCTTTCTTAGTTTGTTCCTTTCACTGCAGATGGATGTATTTAACACATTCATCGAGCTCTTGAGGCAGACTGGAAATGTTACTGGAGGGCAGATGGATACAGATGAGATGAGGTCGGGTGCTTTGAACTATTTTTGGGGCTTTGGATCCTGATTATTTGAAATTGTCTAACTTATCTGCCGAGCTGCATTTTTCAGTTTGCTGCTTTTAATGTGAAAGATTCTTTTATATCACTTTTATTTGTGACTATAATGTACAACTGAAAGCTTAACTATATGGAAACTTAGTTATAGTTTGTCTTGCTATTTTGTTTTCGCTATTAGCTTCTATTTGTCAAAATTCTGTTACGACATAAAGCAAAGGTCTTGGGGGGAGTACAGACTATAGATTCCTCTGAAAGAAGGCCTATATAGAGTGGCTACACTTACTAAGAATTGCTGTGTATTAGTGTGAATGTAGTCTTAATAGTTGACTCTCATTGGTAGCTAAGAACAAAGCGACGATCTCAGAATCTTTGATGTCCTTTTAATCTATGTTACTCGGACTTAGGTACTCGTGTCGACACGATTACGTGTCCCGACTCTGTTGTTTTATGTAATTTTTCTGTGATTTTGGCCGAAATTAAAGTGTGGAAGTGACCATACATATACTGGATATTTGAGGATCCAACAGAGTTTCTCTTGGTAAAATGAAGAATCTGAGTAACATAGGTGTTTATCTGATCTTTGAGTTGCAGATTGTTGGGATGGACATAGCTGGCTGTTAACTAGTGAATAGCTCTTAGTCTTTGCCTCTTCTGGAGTGTCACATTGTCAATGATCTTTTCTGATTATTAGAGGTGTTAA
Organism: Beta vulgaris subsp. vulgaris; assembly: GCF_026745355.1. Taxonomy (NCBI): domain Eukaryota; kingdom Viridiplantae; phylum Streptophyta; class Magnoliopsida; order Caryophyllales; family Amaranthaceae; genus Beta; species Beta vulgaris. The sequence goes on from NC_079207.1 coordinate 51,004,075, forward strand.
AAGGTCTAACTCCGTGTTTCTTGTGTCTGTCTTGAGAAGCAATGATTTCTGTGACAGTGTCGAGTGACTTTTTTATTGCGTTGTTTTCGACTAATGGTTGTTCTCATCATTTATACAGTCCAAGATGGTTATTAAAGCAAGAAGTACCCAAAATTGTGAAATCTATAAATAGGCTGCTGCGTGAAAAGTCTATCAAAACTAAGGTTGGAATCTTTTATGTACTCATGGATATCAATGCTTTTTAAGTTATACACACACACACACAAACACACGCATGTACATATTCATATACATATATGTGTGTGTGACCCCCCCCCCTCTCTATATGAGGGACTTTTTTATCATGTTCCTGATCTTGGCAGGTTGGTGCCTTTTCTGTGTTGAAAGAACTCGTTGTTGTCTTGCCAGACAGCTTGGCTGATCAAATTGGATCTCTAATTCCTGGGATAGAGAAGGCATTACTAGTAAGTGTTTTTTTAATTTCTTTTTGAAGGTGGACTTTTCGTTTGTTCCAGGACTCTCATCTCTTCTGCGCTAATGCTGGCAGGACAATTCATCTACATCAAATTTGAAAATTGAGGCACTTGTTTTTACCAGATTAGTTTTGGCTTCACATTCGCCTATTGTTTTCCATCCGCATGTCAAGGTAATGAACATAAACTTATAATTTTTTTTTTTATTAAATGTAATTATTAGTTATGCTGCTTCACCTTTTAGGAAAGCTTTACTGTTTGCTAAAAGTGCTTTAGATGAGTGTTCAAATCCTTTACGGGGTGTTTGGTTCATAACTTGTATCTACTTTTGAGACCTTTTGTGCTTTATAGATGTTTTCTTATTCCTTTAATTTACCTAATTAAAAGAAGGGCTATGCTATATGCAGCCCTAAGGGTTTCATATAAGACATAATAAATACATTGCTTAAAATGGAAATTAGTTGTCAATTTATGACAAAAGTTTGCATTGATCTATGTAATAAATGATTATTTTTCCATTTCTAGCTTCTTATATGCAGCCCGTATTTAGCTTTTCCCTTAAAAGAAAAGGAAAAATTTGGTGGAGGTAGATTTAATGACTCATTTGGATGGCCACACCCATAAAAAAAAGAAGAAGAGAAAAGCTATAAAAAAAATTATAAGTATTTGGGTTTTGAGTTGCAACTTTTTTCCAAAAGGCTGTGATTGGCAAAATGACCTATCGAAAAGGCTATAAGCTACAAATTTTCCAATATATATGTTTATATTTTTTTAATAATCTTCTTAAAACTATTGATGTTGATGTGCTAAGGCCTTGAATTTTTTTATTCTTAATTATTGCATGGAGAAGGCTTCTAATTTTGTAGTAAATTGTTGCTATCAAAATTCAAAAGGCTTTTCTCATATTGTTAATTTTTTTTCTTCTTGTTGAATCCTTATGCCACTCCTCAAATTTTGCGCATGCTTCAAATTTTCATCATTACAATGTTTGTAGGTTGTTGACTGCAAGTAATATTGGTTAAAATCAATTTTCTCCCTCATGTACCAAAATATTACTAAGAGATAATATATAAAATTATTTGATATTTTTCAAAGGTAAGCATAGGACAATTTATTAAAATTAAAGATTTAAGCAATAGAAGGGTTTAATTGATAATTCCAAAACCTTTAAAAAGTAGTAAGGCTCGTTTTGTATATGTTTTGGGTTTAGATTTTTTATAAGTGATGATATAAGTTGTATTGTGAATGTAAAAAGCCATATATGTACTAATCATGCTAAATTGAAATCGACAACATATTAGAATACAACGGCTCGTTCGGTATCAATGCTAGTTTCTGATTTTTGGTTGTTGAAGCTCTAATACTCCCTCCGTTTCTTTTTAATCTACACACTTTCCTTATTGGTCCGTTTCTTTTTAATCTACACACTGTTGTTTTTTCTATTCTTGGTAACATGTCCCATCGACTTTCTCATCTTTTTCCACAAATGTCATCTCCTTTAAATATTATAAGATTTTTAACCCACTTTTTAGTTTATCTCTCTCACTTTTCGATTTATCTCTCATACTTCTGGATGTCCTCCTTGGTTTTCCTCCAAAGTTAAGTGTGTAAACTAAAAAGAAACAGATGGATTATGATATATGTTGCATAATTTTTGGCAAAGTAACTAACTTTTATTTTTTTATGTTTCCATTTAAAAGTGAAATATGAAAACAAAATTCAATAATGAATAATCCCTACTTTTGTGGTTTCCATAACTTTATTTTTAGTTTAAAGAATGGTGAAAGTGAAAACTCACAACAATTATGAACTGGCCTGTATAAGGAGGATTAGTTTATGAAATGAACCAAACACATGGTATCAAGATTAATGTGCCATCCTTGTACACCTCACATGGGTTGAGTGGTCTAAATTTCGTGTTGAGGTAAAATTTGAATGGACTGCTCAATAAGGAATATAAAATGTTTTCTTTGAAGATGGAGGGAGAGTATTAGGACTAACACCTTTGGGCCCTTCAAAAGTCACAGAGGTAGTGACTTCAATGAAAAAAAAAGTACAATGGCCGTGATTCGAAGAGACCAATATTAATGATTGGTGATAAAAGTGAATCTAGAAGCTTTTGGGAAGACATGTCCTTGAGGCTTGAGCCCTTGACCATGAAATTATTTCCATTGAATCATACTGGGGAACAGAGAATAAAAATTGCGAGGTATGAGGGGGTGGAGTTGGATTTAGAGTGGATTTACTTTTGAGAAGGGGAGAACTCTATCTAGATTCTAGATGAGTAAGGATGCCTTTGAAAAATGGTGGTAGGGTAATCATTCTTGAAAAGAATTCTGAGGACCCAACCTTGGGCAGAGCCACAGATTAAAGGGCTTGCCATGCTTGATCATTTGATGATTGTAAGATCTAGAAGATTAATCATGTTTGTGCATAGGATGTCGGTATATTGTGCTAATCATGGTATCTAAGCTTGTTCGCGTGTTTTTGTGTTTGCATGCACCTTTTTGTCTTTTTTTTTGTTTTTATTTTTTGAATCTATGAGCTATGTTATTCAGGCACTTTCTGGTCCTGTACTATCTGCTGTTGGTGAGCGGTACTACAAAGTTACTGCTGAGGCATTGAGGGTTTGTGGAGAACTTGTCCGAGTTTTGCGTCCAAGTATTGAGGTGTGATGGTTTAGTTATGTCAATGTTATCGAAGGCTGCTTGTTGATGTCTGAAGTATTAAGACAGCTTTGTCATTTAAGTGTCCCTGCTTGTGTAGGTGTCTGGTTTTGACTTCAAGCCATTTGTTCATCCTATTTACAATGCTATCATGACACGCTTGACGAATCAAGACCAGGATCAGGAGGTTAAGGAGTGTGCTATAACCTGTATGGGACTTGTTATTTCAACGTTTGGCGATAATCTTACTGTGGAATTACCAGCATGTCTTCCTGTTTTGGTTGATCGTATGGGAAATGAGATAACCAGGCTTACAGCAGTAAAGGTTTGATCTCTGCCTTTATCTTAAGATATATTAGTTTCGACTTATATTTTTTTATTGCTTTGACACCTGATAAGGTGATTTGTTTTAATGCAACACTTTGTGTCAACCTCATGCACTTTTGATATCAGAGTCTCTTTTCACTGTTGCACATTTCTTTTGCATTTTGTCTCTCCGTTTCTTGGTTTGTTTGTGGGGGGGGGGGGGGGGATCGGAGGTTGGGGCAGAGAGTAAAAATTCTTTTTCAATTAGTTCATCGTCTCAAAATGTCTGGGAGATCAAGCCAGACATTCAAATTCAAGATGCGGCCTCCCTTTCAGTGAGGTTTCAGCTCTCTGAATTTGCCCTTATAATTCCTGTCATTCCCTATCTAGGTTGTTGATTCAACTTCAGGAAAGTAATGTGATCAAGAAAGAGAAAGAAAGGAAAGAAGTAGAACACTTCTTCATTATCCTTTCTGTTTGGTTGGGTAGGGGAAAAATTGTACTTCCTGTGTTTCAATTCAGTTGTGACACTTTCATTTTGGGTAATAACTTATCTCTATCTCTCTCCTATTACATGGGACTCTTATATTTTCTTTCTCTGTCTCTCTCCTCTCCAAAAATTGCCTAGGAGTCCATGAGTTTAAAAGTGTCACAACTAAATTGAAACGGAGGAATTAATTAATTTGTGTTTGCCTAATGTAAATGTTGGAATTCCTAACTTCTTATGGTCACCTTGCCTGTTGCGCCTGTTGCGCCTGTTGCCTCCCTTATTCTAAGCCTCTCCAGTCGGCAGTACCTCTGTAACAGCCTCTGTAACAGCCTCTGTAACAGCCTGCTCTTTCGAGCTGCTAGCGGAACACACTTAACATCCATAAACTAAAAGTAACTCTTAATTTAACTAATACTCCATAATCAAACTCTTAATCATGGTCTAATTACAAATTGGGCTTGAATTACTAATCAAGGAGTATGAATTAAAAACAAAGAGGTAAGTGTACCTCTGCACCATACTATTAACAATGATTAGTCAGCACCAGCCAATTCATATCCTTCATATAAGCATTCAATCCAACTCCATTCTCAACAAGTATGATTAACTTAACTCCTAATCATTTAACGAAGAAGTGGGTAATATCTTACTTTATAACCAACGTAGAAGTAGAACTACTAGTTTTATTTAGTAAGTATTACTAAAAGAAATAACATCTTAAATCCCTTTTAGTAAACTATAAATAGTTTTTTAGCTTTACTATATTAAGCCGTTTACAAGGTATTCCTTCATCACTTTTACTCGGAAATATAAGCAGATGGACCTCGTAATAGAGTTTACTTCTAACAATCTTGGTATTATCAACACTTAATTATTCCTTTTCTTTTCTTTAGTTTAACTAAACTGACATAACTAATTCATTCTTAAGAGTTATACAAATAGTCATTAACTAATTAATTTATTTATGTAGAACTTCCTAATTGTGATACTTTTAACTTACCAACAATAGTGAACTAAAATTACTACTATACTTGGCAATACAAATACTATAGATGTTTGACAATGTTCTATCACTATTAAAACCAAGAAAGATAGATTGTCTCTTACTAACACATTGCCTTCCAATTCCTTAATTACTCATTAACGACAAGTATTTCTCATCTAATTCAATTAAATAAGAGTAATTCAATTACTTTTTCTTAAGCAAGAATCTCCATGAGTCTAATCAAAACTCATTGATTAAGAGACAACTAAACTAACATATTCACTCTTATGCTAATAATCTTCTAAGAATAATCCTTGCTCTCTAAGTAACTCTCCAAGTCCATAACTCAATCATGTTTTCACTTCAACGATATCAAGTAATATCAATAATCATTTGTGGTTCCTCTTAATAGGAACTCTTCTACTTATCCAAATGACAACCACTAATCGAATACATAATTCAATTAGATTTCTTATTACCCAACATAGCTAGAGTAGGACTTCCATTAATCATGCTAAATTACTAAACTAGTTCAAGAACTTATATTTTATAATCTTTCGCAAAACTAACATTACATCAACCTAATTTATCAACCAAGTATAGGATCATATCCAATATGCATATAGCACTAACAATTCACAACAATACAATGATACTCTAATTATGAAATTGATCAACATAAACACAATCCAATTTTAATATATGAATTCACCAACGATGATAATTCAGCAGCATCAATATCACACAACTAGTAATCACATTCCATATCATAAATCAATTCTTAATTTACATTTAAATTTCAAAAGAACATAACAAGATCCAAACCAGAGCATAAAGGAGGTTTACTACCTCTGTCAACCACCATTTATGGTGGCAACATGCCGGAAATTAGACGAGAAGCGGCGGCAACAACAATGACACAACATCAGCAAGGAAACCGAGCAAGAAAACCGAGCTGAGGAGGGAGAAATAGGACAGAGCAGCAACACACGTGAAAAAGAAAACAAGGAGCAGCAACCGACACAACAACAGCACCCCGTCAACGGTGGCAACAACGTCAACTCGCGACGACAACACGCGAACAAAGGCGCGTAGGACAACCACAACAACGACCTAATATCAGCAACACCGCCACAAGCCGCGGTGGATGACAGTAGCGCCGACAAGACAACGGCAGAGAGCTAGGCTCTGCCGCAAGATAGAAGAGAGAGAGGGAGAGAGCTGCAATGGTTTAGCGGCAGGCGCCGAGCGTCGCTCAGTGTGGTTTCACGGGCGAGACGCATTTGTCCTCAACGGGGGTTAGGGGGAGTGTCGGAGAGAGAAAATCAAGGGGTTGGGTTTTTAATTTGGACCTTGGTGACAAATGATGAGAGAAAGAAAGAATTCTGCTCTTGGGGGTTTTATTTCATTCGCAAAAAACCGACGTAAGGGTAACATTTGGGGTTTCCAAAGTTAGTAGGAAAGGTTTTTAGAAATTAAGGAGCAAATAACTTGGTTTCGCTTTTGACCAAATATCGCTCAATTATTTGGGCATAAGACCCAAAATATATTATTACAATATTAATAGAACTTTATAAAATTATATAAAAATATTACAAACAAGACAAAAATAAATACTCTTACTCTTAATCTCAAATAAAATAAGAATATCCGAAACATAATTAACTTAATAATTATAATTAGCTTTAAAATAAACGCTCTTAAAAATAGGCCTGTTACAACCTCCATTGCTATGAACATTCTCGCTATCGCTCTATTCCAGATCCATGATTGTTAAATAGCTCATGCCCTACCTAGTTACTGGTCTCTTTCATCCTCTTCTTCTTGGCCATGGTTACCGTCACATACCCACATGTCCACAATGGCGTTGAGGACTTTTCAGGCCAACATGACACCCTTTACTCTCTTTTAATTCGTGTATTTGAATATTTGGGGGTCAAATTATTCTGCTATTGCAGAGCTATCCGAGCAAAAGAGTATGTGATCTAGAGGCTAACTATCAATCATATTAGATACAATGGTAACGGTGGAATTTTATTTTTATTTTTTGTTTCTTTTTGTTTTTAGACCTATTCTTCTCCCACCTTAGTACCTGTTTCAGATGTTGGAGATTATTTGGTTCTTGTGGTTTTGGGAGAAGAATGGATTGTGGGTGTCTATGATACCTTCGTGTTTTATGGCTGGTGATTTTTGTGCTGGGAGATGGTTTTTTCGGTGGTTCAAATCAGTGCCGATGTCAAATTGGTATCCGGAAATTGTGATCCTAGCTGGTTGCTGGTTGATGATGGTGCCAACGGCGGTAGCTGTAGAAGTGCACACAATGACCTTTTTTTTTATATGATATCTTTCGTTGTTTGCTTCCCAGTGTTGGGGTTTTCATTTCATTGGGGGGGGGGGGGAGGAGTGCGGGAATCATCATCTTGGTATTTGGGGTAACTTGATTCTGGCAAAGTGGAGAAAGGGAACGACAAAATGGTGAACCAAGCACACACATAGGGATTGAAGGTCTTCTATCTCTTTTCCTTTTCTTGAATACACCTAACCAAGCACTCCCTTAGTGTTTATTTCTAAATTGGGATGGAAAAGTTCTTATTACCAGAATATGAGGGGCCTAATTTTTGGGGAAAGGGGGCTGAATGAATGTATGCTTATTGCGGAGACACTATAGGATAATTTATTGCATGATTTTATGACAGGCACAACTATTTGTGAAATGTGAGGCTTGGGTTGCATGTACTTTAATTTTGATTCTGTATTGCGTATAAATAAAGAAGGCAAAGAATGCGAGGCATGAAGAAAAACACTAATTTTGATATTCCATTCTCTCTCTTTGGATGTGAATCTAATTCAGGCTCAGTAAATGCCTAAGTGGCTATTGCTTTGATTGCTTTTATCTAATTAATGAAGGTCTGCAAAACATAAAAAGGTTCAGAGATATTTCTCTCCGTCAGAGGTCAATGTAACATGTAGTGATTACATTACCCAAATGCTTCATGTTAGCATTCTGGTGTGCATATTATGAGTTATGAGTCTTATGACACTTCAAACTTTTGGAGGGAGGTGTAATTGATTTGAAAACTTGCACTGATTTGTTAATTTATCAGTTGGTATACATTATTATGAACATTTTTTATCAAGCACTGCTGGAGGACCATTGTTGCATGTATGGTAGAAATTAGTGTTGATTGAAGGGCATGAAGTGCTGTCCAAGTTTTAGATCTTAGTTGACTAGTCATATTGTGGATGACTGAGATAGTCCTCTTAAGAAACTTTATCTGGCCTCAAGCCATCACTTGACTATCTCCTTACACCTTCGTTTCTGTTGTCTCCTTCACTAATTGAACTGGTTCATCCTCTCATGTGTAAATCCCAGCCTTTTCCTCTCAGTCCTGCCTTGCAGTATAAAGGCAACAAAGCTCTATTTGGGAGAGTGAAGAATGGCTTTTTGTCTTTGATAATGAGCAAGGAAAGGTCAAAGCTAATCCAAAGTAGGACGCAGGGAGGGTAATAAGTAAAATATAGGCATCGTGCATCGATTCTAGGTTGCAGCCTTTCTATGTGCTTATGTGGGCCTTTTTGTCATCTCATATTCTTCTCCGTGACATGAAACACTTTTTGATATCTAATGGAAGAATTTACCCATAATTATTTGGATATCTCCTATCGGTATCTTTAAATGGGGATGACCATCAATTCATTACCATCATATGATTTGCTTTTGACAATTGAAGAGAGATAGTTACTATTTTATCTTTCCTTTTGCGGTAGAGTTATACCTACCAGTCTTTCTTCTTTCTGATTGAGTCTTGCAGAAATGTCCCTTTGGACTCGTGATGGTTTTTAGACCTTGATGTCCTGGACACTTAATTGTAAATTTTTTGGTATGACAGTCATGCAATGTGCAAGCCTACTGGAGAAACTGCTATTTGAGGGGGTTTTGGTTATCTTGTTTATTACATTCCCTCATAAAGTTTTCGGGGTCCTAGAGTAAAGAGTTGAGGACAAATAGCTTCTTTGACACTGTTTTTTGCTGGCTTTTACTCTTGCCCGTGGTTGGAGAAAATCGCTATAATCGTTTCACGACTTTATGTAATATGTGGTGGATTTTATGACTCGAATGGGTCATTGTCAAGACTCTAAGACAGCTGTAGTATTCTATTGTCATCAAGTAAAATGTCAGACAGTAAGGTTAATGTTTTGTCTAGTTTCTACATGTAGCTGTTGTTAATGAAGATTTTCTTGTATGTCAATACTTTTGCATGAACTTGATGGAGATTATCCACTTCGCCACCTGCGACTCAAGCTTTTTAGATTTAAGACTTAGTACTATGAGCTAATAGTGCTTAGTGATGATATTCTGATGTGCTGTGCACAGGCATTTGCTGTGATTGCTGCTTCTGCACTTCGTATCGATCTATCTTGTGTCTTGGAGATTGTTATTGCTGCGTTGACAGCATTTTTACGGAAGGTATAGTGATACTTTTAAATGTGTATCTTAATACTTCTCCTTTTGGGGTCTCTCTATACTATTATTATTAGTTGAGTTTAAATCTAATGTCTGTGAATTGTTTATTGATACCTTGCTGTTGCTATTTGGAAATAGGCCAACAGAGCTCTGAGACAGGCAACTCTGGGGACACTGAATTCTCTAATAGTTGCATATGGCGACAAAATAACTTCATCAGCTTATGAAGTCATTATTGTAGAATTATCAACTCTCATTAGGTGCTTCTTTGACTCTTCTGAGGATGTTTATCTTAATCTTGTGGAGATCACCTAATATTTTACATAAATGCTTGGTTATCAGTGACTCCGACTTGCATATGACTGCTCTTGCTCTGGAGTTATGCTGTACTTTAATGACTGACAGAAGGTCAAGCCCAAATGTTGGCTTGACTGTTAGAGACAAAGTTCTTCCTCAGGCATTAACATTAGTTAGGAGCTCCTTGCTCCAGGGGCAAGCACTTACGGTATTAAATTTTGGTCAACGAATGCTACTTTCGCTTAGTTATATTAATGCTTGCTGAAGAAATGTTGGGAATGCTGCAGGCATTGCAAAATTTTTTTGCTCGATTGGTATACTCTGCTAATACAAGTTTTGAAACATTGCTGGAATCTCTGCTTTCAAGTGCTAAACCATCTCCTCAGTCGGGTGGTGTTGCTAAACAAGCAATGTTTTCGATTGCTCAATGTGTTGCTGTTCTTTGCCTTGCCGCTGGTGATGACAAATGCTCGTCTACAGTAGATATGCTTACTGAAATTCTGAAAGGCGATAGCACTAACAATTCAGTAAGCTTGAATACATGATTTTTTATGTTAGATATATTGCATTAATTGTGTAATAATATGACTGGAATAATGCTTCAGCTAATACACGCCACCTCTATCTTATGATGTCATGTTTTCATTATAGCTTTAATAAGCATGTTCTATTAATTGTGTTAAGGACTGTTTATGAGTAGTTGAAATGTAGAACAAGTTGCAGAGATTATCCTGGTTTCTTCATAGTAACATTCTCATCTGTTGCACATTCGTTTTTTTTATATTGATTAATTCATCATTGCTTTCACGTTGTTGTATGATTACATTCTCAGGCTTTGCTAACTTTGCATTTAAGATAATGAAGATAAGTATTGCAGGGCTCTTCAACGGTCGGACCTCTTATGTTAATACATTCCTAATCTTTCCAATTAAGAAAACAACTAAACAATCAAGCGAGGAGATGCTTCTTCCTCTCAAAGAAAAATATGTTCTGAGATTCTTTAGAGCCTTCAACTAAAATTTCATGATGTCTTAGTGTCACTCTTTGAACACGTAGGAAGACGATCCTCTTTCTTATTCTTTTTTCCTTTTTTTATAAATAATTTCAGCATATCTTCCACTCTATTGCAAATTTGCACTACTCGTTTTTTTTTCAATGACATGTATTCTGAAATGTGTGTTGCTAGCGAGGACAATAAAATGAGAACTAGTTGATTAGTTTGTTTCAAGCTCCTTGATTGTATTTTGACTAGTTGTTGAAACTCTCTCTCTTTTTTCTCTGCATTAATATCTCTAATGTGTTTCTCTAGCCTCTTCCAACAATATTTTGACAACGCAGCACAATTAGTTAGATCCAGGTCCCCTCAAAAAAAAAAAAAAAAAAAAAAAAAGAAGTTAGATCCAGGTCTTTCTGTGGTGAAATGACTAAGTGGAGATTCTCCTTTCTTTTAATTGATATCTCTAATGAGTTGTTTATTGTCTTCCAACAATTTTTGTTCATGGATTCCAGGCGAAGCAACACCTAGCCTTGCTCTGTTTGGGAGAGATAGGAAGAAGGAAAGACCTAAGTGCACATCCTCATATTGAGAATATTGTTATTGAGTCTTTCCAATCTCCTTTTGAAGAGATAAAATCTGCAGCCTCCTATGCTCTTGGAAACATTGCTGTTGGGAATTTGTCAAAGTATTTACCTTTTATTCTGGACCAAATTGATCATCAGCAAAAGAAGCAATATCTTTTGCTTCATTCTTTGAAAGAGGTTTATTCTTGAACCCTTTTACTTCTTCTCAAAGTGTTCTTTAGTGTGCTTTTATTTATGTCTCAAATTTTGTAGGTTATTGTACGACAATCAACAGACAAAGCTGAGTTCCAGGCCTCGAGTGTTGACAAGATTCTGAATCTGTTGTTTAATCACTGTGAAAGTGAGGAGGAGGGAGTTCGCAATGTGGTTGCTGAATGTCTTGGTAAAATTGCTCTCATTGAGCCCACTAAACTTGTCCCTGCACTTAAGGTATTTTACCCATGAGAATATCTTCTCACAACTTTTTGATTAATTTTTGTTTCTTTTTAAGTGTGGTACTCAGGTTAATTTCAATTTTTGTGATTGCATAGATACGAATTACAAGTCCTGCTGGATTTACTAGGGCCACCGCCATCATTGCCATTAAATATTCTCTGGTGGAAAGGCCTGAAAAGATAGATGAGATTCTGCATCCTGAGATCTCATCATTTCTGATGCTAATTAAGGATCATGATCGGGTAATAATTTGTTGTTTTTTGTTCCATATGAATGTAGCTTTTTGTTCTTTTCCGTTTATTATGGATTTTGATAGGCTAAATAAGTCGCTGTGTATTGAGGGACTTGAAACTATTAGAAGTTTCGTAAATGGTTCATTCAGATGACTTTTTTTTCCTCGTCAAGCTTAATTATGTTTAATGGGACAGGATCACATGCTAAAATGTATTGTTATAACTTATAAGGGGAGCTTGGTTAGTGGCCACATGTGAAGGGTGGTCACCTACGGAACTATGTTTTATTTTATAAATATATGTAAACCATTGAAATGTGATGGAATAAATTGAGGCTTCAAATTAAGTAACAGAAAAAGAAAGTAAATAAAAACTAAACACAACCTCTTAGATGATAAATTAAATGGTAAATTAAATTTTACTTTGTGCTAGTATACTTTCCCCTTCTTTTTTCATCATACCTTGTCTCAGTTACTATTTAGTCACACTTTTATGGTTTAGACTTTATTTTTTGCATTGGATTGGTAGAATATATCACACCCTTCTATCTAAGATCTTGCTGAGTCTAGGTACGCTCTATGCTTGTTATATTATCTCTTCTTAGCAAGTTATTATGTAACAGATTTTATTAAGTCCTTAACCTAGTGGAAATGCCACAGTGTTCTCCAAGTAGTAGTAAATATAACACCTGATTGCCTCTCAGCTCACTGTTAGATCTACTGTTTTCTAGGGTTCCAAACATTCTTCCGTCGCTGGAACTAATATCGGTTTTCTGAAACATGATTGCTCTTCAGTTCTGATTCTTTTTCGTTTCATTTAATGCAGCATGTTAGACGTGCAGCTGTTTTGGCTCTGAGTACTGCTGCCCATAATAAGCCAAATCTCATCAAAGGGCTTTTGCCTGAATTGCTGCCTCTTCTGTATGATCAAACAGTGGTCAAGGTAAGATGAATTCATTGAATTATTAACTGAAATAATCCCATAGTGCCCAATAGGGTTCCCCCATCTCTTTTGGGAACAAGTATTGAGGAAAAGTATTATGGTCCGCCTTAGCTGCATAAAATCGGAATAGAAAAAATTGGGGTTGATATATTATTTGTGAATTCTCAATTGAGGAGAGGATGTGGGCCACTTTCAATATATGTTCATGTTAATCATGGAATTTTTTTGGCATTGCAGCTGTCTACTTTCTGGAACCAAATTACATTTACTTTTTGGAGACCCTTTTGGAGCCACATAAAATCTTTATTTTCTGGGAGCTACTTTTTGAAGCCCAAAAAATTGACTTCTAGTTCTACATTCCAATATGTTTCAGAACGACGCAATTTCTGAAACCTACCAATTTGTTCTTGAATTTGTTGGAGCCAAAACTAAAAAATTTAAATGTTAATTGGGGAAAAATTAGACTAATGCTTACATTCAATAGAAACCACTATAAATACCCAATATTTATTAGTCATAAACACGATCTTGCTTCTACAGTTTCAACTTAAAGAAAGAGAAAAAAACAGCAGAAAAAAGTCTCACATTAAATTTGAAGAGTACAGAGCGACAGAGAAATAAAGAGTGGGGAAAGGGTGGGGGATGTAAGAAAAGGAATAATTTTAGTTTTTTTTTTTTTTTGTAAAAGAAAACCTCTCAGAAAACTTTCATCATTGAGGTTTTGTTGGATTTTTCCTTATAACCTCCCAAAAATATGAGAAATCAATGTAATATGAGTTTCTAATTAGGCATCCTAATATCAACACTTGATTTTTCGAGTGGCTTAATTTAGCCTCTTCAGAAGAAAACCTAGGAAATTAGGTTTCATAATTAGCCATCTCGGGAAGTTAGTTCAGCCTTGTATGGAGATCTTTCAGGTGTGTCAAGATAAATCTGTTTCTCCAATTTGTGCGGATTTCAAATACCTTCTGAAAATGGTGATAACTTTTCAGATCGAACCACCAAATCATCTTTGATGGTAGATCAACTTAGGAGTTGTAACTTCTCTTTTGGAGCCCAAATAAATTTCCTTTGCTAGAGCTTGCACCATCAATGAATTGAACTTCATTTACAGGAACATCCACCCATGAGTCAAAGGAATCATCCGCAACAACAGCTCACAAGTGAGAGTTAGAATAATCGTCAAATATTGAAGACCAATTTTCTATTTCCACAAAATTAAATTAGGTTGTCATAACGAAAAACAGGAGAGAGAAGAAGTTACAAAGTGATTTTATGGAAGGTGAACTTGTGTTTCAAGATCTTTAATCTGAGACTTTAATGGAGTAAATAAATGAGAAAAGAGAACTAGGGGTAGTAGATCAGAAATGGCGCGAGAGAAAATTAATGTTCCAGATCTGAAAAGCAAAGGGGTTGGGTAAGTAAGTGGATGCGACCCGTATTTGATCTTTTTTATTATTATTATCTTGTTCATAGGAAAGCGAGTAATGTAATAAAAATTGGAAGGTAAATAATATTTTAATGAGTGGATCGATACTAGATACAGAAATATGGGAAATGTATTTGGGACAAACATAAATGGAAATATGCGAAAGGTATATGTGGGCGGGGGGAGTATTATGCAACTTTCTCCATGCTCCTATATCCCAAACAAGCTCGCAATTCTTGGAGAAGGAAAGTAACAAAAAGGATATCTATTTATTTATTCACTGTCGATTTCAAAAGAAAAAATTGATTACTAATAGGTCTTGATTCTTTAGGAGTCCCCAAGTTTTCAACCAAAGAGTAAAATATGTGAGTGGGGACAGCTTTGGGGGGGGGGGGGGGAGGGGATTGGAACCAGCTGGCAGGTATTCTGCTGAGTTTGTTTTTTTTATTTTTTCTTTGGAAAGAGGACTATTTTATTTGGGTGTTGGACATATTAGAAGACCTTTTTTTAGTGTTTTTTTTTACGGAATTTTTTTTAAATTATTAGTTTATATTTTTACATGTATGTCATTTAATATTTTTCTACATAAATTAAATGGAGAGAATATCTATTACAAATTTAAGGTAATATTATTCATTAAATTCTTTTTGCCGAATTTAAGCCTTACCCGTTTTTGAAAATTTGATTTTGCCGTTTTCCGTACCCGTACCCGTATCCATCCCCGTATCTGTATCAGTGTTACCTAGGTCCTCACATTCTACTCCTTTATATAATTGGCATGGATCTCAATGGTCCACTTACACACTTGAAGTCTTCCTTTGCTGATTCAATAGTTGCCTTCCAATCAGACCAGGTCAATAGTAGCCTTCCAATCAGACCAGGTCAATAGTAGCCTTCCAATCAGACCAGGTCTTAGTTCCGTTAATTTGGGTCCAGGGTTGGCTAGAAGTCAAGTATCTATTACAAGGCTGATGATCATGTCCAGATTTTTAATTGTTATCTTGCAGTCTGCTTGTCTTTTAGTTGTACTTTCCTTTCCTTTTAACTAACATTTTGTTATCTAGATTCTGAAAATGAAGAAGCGAGTATGTAGTACAACGTTATTATTGGTCATGTACTTTTCTTGCTTAATGGATGCTATAATTCATTTATTAAGAATTAACCTGATAATGTATACTGTATACTTTTCTTGATTAGTGTTTTGTTTTCTGTTTGATTTTTTTTCCTTGTTTGTTATTTATGGTGCTTTTCTGGACTACTTGTGAAAGTGATCTTGTATATCCCTGGTGTTCCACTGTTCCTGTATGCATACAAAATTGTTAGAAGATATGATTCATTCAGATCTGTCTCTCGTATTCATTCAAATCACTATGTCGTTTCGGGTTATGCTCTTATCAATCTTCATGGCATTATGCTTTTACCATGTGATGCAGAAAGAGTTGATACGGACAGTTGATCTGGGTCCATTTAAGCATGTTGTGGATGATGGTCTTGAACTCAGAAAAGCAGCTTTTGAATGTGTTGATACTTTACTGGACCACTGTCTTGATCAAGTCAATCCTTCATCTTTTATTATTCCCTATCTAAAGTCTGGTCTGGATGGTAAGTTCTTGCTACAAATTATGAGCACTTTAATCGAAAATTTAAGAATACTTTCAAATTTCTCCTTGAGGGTTAAATAGATGATGAGCATGTAAAACTCAATTTGGTACTAATTCTTGTTATGTGTGTCCCCAGAAGCTAAATCACTGCATTCTATTTCTATTCCCTTCATTGAATAGTTTCATTTGTTCTTGCCAGATCATTATGATGTTAAAATGCCATGCCACCTTATTCTTTCTAAACTGGCAGACAAGTGCCCATCTGCTGTATTGGCAGGTTAGTTTTTAGAGTTCTTAAATATCAAATTTCTGTAATTTCATCACTTAGTGTAAGCAAGGTATTCCATTTTGGAATGGCACAAATGTTCCAGTTCTCCTATTTTCAATACATTGCAGCTAAATTACAATGGGAGTGGTATTAGGCAGGATCCTCTCCATTTCCTCTAGGGAATGGATGGTCCATTTCCTATGTCAACAGTCGAGAATGTACATAAGAGGAATATAGGAGGGGGGTCTTTTTTGAAGTTTGTTTTCTATTTGAGGTATCTCAATTTGGAGATGTGGAATGGAAGAAAAGAAGTGGAGATGATTTTAATTTGGAGTTGGTATGTCTCTAGCTCTATTGGTGCTATAATGATAACGAAGTTAACCTCTTTACATCTTCAAAATCGAGGTGTCACAATCTGGAGATACGAAATGAAAGAAAATAACTGGAGATGATTTTAATTTGGACCAGTATATCTCTAGGTCTAGTGGTGCTATAATGATAATAATGATGTTGACTTTACATTTTCAAATTGCCAGTGTTGGATTCGCTGGTGGATCCTCTTCAGAAAACTATTAATTTCAAGCCAAAGCAAGATGCTGTCAAGCAAGAAGTAGATCGTAATGAGGACATGATCAGGAGTGCTCTAAGAGCAATTGCATCTTTGAATCGCATCAGGTACGACTCGAATCATTCAACATTTACCTTTAGCTTTCAAGTTGGATTTTGAAGAGTGGACAGCTACTCTGTTGTTCTTTGGTTTGTTATGTGGAAGCTCTTGTGAATATACTTGTGTATTATGCACAATGGTAGACAGTTTGTACACAGTTGGCATTACTTGTAGCTAGTTCACACCAATAATTTGTTGTTTATGTCTATTACTTCCCATGCAATTACTTTGCAATATGAATCCCAAATTTCACATAATTATCATGACTCCAATACCAGTACTTGTAGTTTGGACCAGTTTATCATATTCCTGGTGGTGATGATTGTATTTCATGTCTTTATCTTTCATATTTCATGTTTCCAATGTATTTCGCACCCACCTGGCTCTTGAAATTGTTTGAAGGGCCTAAACTTTGGAATTGAGCTGTGGAGTCCAGTAAGAACACTGTTCATGTTTGAGAATTTGTTCTCACAGTTATGATACCACGATATATTTTTCTCACAATGTCGTATTTTTATAGGTTTGAGGCCCTTTTCTTTGAGCTTAATTTGAGTTCAGTTCAATAAACTTAAGTTCAGTTCAGTTCAGTTTAGTTCAGTACACTAAATTCAATTCAATCCAGTTCAGCTCAAAAGAACAGGCTGAGTTCAAAAAGACTTTTATTATTATTTCTCGAAACGATAGAATGGAGGTCAATTAAATTACATTGCATTGGCTATCTTTTTCTATAGAAGGGGCAGATTCTGATTCTTTAATGTACGTTTTACTGCTGATATTCATGCCGCATAATGTCCATTGACTTTTTTTCTAATCTACATCTCTTGCCTCCCTAGCTACACTTCAGTGTCTATAATGAGAATAATGATAATTTATGATTCTAAACGCGCACCTCTTTGTTGCAGTGGTGGAGACTGCAGCATTAGGTTCAAGAACCTCATGAATGAAATAGCAAAATCTCCTAGTCTATGGGAAAAATATCACTCCATCCGCAACGAGTGAGTGTTTCAGGCCACATCGGACCAAGCTGCATGTCAAGCACTTGTCATTATGATGCTGCACTGATCTTGTTGCTAGGGGGCAAGATATATGATGCAACTGATACAGCATGTGATGTTATGGAGACCAAAATGCTACCTGAATTTTTGGAGTCTTAGGAAAATACAAAACTTACGGCCTTCCAGTAGGGGATGTTTTGTACAGACAGGCATAGTTCTCTGCAATTTGTTTATAGTTTTGTGCTGTAGACTCATTAATTTTCGGGATGACATCAGACAGGATATGCAATTCTCCCTGAAGCAATCTGCAGTTGATTTGCATATAGAGCGGAATTCAATCATGACATCTGCAGGAGATTCTACTTTCTTGCACTGCAATATCTGCTGATTGATGATGAATATATCATATATTTCCCTTTACCTTTTTACGGATCCTCTCTTCTCTTTCTGTCTTTTTTTTTCTTGATCTTGATATGAATTCTAGTTATGGTTTAGCTTGTATTTTCACATTAATACGACTGATAGTATATGATCGCCTTTGGTTCCAAAAGACCAAAACTGGTGATGAAAACTATAGAAGTCTTGTATACTATAAAATCTTCTACTTTGCTTACTTGAGGGTAATTTCTAACGAATTTCCAAAAGAAACCCCATATTATACCGAATGAGAATTTTGCTACACATGTTCACCTGAAAACTATGTTTGGCGTGGCATTTCGGTACTTAAGAGTGACAAGGTGTCTAAATTTGTAAGCTAGTTAAATGACTAGGATTTAGGAGCATCCGACAAGCAACTTAAATAAAACTTCAGATCCAAGGCTGGAGTCAACATACCACTTTCGTACAAGGCATGAAGATCTAACAATACTCAGAAACTCCCGTCCCCTCCACCGAGCTTGTGGTTGCGAACCTAGGTATCACCAAGCACTGCATTCCAAATATCCATAATATCATTGGTGGTTCGTTGGAGGCTCATGCCCAGCTTGGCAGCATAGCTTGATTAGCAAATGCACAAAACCCAACAATAACGGCAGGAGGCAGAAATGTATTCATGCACAGGCCCTTTTGTTACCAAAGCACAAGCTTGTCTCTGTACTTTACATTGGGCTCTTGGGCAAGGATAATAGGTATGCCCATATTTCCATTAAAACCAATTTCGAGATTCTTGTGTGCTATCTCTGCGCCGTTGAGCACAAGAGATTTCCATTCCGGACAGCATTAGATGTCCGCATATTGGCTACAACACCACATTGGTGTTGCATCACCAAAGTGGTGCGGGAGCAAGTTTGAGAAGCACATGACCTCGCAATTATTATCCATACCAATCGAATTTCTTTAGCATTTAGTTTTCATTCTTTTTCTCGATATATTAATAAAAGTGAGATTTCAAGTGACTGAAATGACTGAACTTGAGAAGCTATTTTGAGTATTTTTGAAAATCAATTGCTGAAACTTTTTTCTTCTCCTATAGCATTTCTTTTTTCTAAATAAAGCTATCTACAAAATTTTAGCTTTCAGTTATATTTGTTTTTTGAAGGTTGTGACATTTTTATTCATGTTTTGACTTTGACTGAAATTCTTTAACTAACATATATAGCACAATTAAGTATTGTAGGATGTTGTTGGATTCATATTAATATATATTTGTCAACCTTTTACAACCTACACTAGAGAATTAGAGAAATGATGGTCAAAGCTTTTTGTAAGTGAATATGTTGGAGGTACTTGTTTTATTAAACAACTTATGTAATCATATATCTTATCAATTTCAGCAACTTATTAATTTTGTCTATCACCTTTTCAGATTTATCTACCTTTTCTTTTTTGGTAACAATTTTATCTACCTTATCGATTTCAATTGCATTTCAGTTAACGTTACCTTACATAACCGAATTTGAAACAATTTCAGTGACTTGCATAAAGTCACTACAATTTGGATTTCATAGTGTCCCAAGAGTACAAATGGAAATGGATCAGATGGGGTCCAATCAGACCCAAACCCACCCACACACCCACACTCGTAAACTTTAATTTGGACACAGATTTGTCCCAGATCCTAAAAAATTTGGATTCGTGCCTTGATCCTTACCTAAATTCAATAGGTCTGGCCGGTCCTGGGTCCAAAATGGGTGTCATGCTAATGAAGAGTTTCCATTATTTTCTTAAGCTCGCATTTTTGTACGCCTATTTTTTAGTTATTAAAATATCGACAAATAAACTATAACTTTGGATCGTCACAAAGGGGAATCAAGAGAATCCACTGTAGGCGTATTTCTATTTGCCTACGCGGTTTGAGCGCGTATTTAACTATCTCATCGAAGGGTTTTATTGAAAAATGTTTTCAAAGTCGCTAACAAGTTTTTAAAGGAAGATTGATAAACCTAATTGGGTATTGGAAAATCTTAGGGAGATCTTAGGGACTTATCCAATGTAAATTTTTTCGTCATGACTACATAGTTGTTCATTGAACCAAAATTTGAGTTCAGGGGTAAGGACAAGAACATGATCAGGAATAACGTTTGTCCGGTACTGGCCTCTGCTTAACACAATTAGTATACGAGTTATATGCAATTAAATAAACAAACAATAATTTTTCAACCACCATAAAAAAATTAACGGTTTTTTCACCATATACCCCTGACAATTTTTTTTTTGCACTATATACCCTTTCGACTTTTGAAATTCACCATATACCCCTCACTTTTGAAAAAGTACATCCAGTTACCCTTAATGACTAACGGCGTCAAACTCCATTAGTCATTAACCCCTAATCTACCCTTTAACTACCTAAATCTAACCTAAATATCTAACCCTACCTAACCCTAATACTCTATCCCTAATACCCTAACCCATCCCCCACTCCCACCCCACCCACCCCCACCCCCCCACCCCCGAAGCCCCCCTCCCCACTCCCCGGCAACCCCCTCCCCACTCCCCTGCAACCCCGCCCCCTCCACCCTCCCCGCAGCCCCTTCCTTCTCCGTCGTCGTGCACCCCCCTCCCCTTCCCCCATCGTCGCGCAGCCCCTCCCCTTCCCTCCCATGCATCCCGCAGCCCCCATGGGTTCGAAAATCTGGGTTCTTCAGATCTGAGTTCTTCAAATTTTGGATTCTTCAAATCTGGATTCTTTAAAATTCTGGGTTCGAAATTTCTGGGTACGAAATTTCTGGGTTCGAAAATTCAGATGCGTGGGAGGGGGAAAGGGCTGTGGGGATGCGTGGGAGGCTGCGGATCGGAGCTTCGGAAAGGGGGAGGGGAGAGGCGGCTGCGGGGATGCGGGGAGGGGGATTCCGGGTGGTGGAGAGGGGCTATCGACTGGCGGGAAGGGGAGGGGAGGGGGGCGCAACTGGCGGGGAAGGGGGGGGCCGGCGCGACTAGCAAGGAAGGGTAGGGGGCGGCGGTGGAGGGTGGAGGGGGGCTGGGTGGTGGGGCAGTGAGTGGCTAGGAGTAAGGAGTGGGGGAAGGGTTAGGGTTAGGGTAAGGGTTAGGTTAATTAATTAGGGTTATGGGGGATTAGGGCATGATGACTAACGGAAGTCTAACACCGTTAGTCAAAAGGGTAGGTTGAAGTATTTTTCGAAATGTGAGGAATATATGATGAATTTGGAAAGTTGAAAGGGTATACGGTGCAAAAAATTTTTTGTCAGGGGTATATGGTGAAAAAATCGAAAAATTAATCTAGTTGGTTCATTAAACACAAAAGACTAATTTCAGTGGTACGTTCATTAACAATCATATTGCCAGGTATTTAACAAGGTGTCCAAGTCATCTGATTTTGTCGTTAGAACATTTATTTAGGTCATGGTTAGCAATGGTATATATGGTGATTGCAGTCATGAAAATTAACATACATGAAAAAGAAATCGAAATAAGAAAAGAAATATTAAAGGGAGTTAGTTGTATAACTATTTACAATTGCAGGGATACATTAACAATCTACCTCATGAATAAAATGTTAGTAATTTCAAGAAAAATAATTAAAAAAAATAAATCATTATATGATACTCATAAATTTATACCTATCTGGATCGTTTACTTGCACAGAATCTTGGATTGAATATGAAATGAGCTTTGAGAATTTGTCTCTTGCGTATTGTTTGGTAAATGATGATGAATTGGTCGAGTTATTTGGTATGGTGATGATCAATGGAGTTAAACGAAAGAGTGAGGAGGAATTGGTGAGGTGGCGTTATTAGGTACTTCCTTCATTTTTTTATACATGCTACATAGAGAAAGTGAAGAATTTTTTATGAAAGGTAGAGAGAGAAAGTTGGGGATCACCACTTTTTGAATAAACAACTAGTTATTAAGCCCGGGCTAATGCCCCGGGTAAGAAAATTTTCATTTATTAATATTATACTTTGATATAATAGCACTAAATACTACTTGGTCTAGTGGTTAAAACTTTAGTGCATGAACTTGAGGTCACGGGATCAAAACTTATACTATGCAATTTCTAATTTTTTTATTGTACATGGATTACATGATCTAAAACTCTCTAGGGAGAGCGCCACGTGGCACCGTTCCTGGTTTACGCACGCCTTTTAATATATTAGGATATATATTTGTTAAGGAAAAAATATTGATATTTTAAAGGAAAAAGTGGGGGACCACCAACTTTTTAATAGTATCTTAAATCTTTATGTGGAAAAGGAATCCATTTATGGTATGTAGCATCTATTATGACATTTTCATTTAAAGAAAATGTAGCATCTATTATGACATTTTCATTTAAAGAAAATGTAGCATCCAAAGAAAACATAGTAAGTATTAGTATAGGTTTTTAGGAGATGATGATGATGGTCAGATGGTGGATGGTGAAATTTCTTGAGGAGGTAGGCGTGATTAATATACGAAGATTAGATGGTGGGAGTCAACGAGTGAAGAGTATATATAGTGTGACAGAACGTGTTAGACGAAAGTTGTCATCAAAAAACTTTTCTTTGAAAGGGATCCATTTAGCCGATCTTTCCAAAGTTGGACGATTATGCTTGGTGTACTTTGCTATCCCAAAGTACTCAACTAACTCGTCATGTCTGTCCTTCAGGTCAAAAATAGGAGCCCATTGTCCGATATTTGTTGCTACTCTATTGTGGTAACGAAACCCTTGGGTAACTTCCTTGCTAGGAGCTCGGAGAAAGATGAAATTATCCTTCTAGTCGTGCATTTTGGAGATTTTATCCCAAGCGGTAATGAACCCAACACGGTTGCAGATACTAAACCAAGCCCCTTCAACAGTCTTGGGGACCTTAGACAGATAGTGCCATGCCGCATAATGCGTAGACGGCTATGAAGGTCAAAATGTTATGCCAAGCGTTGGGCTCCAGTTGATTATGGTCGAGGTTATAGTGCATTAGC
The DNA here is from genome assembly GCF_026745355.1 of Beta vulgaris subsp. vulgaris. Classification (NCBI taxonomy): domain Eukaryota; kingdom Viridiplantae; phylum Streptophyta; class Magnoliopsida; order Caryophyllales; family Amaranthaceae; genus Beta; species Beta vulgaris. Next base: position 51,027,266 of record NC_079207.1, read on the forward strand.
ACTTATTCAATGAAATCGTATAGAGGAAATCTCAATCATGCATCTAAAGCCAGCTTATATACTGAAAACTGGCTTTTGGGAGCACTCAAGATGTTGACCTTCCCATTAGGAATTACGAATAAGTAACTAAGATGGGCATGGCCGAGGATAAATGACTAGGGTTTGGGCTAATTTTTTCCAACCACTTGGGGTTGGCTACTATGAAACATGGGTAAAAAAAGGACCTAGACGTCTTCTAATCTCAGACAAAGTGGTCGAAGGACTGTCAGACCCCTCAGAGGAACTAGAATCTCCCTCATCACTCTCATTAGGGACCTCTTCCATTTCTAGTTCTCTTGCAGATGGACTTGCCTCCGGATTGCTCTGCATTAGGGTTCCTTCTATAGTATTCCCAGGAAAAGACAGCTCAGCCGCAGGCTAAGCACTTTCAGAAAGGGTATATCTCTCCACTATTGTTTCTCTCTCAAGAATACGCCCAGTAGATTCTTCCATTTCAAACTAGAAGTAGAAAGTATCAACCATCGTCTTAGACGGGCCGTTTTCATGACGCGTGTTAGATTACCCTACACAAGTAAAGACTGGATCCATTGACTTTGTTGGCCAAATTCATATAAACAAGGATACGTAAAAACAGGAAGAATAGGCCTAACTCTAGAATACGTCGAAGAAATTATTGCTTCTAATAGTGTCAAGACAAACTCTTAGGCTGTCGGGGTTATTCGATAAAGAGGAAGAATTCATTTTTATTGCTTTTTCAAGAAAAAAAGGAATAAGGCATAGCAAGGAACAAAAAGGAGATACCTGACGAATACGACAGGTGCTTTGACGGTTGACGCTTCTGAACAAAGAGCAAAGCAAATCTAGACGAGCACTCTCTCTCTCTAGAAAAGTTAGAAAAGCTCTAGAATCTCTCTCTAGAAAATTTACGCACGTGTTAAAATGATTTCAGAAAGGACAAAGCGGAATATATATAGGGGGTGAAAACTTGCCCAGACTGTAAAGGTTGACCAGACACACAACATCCCAGGGATTATACACGGCATTATTTTTCAAATTGGGGAATTACTACCGGGATAAGGAAATTAATCAGTTTTGCAAACAGATTCATCCGCTTTTAGGGGTAAATATTGTAACCTAAATGTAGGGCTGATAAGAGTCTATGTGGACCTATCCGAGGTCTCCACGTGTCATTAAAAATGGAGGAAAATATGACTTTTTGAGAGGAGATACTCAACCTGGTACTTTAAGCCCATTTCATGAATGAAGGGATAATCAAGCCCAAATCTCAAAAAATGGTTGTATATGATTGACTGAATTAGAACCTCCAATCATTGCCTGTCACTTAGCGAATCGTGATTGCTCAGCCAATCGAATGCTCCTATTTTAGGAGAGGGCGGGTGAATAGCTTTTTGGAACTCTTTAGCAATTTGTTTGGAATTTTAAAGAACTAAATCTAAAAATGCAAAGACACGATAAAATATCTATAAGAAAAAATTTGAAAGCCGAATAGGAAGTACAAAACCACTTTTATAATAGGCCAACCTCTCTGTTACAACCTATCCTCTACTTGGAAACTCCCGCTCAACAGTTCTTTCTAACTGATAAAGCTCTTATGTCTCTGCTCTGTTCTCTTTACTCTCACACAGTTTGAACTCACTTAAGTTCACTCCCTTTTTACTATGAAAATTACGACTCTTTTGAAAAACTCTAGTACACAAGAACTCAAAGTAACTGGACAGGAACACAACTGGAATTATGACAAACACTTAGAAGAATTTGACCGTGACCTCTTGTGTTTTCACTCTCAGTCATTGTCACAAATTATGAGAAGTGATTAGCTATTCATGCTAATTAATGGACTCAATTAAACAACTCTAACATCCATGATGTCCACTTAACAAACTAACGTCCACTTTTCCCACTTTTAGGAACTTGCACGTTCTTAGATGCTTGTAGCTAAAGACTCCTGCATTTTACCCCACTAACTGAATGAGGACATGTGCCTTATTATTTCTATAGATTTTATTCCTTAACACTCTATCTAATTTGGTTTTAAACCTAGACATTTCTTTTACTACAGACCTAAGTAATTCCCTACAATTATGTCAGGATCAATTTCGACTCCTATTAAACTCCATTAATTAGTTCATTACTAATCATGACTCATATTTAGACGGAAACATAGTAGACGACTCACAAACACCTAAGTTCCACTCGAAACTTAACTCGTGTTCTAGTCAGACTCCAGACTCCATTGTACTTACAAAATCTATAGAAAATTAAACTCCTAATTTGCTAGACTTCTGCCCTCTTCAAGAAGCTCCTGCTCTGGAACTCTTGACTTATAACTTTTCTTTGGAACTTGGCTTTGATAAGCTTTGCTCATGCTCTGGAACTCAGCTTATGTCATCCCTTGTTCCATCAAGTAATTCAAGTTCTAGAACTTTGTGACATATATTGGTTCCTTGCCCTTAACCTTCTATCACTTGAACTCCATTAATACGTGCCTTAGAAAACCTGTTACTTCACAAGTTCCTTCTAGCAGTATGTATTCCCTTAAGAACCTATAAAATCTCATAGGAACTCAAAGGTTTATCAGGCAAGTTTGTTTAATTTGTATCCAAGTCATCGTCAAAACTCATATATCAACATGCTTATTATTACTAATTACAAAATTTCATTAAATGTTCTAATGCATAATAAGATAATATGGGCAACTTGCTAAGAACATAGTAATTTGATTGCTCGTAAACATATCACTAAGAAAATTAGTCTTTTGTGTCTCTAATAAACCAAAGTAGACTAATAATCTTTTAGGGTGTTTAAATTAACTGCTTGGTTGTTTATTTGCAAAAAACTAGACATGAATCCTGTTTGGTAGAGGCCAACAATGGACAAATATGATTCTTGATCATGTTTGTACCATCACCCCTGAAAAAATGAGCAAAAGCATAAAATGAGACGATTACATTAAATGAGAAAACCGTTAAATTAGCATAAAAATGTTATACAAGCATAAAAATGTTAAATGAGCAAATGTCAGACGAGCGATACGTAGGAAAGAATATACTATATTATGTTCAACTCATTTTTAATTCTTTTTTTGATGCGAACCAATTAAAAAGATGTATTAGTAGTCATCATAGGGTATTAAAATGGGAATAAATATGTATGTGCTCACAAATATTATTTCACTACAATTGTTTGAACCAAACTCCCCCGTATCCAAAATAAAAACCATTATATGTCCCTTATTGATGATACAATTCAAACGATGCAAAGTTTATGACCATTTTTTGACATACTAATTTTAATATTGATAACTAGTTATTAGGCCCGGGCTATGCCCCGGGTAAGAAAAAATTTCATTTATTAATATAATACTTTATGATAATAATAATAATAATAATAATAACAACTTATCCTAGTGGTTAAGACTTTATTATATGCACTTGAGGTCTCAGGATCAAACCCTATACTAACTAAAACTCCCTAGGGGTAATACTGTGGTGGTCAACACTACTCTTCAAATGGTATCATGCATACATAATTAATTTTAATGAACATGCAAATTTATTTATTTTTAAGGATGCAAGGGATATGTTTAATAACATTAACTAATTACAACACATATTTATAATTTTGTGGAAACATGGATCACTAAGAGAAGTTAGATGAGATGGTGATTCTTTCAAAATCCTTACATATGGTCAGGGGTTCGAGCCTAAGTTTCAACGTATTTATTTTTAAAATAATGACCACTTGACTTTGTTGGTTAACAAACACGTGACGAAATTTTGGTGGCAGGAGGAGGGTGCCACGTGGCGCATCGACGTTGTTACGCACGCCTTTTAATATATATGTATAGATTTCTAATGCTAGTTAATTTTTTTTCCTGTAATTAATAAATTGCAAGACCTCTACTTTATAAAGTAAAAGTGTCCGTTATGTTTGTTAATTATTGTTGAAGTTCCTATGGAAAGAGATATAAAAATTAAGTTGGTAGGAATGTGACATTTTATAGTGTACTTCATCCATCTCTTTACCTTTTTTTTTTACACAGAGTTTTAGGAGAAATAATATTGTGGGTCATAGAAAGAAAGAGAAACTATTATTTTATATTAACGTTGAATGCAAAATGAATGAAAATAACAAGAAAATCCATTACTCCTCTGCCTCAATTTAGTTGCTACATTTGCTTTATCATAGTTTACAAGATGCAACTTCAAACACCAATATTTTGAGTTACATATATGAAAAAAATTATAAAAATTATATATTTGAAAAATACAAATTGGGACGAATCAAACAAGATTCAACATGATTATGTTTTTTCTTATATATATGAAGTAAAAAATAATCAAAGTTATGACATGAATAGTGCCTATGGTCAAAATATAACAACTAAATTTGGACGGAGGGAGTAATATTGAACGAAAAGATGTCATGGTAGGTAGAGGTGGCAAACGAGTCAAACAGGTCAGGTCAAAACGGGTCAAGTCATAATCGGGTCAACTTTTTGTTCAGGTTATGTTCGGGTTGGGTTCGTTCGAGTACGAGTTAATTTCGGGTCTATGAGATTTCGGGTCACATTTGTCGGGTTAGAACGGATTGGGTTAGATCGGGTTTTCAATCTCGCAAATAAACAAAACACATATAAGACTAATGAGAGTAAAATAAATAATTAATGGACAATGGCTAAATTATATATAATATTTCATGACAATATTTTCCTTAAATTTGTTTAAAAAGTAACTAATATTACAACTTTCGGGTCGGGTTCGGGTTATATTTGGATCTATTTTTATTCGGGTCGGGGTCATATTCGGGTCATTATTTTAGGGTAAAAAACGAGTTTTAGATTGGGTATTTCGGATCGAGTCAATGAGTACGGGTCAATTTTGCCGGCTATAATGTTATGTATATTCTTTCCTACGACATGGGGTTGAGGGATAAACCCCCCTCCTTTTCTCCTTCACCGAAATGGTGCACTATGTCATCATGAAAAAAGGGCACTAATGCGCCAAAACTTGAACAGAGACAGAAACACAGAAAGACAAATTTGAGGATCCACATACTTTTTCAAAGACAAATTGGAGCCTTATATTTTAGAATATATATATATTAATTAAATATATATTATACGCATTCCAATAATAATAATAATAATAATAATAATAATAATATTTTAATTCCTCTTTATATCAATATCAGAAGGAGCCCAACACCATTTGCTTCTTCTACCTCCTCTCATCTCTCTCTTGTAGATTTCGTTCAAAGCATCAGGTTTGTTGCTCATGCAATCCTTTTTTTTTTTTAAAATTATTTTTTGCCTGTTTTTTTCTTTCTTATTTTTGTTGGATTTGATGTTTGGAATGCGTGCCTAGATCTATATGGTGATTGTTTTACTGATTGAGTGTTTTCCTTTTATTTTTCGTTGGGATTAATATTTTTTTCTGCATCAAGAAAATGATGACTTCAAGTTCATTAAGTTTTGGCTAACATATTTTGCATGCAGAACTGTCCTTTATGCTAAAATCTTTGTTGTTTATGCTTGAGTGATTAGTGGTTTTTTGTATTCTTTTTGGGTTTTTGTATTTTATGGTTTTTGCTAAGTGGTGGGTGAATGCTTGTATTATCTATTGACTATTATCATTGTATTGGTGTGTTTGTTAAAGATCAAACATTTTGTTCGATTTTGTTGGTTCAGTTAAAAAATGTTCAGTTATCAATTCATATGAATGCATGTTGGAATTTAGCAATCTTCTTCTGTGTATTACATGCCGTGATTGTATATTTTAAACTTCCCTGCTTAAGAGAATTCAAATATAAATTTTTTATTTGGCTGATCAACCAGTATGATTTATGAAAGGAACTCATTTTGTTTCATGAAAGTTGAGAAACTATAACTGCAATTCTGCATTTATAGTTGATTGTTGTCTGTTATTGCACTCTCCAATGTAAGAGGAATGTGAGTTATAGTTCGTCTGGTCACGTTTGAAACCAGGGAACTAGAGACTGGGTGAATTCCTATGTCACAAACAGCAATACCCATTATCATTTCTTCTGTTTACTCCCTAAATTCATGTTCTCACTTGTTATAACATCCATTAACATACACTCTCACCTCTTAAGCGTGCTTTTTGGAGGATTTGGTGTAATGTTACTGTTTGTAACACTGGAATATAATCATGAGCTGATTTCTGTCCCGCCACTATTTTTCTCTTTTTTGGAATTGCACAAGTATTGACCTGTTTTGGCTTATCCTTGTTCTTTTATTTTTTCAGCTAAGCATGACGGTTTGTGCATTAGTTTTGCTTGTGCTGTATTGATTTTCTCTTTCTCTGATAATTTTCATCTGGGTAATTACTTAGATTTTGTTTCAACTTTTTCTTATCCCCGGGCCTTTATATCTTGTGTTTGTTGTTGTTTGGTTGTTGCTATCTCTGAGGGTCTGATTTAAGTGTGTAGTCTTTTAGGCATTCCTCGGATTGTGTTCGTCCATGGGCGCTTTGGATGAGGGTCATTATGATGTGGAGCTTGAAAATGCATTAAAACTGTGTTGTAATGAATTGGGTCGGGAGGAAGAACCAGAAATTGAGGGTGCTGTGAGGACTTTGTTGCAAGGCTTGGGTGAAGACATCAATAGGGAAGGCATAAAAAAGACTCCGCTTCGAGTTGCTAGGGCTCTTCGACATGGAACTAGAGGTGAATTTCTCCTGTTGCTCTGATATGCTCTTCATATGACCTTAATTACTGTTATGCTTGCTTCTTATCTGGTGCATGAAACACCTGAAAGATGTCGACTTTAGAAGCCTTTTTGAGGATAATAGACTCTTATGTAATTGAGCCTCTGTCCCAGGTCTCAAACCCACTTGTTTATTTATCAATGGTGTCGAATTGTACATAAATTGATTTTTGTATAGGACTTCTGATAACAATACTCAGCTGACTCGGAAAGGAATGATTGCTTGTACTCTTACAATGTGTATGGATGAGAGGGGTTGAAGAGAACAGAAGCGTATGGAAATTGATAGATCCATTATCCTGTATACATGTATGGATTGGGGGAAGAGAACTGAATCGACATGGAGGGATCCAGTTTCCTTGTCTTTCTAATAAACTAAGACACAAGCACACTTCTCCTTTCCTCTCTTTCCTCCTACCATTATTGTTCAAACACACTGTTATGTTGCAATATGTATATGTTCAGATGTTCTGCGGGAGCATAGACTAGGAAGCTCTTATGTACTATCTGGGTTACTCTTTAAGCTTGTATCATTCTGATGAATAAACCTTACGTTCAACTGTAAACTTATTCATTTTGTATCAATAAGTAATATTTTATTCCTGAATAATTTACCTATCCTTCATAGAACTTGACACTCAGTTAATCTTATGCTTGTCACTGTAGGGTTTCTAAACTTCAGTAAGATTTAAAATTAGGAGTCTTGTGGAAGGGATTTAAAATAACCCTGCACTTTCCCTCTTTAATCTATGGATATTAGTAAGATTTCGAGAGCAAGGTGGAATGCCTTGTTTTTTATACGTGTACTTTTTGAGTTCAGGACAAAATTTTATTGTCGTATATCTTTAATTGCCTAATTTTCACCAAATTACACATTATTGGTATGATGTCCACACAGAATTGTCATTGGGCAGTCTCTCTTGTTGTGGTCGAAAATCATGGAAAGCTACATGAATTGTGCTGGATGCTGACCTATTATGAGACATTAATGCTCTAAATATTATCTTTACAGTCTCATAGAAAATACTTAGTTTGCTGGTTGCTACCTGAAGAACTCTATGGATACATAAAAGTTATCTACGACTAGTATGTATGGGCCTGGTTTAGTCAGTTGTCTATTATGTTGCTTGGCGTTTGATATCCACTGTATGTAAGACACATGATGCTGATAGAGTTCTTGCTTTTTTAGGTTACAGACTTAATGTGAAGGAGATTGTGCAAGGTGCTTTATTTCCTGAAGCAGGTCTAGATAATTGTAAAATTGGCCATGGTGGAGGAGCAGGGGGTCTTGTTATTGTTCGTGATCTTGACCTCTTTTCATACTGTGAGTCTTGCTTGCTACCTTTCCAGGTGAAATGTCAAGTAGGTTATGTTCCATCCGGGCAGCGAGTTGTTGGCCTTAGCAAACTTTCTCGGGTTGCTGATGTCTTTGCCAAGCGCCTACAGGATCCACAACGACTGGCAGATGAAATTTGTTCCACTTTGCAACATGTAATTAAGCCCGCTGGTGTTGCTGTTATTCTTCAATGTCGTCACATACATTTCCCTTCTTTAGAGTCTATGTTTTTTAATTCTCTTGAAGGGTGGACAAAGTTGCTGGTATCCTCTGGATCTGGAGTTTTTGAAGATGAAGATTCTATTATTTGGAGTGAGTTTCTTAGTCTATTGAAATTTAGAGATTTTATAGCTGATAGAAGTCGAGAAAGGAACTCTTTTGTTTATTGGTGCCCAGCTCGGGCTTCTCCAATCAGTAAAATATCATCCAGTTCAGGTACTGTAAATCATGGTATGGTTAGTGCAGTCACTTCAATTCTAAAATCTTTGGGTGAAGATCCACTAAGGAAAGAGCTTATTGATACTCCTGTACGATTTGTGAAGTGGCTTATGAACTTTCAGAATTGTAATTTGGATATGAAGCTAAATACATTTGCTCCTAATGAGTCGGTACCTCTCAAATCAGATGGCGACCTTAAATTGGACGCAGAGATCCACAGTGAGGTTAACTTGTCGTTTTGGTCGCAATGTGAACATCACTTGCTTCCTTTTTATGGAGTTGTGCATATAGGTTACCTTTGTGCTAAAGGAGTGATTCCCCTTCGGAAGGCTCTTGCTCAGTCAATTGTCCACTTTTATGGTTTCAAGCTCCAGGTACAGGAGAGGCTGACTAGACAAATTGCTGAAACAGTTGCACCTCTTGTTGGTGGAGACATAATAGTGGTAGCCGAGGCTAGCCATACATGCATGATCTCCCGAGGTATCGAGAAGTTTGGGAGCAGCACAACTACAGTTGCTGTTCTTGGTCGGTTTTCATCTGATCCAATAGCTAGGGCATTGTTTTTGGAAAGCCTTCCTAGCACTAACAATTTCTAAGGTTGATGTTTTGAGCTCGGGAGATTCTTTTATATAATCCCTGTTGCAAGGCATCACTAGGCCGTGTTGTCTCGAGCTTTTTTTTAGTCTCTACGTATTGGAGGCAGGACAAGCAGGCTTCATCACCATATGATTTGAGATTTTGCGGGTATGGCAGGTTTATCTTGATAATTGACTCATTTATCCATGTTTTTTCATTTTGTATCAATGTGGTCTTCAGTGGAGGTTTCCTCCCGGGGTCATATGTTTGCTATGCTTATACGCCAGTCATTCAATTTTCTTACTGAGTTGGAGTTTTTTTCCCAGTAGTTTGTACACTGTTACACAGAACTACAAATCTGGAGTTCAATGAGATTGATCTGCTTGCTCAACTTCTTGTACTGATTTAAACAGCCACTTCTGTAATCTGCATATATGTGTTTAGTTAGGCTTTTGTTATTTTGATACATCGACCAAGTAAAATTGGGAAGCTCATTACAAAGTTTCAGCTACAACGTTGAGGATTTTCTTATGGTAATAGCACTAAAAAAGTTACATAATGGTGGTTAGGAGAGAGAAGGGGATCACGAGGGTAGTGAGTTTGGTGGGGTTTTGGTGGTGGTGAAGGAGGAGATTGATGGAGGGTAAAAAAGGTAGTTTAACATGCCACTAACGGAACAAAACTAACAGTCTTGCGATTTTTTTTGGCCCAGCCCAAGGCTTTGGACCCAAACATGCCACTTTCTTTGTAGCCAAAGCCCGACTCAACCCATGATCACCTCTATAGTGCAATTTGTTGAACTGTTGCTGAGGCATTATTTTCTAGTTGTCATTGGATTGGATCATTAAATTTGTTGATGTTGCACTCGTTAGCATCAGAAGTGTTGATGCTCAATGCTTCTACTAAAAACAGTAATGTGAGTGGCAGTAGAAAGTCAGACTTTGGTAAATGGGTGCAAATTTGATGAATGTTGAACTGAATCTCCAAATAGGCCATCACCTGTAAAACAAAAAGACTAATGGGGATTTTAGGGCGAACCCTCTCCCATACTTAAGTCATTTGGTTGAAAGATGGAAAACAAGATAGTGGAGAGAATAATTGCCAAATGTATATGTTTGTTTAGTTAGATGAAGTTATCTTTCACTTGATGTCAAATGGATTATATATAGCGGAGAGTAGGTCTAGGAGGCTGCGGGCCGGTCCTTTATGTACCCTTAGCTTCCACTTAGGGCCTGTTCTTCCTAGCTTATTTTCAGTTCAGTTCAGCTCCAATCAGTTCAGTTCAGTTCAACTTCATTCTTTTATAACCATTTTGTTAAATATTGTTATTATGTTGGTTAATTTATTTTACTAATTACTCTTATTATTACTCTTAATGTAACTCTTATTGTTATTGTTATTGTTATTGTTATTGTTATTGTTATTGTTATTATTATTATTATTATTATTATTATTATTATTGTTATATCATTATTACTATTAAGTATTATTATTATTATTATTATTATTGTTATATCATTATTATTATTATTATTGTTGTTGTTTTTTCTATACATTATTGTTGTCTATTATAGCTTTACTCATTATTTACTATTATGATTAGGAGGAACATGGTTTAGGTCAAAGCACAAATAACCCACGTTTTTTAGCCCATAAACCAATCAAATTGCGTCAAGACGGTTTATGATGTAATTTTCGCGGTCCAACCCAATTATTATTTTTATTATAAATATTATTATATTATTAAATTTAATTATTAAAATAGTAATATTAAATTACTTCTTAGATATTATTGTTATTATATGTCATCATCAAGTATTAATATATTAGTACAAATAATATAAAATAATTATTATCAATTATCATTATTATCATTAATTATTATTATTATTAATTGATGATTATTAATATTATATATTTATAACTATCATTTAGAAATATCCAAATATATATTATTATTATTATTATTATTATTATTCATTATTATTACTTATTATTATAATTATTATTTAATATTCATATTATTATTGTTTAAATATTATTTATATATTTATTACATTCAATTTAATTCAATTCAGTTCAGTTTAGTTTAGTTCAGTTCAGCTGTTTTATGCCGAAGAGTAAAGACCCTTATTCTTCTTTGAGCTTGATGGCTTCACTATGGCCTTTTAGTTATCCAAATAGGCTTGGGCTAGTATTTAAACCCTAACAATTCGCAACCCAAACTTGTTACCCTAATTCTAGGAATTGTGGGTTGTTTTGGAACAATTTGTGTAATATTCTATATTTTTGGGAGTTAGTTTAATAAATAAGAAAAAAAATAAAAAATAAAGTTGAAAGTATTTTAATGTTATTTACAGAAAAGTATAGTTTGGATAAGCTTATAGTTATATGTAATTTAAATATAAAAGCTACTTTTCATACCTAATTATATTATAGTTTGGTTTTGTTTTATTTTCGAAATAAATAAATAAAAAATTATATTTTGAGTTGGAAACAAATCCTATTAAACCTAGGTTACTCATGCTATAAATAGGAGAGGGAAAAAAAACAAAACCCTAAGGGCTCGTTCGTTGTCGTTTTTGGTTTTCAGTTTTCAGTTTTTTTTTTTTTTGAAAACTAAAAATCAAAAACAGGAAACCAGAGTGGTTTTCACTTTTTAGTTGGCAGTTCTCAAATCATCATGTTCCCAATAAATTTGTCTAATTTTTTATTCATTATAGGACATATATCATATGACTTTGAAAATAAAAAAAACCAAAAAACTGAAAACCATAGTAATACCGAACGGGCCCGAAGTTTTCTAATCAGCTGTGATTTTCTTTCTCTCCCAAGAAAATTTTCTCTCTCCTCCTCCTGCATTTTCTCTCTTCTTCTCCCCTCCCCTGAATTTCATCAGCCTTCAAGTGGGTTGTGCGAGACTGCATGAGTGTGGTCGTTGCAGTCGAGGTGTGCGAGCGTTTGAAATCGTGGGTCATGCAAGGGTCATGATGTGTGTGCGGTGTGCGAGCGCAATGTGTGAGTCTGGTGCGAGGCGAGGTTGTGCGTTGAGTCGGTGTGTTGGGTGAGTCGAGGGTGTGTGTAAGCCTTGTGGTGCGAGGTTTGTGTCGTGTGTGTGGCTTGAGTGTGGTGTGCTGAGCGAGGTCGAGGTCTCGAGCGTGTTGTGCTGTGCGTGCGGTGGGTGTGCGATGAGTCGAGGCATGCGTGTGATTGGTGCTGTTGCCGGAGTTCGTCGCATCACCGACGAGTCGGTCCGGTATAATAAAAAAAATTCTTTCTTCTCTACTTTAGTTAAATTGTAATTTGTGATTTTATAATAGTTATACACATTTCGGATTAAGTTTGTATTATAAATAAAGTATAGAGTAATATAAAGGAAATCAGATTTACAATTGTACTATTAGTTCTTAGGATGATTTACAATTTTATTATACTCATGTATATTTGTGTAAGTTTTGTTATTATAAACCAAGTATAATGTAAGTTAACAAAAATCAGATTTACAAGCATATTATTATTAAGTCCAAAATATGTTAGTTTCAATGAAGTTTATGAAAAGAAAGTTTAAACAATAAGAACGTTTATTTTAATACTCAAAACATCATATTTCACATAGTTGGATAAACTGGATTTTATTTTAATAATATCAAGGATAAAATACTTTTATTATTTCGTTTAGGTTCCAATTTTATAAGCAGACGGTTTAAGTAGTCAACAAAGATTCTCCGTTACAAAGAACGTACGCATACTAGTTCAATTGGATATGTTAGTATCATGTTTAGGTTATGTATTATTTCATGGGAACCTAGAAATATGATAGGGAACAATTGTATGATTATGATTGATGAGATTGTTTGGTAACATGAAATCGATTGAAAAACTCTATGTGTTTCTTGGTTGTATGACTTGTGAATTGAATTGCATTATTATTGGAATGCGTAGTTCTATCGTATCACAAGCATGAAATGAATTGGATTGGAATCCTATGATTTATTATTGTAGCAAGGATGTTACAAGAGGTTGCCTAAACTAAAAGAATCAAGCAATATATCTAAGAAAGAACATTAAATGATTATAAATTTAATGTTGTGTGAATGAATAACACAAAGAAGGATATTTGGCGATAAACTTGTAATTGAAATCCCTACAAGTAATGAACAATGGGGGGGGGGGAGTGTGGGACTTGTTCTACACTCCTACGCTGGCCTACTGTGACGACAGTAGTGTCCTTATAAATTTTGATAACTCAAGTAGGTGGAAGGTTCCGTACGATCTTGGGCAAATACTAAGGTGATGGATGTGAAGCGGAGCGAAACCGCATTTGTTTCTATCTAATAGACCAAGCTGTCTATTAAGGATTAAGTAGCCCCTATGATTCTAGAAAGACGACGGTGCCTGTTCGTTGCCAACTATATTATAAAAGTAATAAAATGTAATACTCTCGTAGTATCATGTCTAGAAATGATTCTTATTATAGTAATTATGCTTGGTATATTATTTCGTTGTTCAAGTACGTACTCATAGCTGATTGTTTGTTATTTGTGTTTGTTTGTTGATTTGTGATATTTAATGGGGAGCAGATTAGGTATGCTGTGGATGCTGCATGAGTTCGAGCATACAGGGGATACTCTTTGTTTTCTAAACTTTTAAGGTGTTTATATTGAACCTTCTAGAGTTTGTTTATGAATTACTTAATTAATGGTTTTAAAAAAGGGATCCATAGTGATTTCTGAGTTGTAGTTAACATATTATTTGCATTATAAGTTAGTTTTCATAATAAGGAGTAAGTTAATGTTTTAAGTTAATGTCACTAGTAGAAAAACGGCGATTTGCGTCCCCTGATTTGCGTCGCACAGAAACGGAAATGACGCAAAAGGGTAATTTGCGTCGCACGCAAAGAAGAGTGCGACGCACATCATGGGTAAATGAGCACCAGTACGAGCTATGTGCGTCGCACGTACCACATGTGCGTTGCAAAAGCCCAATATACGTCGGACCACCTAACACATGCGACGCAAATCGTCTCCTTTTTTAAAAAATAAAATTCAACTATCTGCGTCGCACGGTATTTTTATGCGTTGCAAAAGTCCAATGTGCGTCGGACTTAAAGCCCATGCGACGCAGATCCGCGGCCCTCATTTAACCTAATACGCGTGCCCCTTAACTTTCTCTAACCTAAAATCTCCTCACATTCTCTCACCCTCACCGCCGCTTTACTTCTCATCCTCTCCCACTCTCAACTTCTCTCCCACTCTCAAATTCTCCCACTCGAATCTTCTTTCTCTCTCCCCGTATCTCTGAAAACACCACCAACTACATCAAAATTCGAAAAAAAATCTTCCTCTTCTCAAGTTCTGATTTTCCGTTTCCGGCGAACGAACGAACGCACATAGTTTTCCGTCGAACGAACACACATAAACCTTCAGCGAACGAACGAAAGACATTCATGAGTTCATCAGCGTTTTCAATTTCGTTTTCCGGCCAACGAACGCACATAAACCTTTTCCGTTTTCCGGCGAGCAGACGAATGAAAGAAAGTTTTGATTTTCCGTTTTCAGCACTTTGACAGGTTTGAATTCTTTCGTTTATTAGATTTCGTTCATCAGCGTTTTCAATTTCGTTTCTTAATTTTAAAAATCTAAGAACGAGATTTCTTTATTTTAGATCTGGTTTTTGGCGATTTGAAGAAAGAGATTGAAGAACGAGATTGAAGAACGAGATCTGGTTTTTAGGGAATTTCGTTCGTTCCATTCGCGTTTTTTTTGTTTTTTTAGATCTGTCTGTTAGATTGGTTTTTGGCGAATTTAGATCTGTTTTTTTTTTAAGTTTAGTTTTTTAATTTCGTTTTTTTTTTGTTGTATGTTAGATCTGGATTTTTTTTATTTTTGATATTTGTTAGATTTTTTTCGTTTCTGATCTTAATCGATGCAAGACAATTTGTATGTTATATCGTTTAATTTCGTTTCTGTTACTGCGTTTAATTTCGTTTATGTTATCTCGTTTAATCGATGCAAGACAATTCGTTTCTTCAATTGCGTTTTCGTTTCTGTTATTTCTTTACAATTTGTATGTCTCGTTTTTTGTCCTCAAATGCAGTACTAAAGCATTCATGCTTTGGTACTGCATTTTTTTTTATTTTTTACATGGGTCATTTGCGTCGCACCGTATATACGGTGCGACGCAAATTGCTAATATATCTGCGTCGTATGCTGAACGACGCAAATCATGTCTGGGCTATTTGCGTCGAGGCCTTTGGCGTCGCACCCATGTCCGACGCAAATGGGCGCCTCAGATCCGACGCAAATCGCCGTTTCTGTACTAGTGTGTCTTCATTTTAATAAGCCTTGAGTTTCACCGCGACGGTAACACTCTCAAAGTCGATGCGACATAGTTTAGACGTGTATGGATTTTGGGGGTGTTACAAAACTGGTTGTCAGAGCCAAAAGTTCGTATTTCCAAAGATGTTTTAAAAGATTTTAAAATGGATAGTATGGAATAGGAGCATATAGCTTACTTTTACTTGCATTAAATCATAGAAATGATTTTATTTGTAATCTCTTTTCTTGACTTACATGTCTGATATGTTTATAGGAAATCTGCAAGTACTGTAGAATGAAATTTTGTGTTGTTCGCTTGATTAAATTTGCTAAAGGTTCTTTGAAATTCTCGAATTATGAATAGATTAGGAGGATGTACAAGGGTAGGTACACATATAGTGGTTAAGAGCACTAAGTTAACTCCGAATTGGTATAAAAGATGTTTCAAAAAGGTGTTGGATTAAAACCTTATTTAAATATTTTATGACAGATGCCTTTCATTGTTGAAAATATTTTGATCGTGCTTAAGGAGTTATATAGTTTTAAATAATCATTTTATCTCTTATATGTATATGTATAATTTATATTTAAAAACATTTAATTCACAAAAACTTAGACTATTTTCTTTCTTTAATTTCGCAGATGGTTTACGACATAGGTCTTAAGGACTACCTGATGAAACACAAAATAACGAAAGATTGGGACATCCAGGCCTATAAGATGAAAACTGCTATGGAGTATAGGATTCCAGAGGGAGATAAGAGGTTAAGGACTAAACTGGAGAAAATAAATTTCATGCTTCGATATGTCCATAACATAGAATCCTACCTTTTTGTACATTGTAGACATGGAGATTTATGCCAGAAGGGGAAAATTTTAACAGGGATAAACATACTTACTGGAACCAATACCTTCCCCTCGTGGGGCATTTCATTATCGATCTCAATTACTATGAAAATGAGTGGAGAATTTGTGAGAAAAGAGGTTGTGAACCCTCTACCTCATCACCTTCAGTTCGAGGAACTTATCATGTAGGGGAAAGCTCGGGAAGTAAGGATGTAGATGGGAATTCTGAGAACCCTGGAGTTACGCTTGAGCCACAAACACCACCTAGAGCTGTAAAAAGACCAAGGTACCAAACGTTTGAGGATGAATTCATACATGAAGACTACCACGTAGTGTCAAACCTTATGACTGTTACCTACATTTTCGGTGATGAAGGAATAATAGGATATTTATCGCAGTGATTAAGGAAAAGCCTGTTGCACCTAACTGGACGTAGGAAATGAGAAAGAGGGAGATCCTAATGAAAATGAGCCTGCTGAAGGGGAGCCTATAGAACAAGAAGAAGAGCCTATGGAAGAAGAAGAAGAATCCATAGACGAGGAAGAACCCCTGGAGGAAGATGAACCTATAGAGGATGACGAGCCTGTTGAGGACGAAGTTGACATGCAAGAAGGAATAGAAATCCTGAGTCAGATGACGAACCTCACCATTATAGTCCCTAGTTTCCTCTGAAAATATAATTAGGATTAGAATACTATTTTATTTATTTATTTCAGTGTAACACCTCGATAATTCTCTCGCTTTCAAAAATACTTTTTAAATATAAAAGTTAGAGAATCATGAACGCATTATCGCCCGTGATAACGTATTGGCTTATTCAGAATTTTGCAGTGGAAAACATATAACTAAACTTTAGAATTGAAATTTTATAAATAACCAAGTTAACTGTAAATCAATCAGCAACTTTAACACTAACTTCAAATTAAACTAAATATAAAATGTATCAACTAAAGTACGATAATAAATCAATAAGCTATACACAAGCTCTCTGTACCCGAACCCCAATATTGCATCATCTTCACACCTGTAAATGACAATGCACTAGAGAATCTGCTCACCAAGAATGGATCATCAAAGGATCAATAAGGCAAAGTCATCATCAACACATACAAACAAAGCATGCAATAAAAAAAGTTGAGTATTACATAATAAATAAATAAACATTCCTAACATGATACTAATAAATAGTAAGCAGGGATAAATAACAACATAATAACTTGCAGACAACTGTTACTAAAATAAACTTTAATAATATTTTTATTATTTTAAATGGGATAGTCACTGGACCGAGTTGTCTAAATAAAAACCAGTCTTCCCTTTGGAAAACGAAATACGCGCGCCTCCGTATTCCCATGACCTACGATATCGAGGCACCTTTGAAATAAAAATAGGAGCGGTGATCAATCCGAATCCAGAAAAAGCCATGTCACGGTCACCATGTACCCAACTCCTGATTGTCAAACTTCAGACGTGCACCAGTCTAAAGTTTATTACTATTCAAGTTTTACTTTACATGATTTACAATTTATTACTTGCTATGACACACAAGCAACACATATTATAATAATCAAATAATCACAACTTTTATTTTTAATCTTAGGATTAAATAACTGATCACACAACATACAACCCAAGATTAATTCCTTCTTTATTCAAACTTCCTTATTTGTTGAATCTAGCCAACAACCAACTTACATTTCAAAGGTATTAAATATCAACTTACCAAATAAGACCATCAGTCCTCATAAAAGTAGTGAAATAATAATAAAAGGGAACAACACGATTCAATCATCATCCATACCAATAAATATATTAATTCCCCCATGTGAATTAATAAAATATATTTCTTAACCAACATGCTTGCATCAATTTTCCATACAAACATGATATAAATCTCATAATTAATGTTCGCACAAAGGCATAAAACATGTAAAATCCAACATAACCGCAATCATATATGAACTCACATAGTTCTTGTACATGATACTACATAACTTTCCTTCTTAGAATCATGATACTACATCAATCAACACATATGTATGTACGTACATTGTGTAGACGAATTGATAGGCCACTTTAACAATCTTAAAAGTCGCCTAGAGAAAATTCTCTGCCTAAAACAACCAATAAAACTCATAATCAATACTCAAATAAATTTCAGCAACTTTAAAATACATTAACCTCCTTTAAAAATATTTAAAAGTCGTTTCCATCATTAAAACTTCAATTACTAACACTTCCTAGCATAGTACTACTATGATTTTCCAATATTCAAAACCCTTTATACATACTTAAACTTATAAGTGTAATCAATTTTATAGTTTATAACATACTACTATGATTTTTCAATATTCAAAACCCTAAAAATCCATCAAAAATCCAATCTAAACATAATAATTAAATCTGATTTTTTATTTCTTCAATACACAAATTATTAAATCTTAGATTCACAATCAAATCATCAAATGAAAGCTTCTAAACATAATTCAACTAAAAACAAATCTTAAAACATAATCTTTAAATAAAACTTGAGGAGGAAGAAATGTAATCAAACCAAAACAAAGGAAAGGGGGGCCCGAAGAATAGGAAAACTGAGTTAGGGAGTTTTACACACTTTTCTTTACCCTCACTTGTCCAGATGACAAGACCGTACCGTTAGCAAGCTATTACCTACACAGGATGCCCACTTTTGGTGGACTCAAGCTAAGGACAACCTCCTAAAACAGCCTGACTTTGGGTGGGAAGCTTTCAAGAAAGCCCTAAGGGATAAGTATTACCCACAATACCTCAAAAAGCAGAAAGCTCAAGAGTTTATGATGCTAGAACAAGGGAGCATGTTGTTGAGGAATATTACCGCAAATTCATTGAGCTGATGAGATTTAATTTACTCCTGAAATTGCCCTTACGGAGGAAGCTAAGGCCTCATGTTTTGAATTAGGGCCCACCCTTAACCTGCAAGGGAGACTGGGGGAGATACTTTCACCTCGTTAGATCATGTTTTTGGCAAAGTTGTCCATTTATATGCCATAAGGAAACGAGAGGAATGAGGTAAACAAGGTGAGAAACGAAAGGAGAATCCAAACCCCGAGGTTCAGAGATTGAAAAGAAACACTATGGGAACCAGAACAACCAAACCTCCCAAAGAAACTTCGATAAGGGACCCAACAACAACAACACTCACCACAATAACAATAACCGCAACAATAACACTAACAATCGCAGACCTGAGCGTGTGTACAGGTGTAAGAAGTGCCTGAACAACCATCATGGGAGAGATTGCGAGGGTAATAAGGTGGAGTATCGTGAATGTGGGAAAATATGGCATAAAGCGTATAAGTGCTACTCAAAGAATAAAGTTAACCCAAATGGTCAAAAGAAAGGGAGTTATAGAGATATATAAGCATGGGAATGGGAACGGTGAAAATGCATACAATGGTAACTCTAATTACTCCAGACCACCAACCAATGCAAATAATCAAGCACCAAATTCGAACCTTCTGACCAAAAACAACGATAATATGGGCAAAGGGAAGCTGTATATGATGACGGCTAGAGAAGAGAAAGCTCGTAGGGATGTTATCACGGGTACTATTTCTATCAACTCAATTCATGTTAAAGTATTGTTCGATTATAGAGCATATTTTTCTTTTTATTGCCCATACAACTGTTAGAACTCTAGCATTGGTTGAGTCCGAGTCAATTTCTATGCCTATAGTTATTCCGTATGGGGATACTATTAATTGCTCTAAGAAATTCCTAAATGTCTCACTGAAAATAGGGGAGGGCTTCTTTCCTTCCGATCTAATAGAGTTTAACTTATTGAACCTAGTCGTCATTTTGGGAATGGATTAGCTTGGGAAGTACAAGGCTAATATAGATTGTGATGTACATAAGGTGGAACTGAGAGATCTTTCGGAAAAAGGGTGTGATATAGGAGAATACCTCGAGAACCTGGGATTAAAGTAATCAATGCCATGCAATTTAAGAGCTATATAGACAAAGGATGTCCTCTATTTATGTGTTTTGTGAGAAGGCTTGAGTAGGATCCATTGAGACCTGAGGATGTGCATATAGTCAGAGAGTTCTAGGATGTTTTTCCTGAAGAAATACCTGGTATGCCTCCAAGGAGAGATGTAAAGTTCACTGTTGACCTAGTACCTGGAATTGGACCTATCTCCAAAGTCCCTTACCGGATGGCTCCAGCAAAAATGGATGAGTTGAAAAACCAGTTGGAAGAACTACTAGAGAAGGGGTATGTTAGACCTAGTATGTCATGATGGGTTTTAAAATATACCGCAAGTGCAAGGTGTCTCTTTAGCAGAAACTAACAAATACAGGTCGATCCACAGGGAGAGGAATTCTAAAGATTTATTCTCTATTATTTAACTACTTTAGGAGAGGAAATCGATTTAAGAATTAATAACTAAACTAGAACAAACTCGATCACGAAAAGATGAAAGTTTATCAAATAATTAAAAACCTAGGGCAATCGATCGGTCCACCATGCTTATACCAATTTAATCACTACAATATAGTTCAACAATACTTGGATTAAGGTTCAAATAAATATAGAGTATTTCGTTAATCCTTGTCAGACATTAACAACTCTTAGATTAAGATATGCTAGTAGGATCGCTCAACATAATCAAACCTACCTATTGTAACAAGCCTATAATGAATACGATCTTTCGATTCTAACTCTTATCAGCTAAACACAACTCATGATATTGTGCAATTACATGAATTAAACAACCATAACAAATCAATAGGAATTATTCTAATTCAATCCAAATGACGAAGAACTTTAAACCACAATAAAAAAGGTATAAACATGACTTCCCTTTCTAAACCCTAGAAAAAGACTACTCACTCACGATAATAAGAAACTTAATAAACATAATGCAACTAGAAGAATTCATTAAATAAAACAAGGTAAATAGGTATACCGAATGATTGAAGAAAAATGAAAACAAAAACAACGATCTCTATAATCTTCAAAGGTAAAAGTTCATACAAAGTTAGAGAGAGAAAAACTAAGTGTGTAGCTCTAAAAACGCAGAAAATAAGCTAGTATGATCGAAAATACAACCATATATACTTTTTACAAAATCGGCTAGAAAGGCAAAATTAACCGTCCCGAAAAACCGCCCGGTTGGGCAATGATGATTCTCAAACTACGATTTCGCCCGGTCAACCGGGCGACACCGCCAAGTCATTTGGGCGACACGCCCGGTCGCGCGAGCAAGCGATTTTGGCTCCTTTTTCTCCCGATTGACTGGGCTAAAATGCCTTGCATCCTAGTGAAAATTTCATTTCTCCCGGTCGACTGGCAGGAAAACTGCGATTTTGCGTCAACTTGCGAAGGCTATATATCTCAAACCAGAAGTCTGATTGGGGCGTGTCACCTATCATTAGAAAGACCTTGAAGTCTAGTTTCCAACCCACTGAAATTTATTGATTATCAATTTTCAATCAAAATCTATGATCAAAATAGTGAACAAGTGTCCGTTTTGGCATTTCTTTCACTAACTCTTTGCTTCATTTTAACTCGAAATTGTCCCAAACGAATGCACTGCGATCCTTGTGCAAGATATCTTCATATTCAATGATTAATAGGCTTGATATTAGATAATCATAATCAATTTGTATCAAAATAACCTGAAAATCATTGAAACACGCAAACGGGGAGTAGTAGAGCACAACTTACGTAATTCATGCCATTATGCACCTAAATTCTCTAAAAGGAGTTCTAAATACAATCAAAATGCATCTAAAAACTATATATAAATGTAACATATCATGTCACCATGGGGAGCCCCCGTCTTATTTGTGAAGAAGAATGATGGTAGTTTATGGTTGTGTATAGACTACTGTGAGTTGAACAATGTCACTGTGAAAAACAAATATCCATTACCTAGGATAGATGACTTGTTTAACCAACTTCAGTGTTCAGGGATGTTCTCCAAAATAGACTTAAGGTTAGGCTACCATTAATTGAGGATGGTTGATGAAGATATACCTAAGACTGCCTTCAAGACTAGGTATGAACACTATGAGTTTACCATCATGCCATTTGGGTTAACCAACGCACCTGCTGTTTTCGTGGAACTCATGAATAGGATTTTTCGACCCACCTCGATAAATTCGTAGTCATGTTCATAGGCGATATATTGATATATTCAAGGAGCAAGGAGGAACATGAGGGTCATTTGAGGCTTATTTTAAAGACACTTAGGGAGAACCAACTTGATACAAAGTTTTCGAAGTGTGAATTTATTAGAAAGAGTGTCATTTTTGGGTCATTTCGTCTCTAAGGAGGGTGTGTTAGTAGATCCTATAAAGATTAAACCTGTGAGTGAATGGCCTATACCAAAGAATGTCACATATATAAGAAGTTTCTTGGATTTAGCCGGTTATTATAGGAGGTTTGTGAAAGACTTTACGAAAATAGCAAAACTGATGACTAACTTAATGAAGAAAGATTGTAAGTTTAACTGGAATGAGGACACTGCAAAAGCCTTTCAAACGCTCAAAGAGAGATTAACTTCAGCACCTGTCCTAACCTTGCCTAACGGGAATGAGGGATATGATATCTATAGTGATGCATCAAATAATGTATTGGGTTGTGTTCTTATGCAAAATGGGAAAGTCATAGCTTATGCGTCCCGTCAACTGAAACCATATGAAGTTAACTACCCAACACATGGCCTAGAGTTGGCCGCAATTTTCTTTGCCTAAAAAATCTGGAGACATTACCTTTACGGGGTGACTTGTTTAATTTTCACCGATCACAAAAGCCTCAAATAAATATTCACCCAAAAAGACCTTAATATGAGAAAACATAGGTGGTTAGATCTCATTAAGTACTATGACTTAGACATATAATACCATGAGGGTAAAGCAAATGTTGTTACTGATGCAATGAGTCACAAATCTAGCCATAGCCTAAACACCTTGGTAGTTGCCGACAAACTATATGAGCAATTTTCTAAACTGTAGATAGAAGTGGTTCATGAAGGGGAAGTAGAAAAGCTATTGAGTGCCCTAATCATCCAGCCAACTTCCTAGATGAAATAAGAGAGTGTCAGCTTGGGGAGGTAATACTTGAGCGAGTCAAAGCGAAACTTAAGGAGGGAAAAGCAGAGGGGTTTGAAATCTATGAAGATGGGAGGATATGCTACAAGGGTTGGTGGTGTGTACCGCAAAAATGTGAGGAGTTGAAGCAAAAGATAATGAGTGAAGGTCATAACACGAACTATTCCGTCCACCCAAGGGGGGATAAGTTATATAAGGACCTCAAAAAGATGTTTTGGTGGCCTGAAACGAAGAGGGCAGTAGCTGAGTTTGTTTTCAAATGCCTGATGTGTCAGAAGGTAAAAAGTGAGCACAAGAGACCTCAAGACAAAAACCAACGCGTAGACTTTCCAACATGGAAGTGGGATTCGATATCCATGGACTTCGTCGTAGGCTTACGTAGGAGTCGGGGAGGCAATAACACAATATGGGTAATAGTGGACAGATTGACCAAGACAGCGAGGTTCATATCTGTTGAACCCTAGTTTTGATGATGACAAAGAAACAAAGATGCAGACTAAGTAGTGAACTAATGAGTTATTTAAGTGTATGATTTTCTAAGGTATCATTGAAAGGAACAAAGAGAATACTAAGTCAAGGAAGAAGTCAAATAAGGATTTCGAAGACTAAGTGAAGATGTTTCCCAATAGTGATACTGGAGCAGCATTAGATCAAGAAGAATAAAAGCAAGGCGTTTTATTTTCTAGTTCCATTGTAAAAGGAACAAGTAAGGATGGTAAGGAACATTGGTAGTCTTATTTGAGAATGAGAGTTGGTTCCTTTCTAAAGGAACAAACTAAATGGCACTAAACGAATCTGTTAAAGGAACTTAACAAATAAAAGGAACTAGACTTAGGCTTGAAGCAGTTAACGGTTTGATTATGAAGTTGAGTAAGTCCTGCCTAAATAATAGGAAACCGTTTTTATCTAAGTGAAAATCAGTTTTAATAGAAAATCTTTTTGGAAAAGATTTTGTTTTTCGAAAAAGAAAAGAAAATAATTATCCGGTTTTTAAGAGGATTTTATTTAAAAGATAATATTTTCTTAAAGATTAAAATTCAGTTTTAAATCTTTTTAAAGTTAACTGATTTTCGGATAAAGCTCAAGAAACTCCTAATCTTTAGGAGCATTGGCTAAAACATGTCCACGTCCAAAAGGAGATCATGGGATCATGGGATATGTTAAGGAACGTGTTCCTTAAGGGAAGGAACATCATGGGATAATGGATTTAACATGAACTCGTTTTAATTCCCACTTCTATATGTTTGTCACTATAAATATTGAAGTCTAAATAAGTTCCAAAGTGTGTCTGACTAAGTAATTAAGTGAGTTTAACTAATTAAGTGTCAGTGCCTTCATTCTCTCATAATAGCCATTTGTTCTTTGCTTTCTTACTCTAATTCCACTAAGCTTATTTCGATCAATTGTATTTTGGTTTTTGGGGTAAGGGACTTTGAGTGAAGTTCTGTAAGAGAGAAGCTTTGAGTAAAGCTAGTAAGAGTGAGAAAACTTCGAGTGAAGTTGAGAGGAACTACTATTAAGGGAACAGTGGCTCAGGAACTTGAGTTTAGGAACTCAAGGTGTGGCTCGAGAATAGAATTAGGTTGTAACAAAGTTGTTTGGCCTAATTAGTGAAAGATTTGAGTTTAAAATCCCAAGTGGTCGAGGTTGTTTCTTCTTGTTGGGCCCAAGAAGTTTTTCCTCGTAAAAATCCCTTGTGTTCTTCTAGCTTGTTTATTTGTTTAAGTTTAAATTTCCGCAAAAAGTTACGTTTATTTCTACACATACAATTCACCCCCCCTCTTGTAGTGTTCCTAGGGAAATAACAATATCCTTGAAAGACACGTGGAGTATAGAAGCCCTAGCCAAAGCATATGTTAGACATGTCATTCGATTGCATGGAGTATCCACGAGTATAGTGTCGGATAGGGATTCGCAATTCCTTTCGAATTTCTGGAAAAGGTTCAGGAAGCATTTAGTAGTCAGGTATTGATGAGGACATCCTTTCACCCAACTACAGACGGTCAAACAAAAAGAACCATCAAGACCTTGGAAGAAATGTTAAGAGCCTGTGCCTTAGAATATAAGGGATCATGGGAAGACCATTTGGACCTCATAGAGTTCTTATACAATAAAAATTATCATACTAGTATTAAAATGGCTCCATTTGAAGCACTATGTGGGAGAAAGTGTCGTAGTCCCTTGTGATGGAACTCATTAGTGAGACTGTGGTGTTAGGTCCTGAAATAATTCAAGAGACTGTTGATCAAGTGCGAGTCATTCAAGAGAAGATTAGGGCTTCACATGACATGCAAAAATCCTATGCGGATCACAAGCGAAGGGAAGAGAATTATGAAGCTGGTGAAAAAAGTGTTGCTTAAGGTGTCCCTAATGAAAGGAGTATGTGATTTGGAAAAAAGGGACCCTAAGTTCATAGGAACATATGAGATCCAAATAACGAAGAACTTTAAACCATAATAAAAAAGGTATAAACATGGTTTCCCTCTCTAAGTCCTAGAAAAAGACAACTCACTCATGATAATATTAAACTTAATAAACATAATGCAACTAGAAGAATTCGTTAAATTAAACAAAGTAAAGAGGAATACCTAATGATTGAAGAACAACAATGAAAACAAAATCAATGATCTCTATAATCTTCAAAGGTAAAAGTTCATGCAAAGCTAGAGAGAGAAAAACTAAGTGTTTAGCCTTAAAAACGCAGAAAATAAGATAGTCTGATCGAAAATACTACAAGCCTATTTGTACTTTTTATAAAATCGGCTAAAAAGGCAAAATTAACCGTCCCGAAAAATCGCCCGATCGATCGGCGGACGACGATGATTCTAAAAATACGACAAATAAACAATTCCGCCCGGTCGGGCACACAAGCGATTTTGGCTCCTTTCTCTCCCGGTTGACCGGGCTAACGTGCCTTGCATCTTGGGGAAAATTTCATTTCACCCGGTCAGGCGAAACCGCCCGGTCGACCGGGAGGGAAAACTGTGATTCTGCGTCAACTTGCGAAGGCTATGTCTCTCAACCAAAAGTCGGATCGGGGCATGTGACCTATCATTGGAAAGCTCTTGAAGTCTAGTTTTCTATGAAAAGTTAAGATCAAAATAGTGAACATGTGTTAGTTTTGGCACTTCTTTCACTAACTCTTTGCTTCATTCTAACTCGAAATTGTCCCAAACGGATGCATTGTGATCCTTGTGCAAGATATCTTCATCTTCAATGATTAATAGGCTCGATCTTAGATAATCATAATCAATTTGCATCAAAATAACTTGAAAATCATCGAAACACGCAAAGGGGGAGTAGTAGAGCACAACTTACGTAACTCATACCATTATGCACCTAAATACAATCAAAATGCATCTAAAAACTATATATAAATATGACATATCAAATCCCCCAAGTTAGACCTATGTTTGTCCTCAAGCAAACAAGACATGAACATGGAAATAATTACCTCACCCCTCAAATAGGAAAATCACAGTTCAAAATATTTTCATGACTAAGAACCATTCAAGCAGGCAAATTGTCAAACTCAACTGCCGTACATGACATGCACATTCTGAAAGGGCACTCACCAAGGTGTTACTCCTCTCAATCTTGTGGGAGGCAAATAAAATGCCCGAACACTCACCGATCCGACCCATAAATATCCCTTCCCACTCATACTCTCATGTGTTTAAGAAGGAATTATGTCGCTTATCCTAATCGAGTCGACTCGATTAGCATACTCTTTAAACCGAGTCCACATCAATCCAATAAATAATATAAACACAAGCTCAAGAGGACTTTTTCAGGGTTGTAATGGGGATTCCGTAAGGGTAGGGTATGTATAGAAAATGTGGTGGAAAAACCAAGAATGAAGGAGCAAAAGTCACCAAAAAACAAGCCCAAGTGAGTCCTATGCATCAACCAAAACACAAAACCAATGACAATGTCCCAACTCTATGAACCAAATTTTTTTTCAATAAACCCATCCTCAAAGCAATGTAATGTATTCTTCTTTGCAAGCAATGTGAAGGAAATAATTTTGAACCCTTTTTATCCAATCTTTCTTTTCTTTTTCTTTGCATCTTTTCAACCCAACAATCACATGTATTTCTCACTTTGCTTATTCTTTTCTTTTTCTCAAATTTCAAACCTTACAAAATACAATCATCTCCATCCAAAGTAACTCATAAAAACAATCTCATATACTAACTTCGACAGATGCTCCCCCAAGCTAGGTTTGGGATTAATACCAAAATAATGGCAATGGGCATGTAATGAGGTTTAGTAACATAAAATAGTCATTAGGCTCAAAGGGGCTAAGGAGGGTAATAGTATATATAAAAAAAATCAATCTGAGGCTCGAAATCAGACAAAAGAACGCCTCTATCATAGCAATTGCCACAAGTCATCAAATATCAATAAGTACGTTGTCAAAGTCAAGATCAGTCAACTAATGAGGAACTAACACACAAGAAACAAAATGAATATAGAAATAAATCCATGGGCTAGAATGAATTCTCACAGTTTAACCATTTCAGGCATGCAATCAAAAGTAGTGTATAATAATCATAATCTGCTCAAAATCATAGCAATCAAACATCATATGTTAGCCTCACAATCACAAATGGCCAGCTATCCAGAAAACAAACTCAAATCATTTTTCAATCAAAATACAGCATAAGGCACAGGGAGGTAATCAAACCAATCATGAACATCGTATATTTGTATTTTTTAGCAACTCTTTTTTTCTAAAGCAAATAAATCTAGCCTAAGAAAGCAAAAACAAATCTACACCAAAAGGTAGTGAAAGAGAGCGAAAATACATACAGAAATCCTTCCCCAAGCTGAACGTGACAATGTCCTTAATCCTACAAGATGAACTATAGGACGATGCTCAGAGGATAAATTAACGTTAGTACTCTCCCGCTCTCTCACTCTCTAAAAGGGAAGAAATGAAAAAGATAATAAAAAAAGAAAAGAAAAAAAAAACTACGGGTTGTGCTGGTTTATGAAGGTCCTGTACGACCATATTACCTCCTCAATCTCAAATCGAAGGGGCTTGCCAATGAGTTCCCCCCTCTTCAAACATTTTCCTCCTTATAAGACTGCCACTCTGGCTTGCAGTCAGGCATGTTACCTCAGGTGCATAGGTAGAATGCACATTTTCCATAACCACCTATCTTTTTCCATTTTCATCCTGAGGTCCCTCCAAATCGATAATGGAGGCATCAACTTCAGCATTGATGCCTAGGGAAACATTCATAGTAAGTGCAACCTCTAGAGGATCAGTAGAAAGCATCTGTGGGAGTGTAGATAGAACGATATCCTCAAGAATATCCATCCTGCAGCAAGTTTGCTCAAGCATAGGAGACTTAACAACATTGGTTAGTTTAAAAGTGACATTATCATCACCAACACTCAAAGTTAAAGACCCAGACTTGACATCTATAACAGCACCAACAGCACATAAAAACGGCCTACCAAGAATAATAGGAATTTGGGCATCCTCCTCCATATCAAGCACAACAAAATCAAGAGGAATATAAAACTTTCCCACCCTAACAGGGACATATTCTAAGACACCTAGAGGATATTTTATAGAACGATCGACCATTTAAGTAATTTGAGTGCACTTAAGTGCTCCTATATTCAATTTCTTACAAACAGACAAAGGCATGATAGACACATATGCACCTAAATCACACAATGCCTTATCTATAAATAATGCACCTACATGGCAAGGGATGGAAAAACTACCAGGATCCTTCAACTTAGGTGGGGTTCTATTTTGTAAAAAGCACTACACTCTTCAGTTAGAGCGACTCGATCTACCCCACCAAAGTCTTTCTTTTTAGTAATCATGTCTTTCAAAAACTTAGCATAAACAGGCACTTGAGAAATAAGTTCTGTAAAAGGAATAATTACCTCAAGGTTCTTGACCATAGTCAAGAACTTACCAAGTTGCTGATCGACCTTCGACTTCTGCATCCTATGGGGAAAAGGTAGCCTTGGTGAAATAGGCGTTTCAGATTCCTTTTCCTTTCACTTTCCTGTCCGATCTTCCTTAGCTAGTTTGATCTCAGACATCGAACTCTTCTCCGCTTCTTCCTCTACCACCTCCTTCTCCTTGCTAGGAGCAGCATCATCAAGGGGCATGGGAGGAGCATCATAAACAGTGTCGCTGCAAAGTGTAACGACATTGACAGTCTTCTTGGGGATGGGTGTCCCCGGCAAATGACCTGGTTGTCTCTGTGCATTATTTCCGACCACCTGAGAAAGTTGAGTCTCTAAGTGTTTGGTAGTGTTCTTCAAATCCTTGATGCTCTCTTCATGACTCTTTTGCATAAAAACAATCATCTTCATCAGATCAGACATGGTAGGTTCTTGAAAGTTGGCATTCTGAGAAGCTTGCTGCTGATAGCCTTGGTGTGAAGGCCTATCGAAATCAGGTGGGGGTATATGAGGAGCTCCTTGGTAATATTGTTGTCTAGCAACATGTTGTGGTGGGTTTTGATGAGGTGGTTGGTAGGATGTTGTGGCATAGGTTGAGGGTTTTGAACATTATTGTTTTTGTAGGAAAAATTAGGATGATCTCTCCAACCTGGGTTGTATGTGTTAGAGTATGGGTTATGTGGAAGTCTCTGCTGAAAAACATTTGCATGCTCCATCTGTTTCGGGTCAGGGTGATTATAGCAACAATCATGACCAAAGTGGCCTTCAACACCATACACCTCACACCTCACAGTTTGAAGAGGTAATAAGAGCCATGGAAAACATTGCATTAATACTCATCAGAGGAGTATTAGACTGTGATGATTTAAGTGAATCCATCTTCATGTTCAACTAGGCTACTTGTGAAGATAATAGGGCATACGTATCAGCATCTAACTTTTTCTTTGTAATAGTCCTGGAAGAACTATGATCATTTGGTGCTAAGTTGGTCAGAAAATTGTACCCTTCATCAACCTCCTTATCTAGGAAGACACCCCTTGCATATAAATCAATTGTACTCTTGATATGGGGTTGTAGACCATTGTAGAATGCTTGGGTGATGAACCACTTATCAAGATTGTGCTGTGGGCATTCTCTCTGCAGGTCCTTGAACCTATTCCATGCTTCCTTCAGTGTTTCATCGGGTTCTTGTTGAAAGGTAGCAAGTTTATGTCTTATTTATGCAGTCTTGGTAGGAGGATAATACTCTTTCAGGATTGCTTCAGAAATAGCACATTCAGTTGCTGTAACATCATTCAACCATTTTTGAGCTTTGTCTTTCAAAGAAAACGCAAATACCATGACCTTCAACTAATCAGGAGTGACCCCTTGATGCTTAACGGCACGACAGAGTTGTTGAAACCATTGTAAATGATTTGCAGGGTCTTCAGATGGATGCCCGCCAAACTGGTTATGTTGGATCATATTAATGAGAGCAGGCTTGATTTCGAAGTTGGCTGTCTCTATATCAGGCATAGTAGGGCCTGTGGAAACATTACCAAGAGAAGGTATCCCAAAAGACTTCAATGACTTAGGAGGCATGATTAATTTTGTTGGTTCTTCCGTGATTTTCCTTGATTAGCAAACTGTTGTTTCTTCTTTTGTGTCTTCTTGAGTTGTCGGAGGGTTTTCTCAAGATCAGGATCAGTTGGAACTGGAGTACATGTTCTTCTAGACCTTGGCATAAAAGAAACAAAGAAAAATGTGCAGTGAGATGGCCTCAATTGGAACTTGAAGTTCCAATGAGACAATAGAACTAGTTCGAATAATCAATTAGAAAGCTATAGAAACTAGCCGTCTCCCCGGCAACGGCGCCAAGAAGTTGATGGGTTTTAAAATATTCCGCAAGTGCACGGTGTCTGTTTAGTAGAAACTGGCAAATACGGGTCGATCCACAGGGAGAGGAGTTCTACAGATTTATGCTCAATTATTTAACTACTTCAGGAGAAGAAATTGAGTTAAGAATTAATAACTAAACTAGAACACGATAAGATGGAAGTTTTTTAAAATAATTAAAAACCTAGGGTAGTCGATCGGTCCACCATGCTTATACCAATTTAATCACTACAAGATAGTTCAACAATACTTGGATTGAGGTTCGAATAAATAGAGTATTTCGTTAATCCTTGGTCAGGCATTAACAACTCTTAGATAAACATATGCCAGTACGGTCGCTCAACATAATCAAACCTACCTATTATAACAAGCCTTTAATTTATTCTAATTGGAAGGGCTGCGATTTTGGGCCTAAACCGCAACCCTTCTTTGTACAAAGGGATGCAGTTTTGACCCCAAAAAACAAAAAAAAATTTTTTTTTACATTATTTTACTCCTAAATATCCAGAAATATTTTTTTTCGCATCCTGTTAAAGTTTTGCACTTCTGCCTTCTAATTTTTTTAACAGCGAGAATTTCTCCTGCATCCACTGAAGTGTTATTTTCTGTTTCTGTATGTAATGTGTATTATTTAAAGTTTCATGAAGACGTAAACTACTTTATAGAAGTAGTTTACTCCGATATTGAAGTTGGTCTGTTTCTCTAACAATCTATATAATAATATAACAAAGCATAAAATAGAAATAAATGCCCACCCTTTGTTATCGTAAACTACTTTATAGAAGTAGTTTACTCCTATATTGAAGTTGGTCTGTTTCTCTAACAATCTATATAATAATATAACAAAGCATAAAATAGAAATAAATGCCCACCCTTTGTTATCTTCATGGTTCCTTAATAAGTAAGAACTGTAAACTAGTATGTCTCGCAACAGCAACAACAAACTCCAACAACCAAATTCACAAAGATCATCCAGATTAAACCTAAATACTGATTCTCATAACAATATCAAGACAAAATTTGAACATAAATCTCTCTCAAACGAATCAACAACATAAAATCAAATTAATTCCACAAAATAAAACAAAAAACCTAAAATTCGAAAAATTAAATTAATAAAAAAACAGAGTAAATCTCGAACCCTAGATCTCAAATTAATCTCGAACCATCTCAAATTGATTCCATAAAACTAAAAATATCTAAAACTAACAAAAAAATACGAAAAATACCATCAAAAACCAACAAATAAAAAAAAAAAAAAATTAAATGACAAACTAAAATAAAAAACGAACCAACCCTAGATCTGGTGTGAGCGACGGCAAGAGGAGAGGCGAGTGGTGCGCACGACAACGGAGGAGAGTGGCAACGTTCAACTATGAAACGACGCGCAACAACAAATCACTAGACAACAACGAGCAGGACATGCACGAAGAGGACGAAGAAGAAGAAGAAGAGAGTAGATTAACATCTGGCCACGACAACCCAACAACGAACAAGTATGGAGAAGGGGAAGGCTAGAGCGGCGGCCATGTGCGGAGCTTCGACGAGATGCAGAGGAGACGAGAGTGGTGTGAGCAACAACAGAGGAGACGAGAGTGGTGCGCGCGAGAAGAGGGGGTGTGGTGGTGTGAGCGACGGTAAGAGGAGACGAGAGACGAAGGACGATTTGTGGTGGTGGTGTGAAGATTTGTGGTGGTGGTGGTTTGAAGATTTGTGCGTGAGAGAGGAGATTTGTGAGAGAGGAGAGACAATGAGGGTTTAATAAGGAGTGTTGAATATTTTAAAAGCCCACCCACTGAATTCCTTCCAAAATATTTAAAAGTCCATTGAAATAATATTTTCGCGAGTGGGTAAAGGGCTGCTATGAAGTGCTGCGGTTTTTGGGCTAATCGCAGCCCTTCACTAAAAGGGCTGCGTTTTTTAAAAAACCGCAACCATTCGTTTATGAAGGGCTGCAAGATTTTGGGCTAACCGTAGCCCTTCTGTTTTTTTCCCCTAGTGATCGTGCGAAATATCATGAAACATCATTAGAAACCGATTGTGGGTGTTAGCAGTAGACATTACCTGGTAGCGTAGTTAAGTTTTCTTGAGAGCGGGGGAGATTTGTAATATTCCATTCCTTTAATCTAATCAAGAGTTGAACAATAAAATTTATTACTAATTCAATTGACTTTGATTTTTCGAAACTATTCTTTCTTTTGGTCGTAATATTACTTAGATGACCACCCATAAGGCCTTATTCGACTTATACTTAGGCATAATTTATAAGTATAGTTTTAAATTATAGTTCAATTGGTTACCTTTCACATCTTTTAAACTTAAGAGTCATATTTAAGTGTCACTAATAAAGATTATTGGTTTACAAACCATGCTTAATGACTTGAAGATAATAAGTTTCTCATATTCTAACTATTCCAACCTCTAAACAACTATACATACATGTCGATAAGTGAACGTATTTTAATATAACTCATGTTATAACAAACACTATATGTTTCGCGAATCCAACTAATGAGTGAAGTTTATATTATCGACATCAGTTACTCGTTTATGTTCGTATACTAATTTTGGCATGACTACTACTAAATTAGATTGATCTTTGTTATTAGTCAAATCATCTAAAATATTAACATCAATATTCCACATTAGTTGTGATTAAGCTTATGAACTAAATGTAGTCATTTTTATAAACTAGCGTGTTCTTAATGTTCAATTACAAAATTCAGATTATAAGAACTAATAGTTAATTCGTTCAACATAAAATTTTAAACTATTCCTTAATATAAATATTAGCATAAATTAGTTAAAGATTTAAGCTAACTAAGTGATTTAATTAAATTCAACACATCAGTCCACTTAAGCTCAATATATTAAAGCAACCAAACTAAGTAAGTAGCTTAAGTTTACCAAATCAGATTTTTAAGCCCAATCAAAGTCATGTAACAAACTAAGCTAAATTGGTTTAGTTAATTAAATCAAGAAATCAGTTTTAAGCCCAAGTTATAATTAATCAACAAAATAGCTTTGACTAACCTTTAAAGAAATCTGATTTAATCACACGATCATATCTAATTTAATAAATTAAACTGACTCGGTTTACAGGAATCTTTAAATCAGTTTAGTTTAGCCAAATAATTTACTTCCTCCGTTTTTTTAGATATTATACTTTCCTAAAACGAAATGCTTCAAAATAGATATTAATTCTTTTTTTTATTTCTTAAAATGGAAAATTTAATGCTGCAAAATTACTCACTTACCCTTACTTATAACAATTAACCAAAATTAAACTAACTTAATTTCACCTCATTATATACTAATCTAAATTAATTAAAACCCCTCCCTCTCTTCCACCATCCCTCCCCCACCACCTCAACCGCCTAATCCCTTCCCCTACCTTGCAATCCCCTTCCCCACCACCACAGCAGCCCCTCCCACGCAAAACCTCCCCCACCACCCCACCCATGAAAACCCCCCTCCCACCACGCCCAGCCTGCAGCCCCTCCCCCATTCCTTCGAATCCCGACGACGCCGCAAAACCACTACAACCTCCGACCACGACGCCGCAAAACCACGCCATTTTCGCGTTGCAGATCCGAAAACCACGCCATCTTCGCGCAAAACCTGCCATCTTATTCGCGCAAAACCACGTCGGTCGGAGATTTCGGCGGGTAGGGTTTTCTGTGGTAGAGGTGGTGTTTTCGAGGCTGTGGTGGGGTTTTCGGGTGGTGGGTGGGGATTTTGACGGGTGGGGTGGGGTTTTCGGTGGCTGGGTGGGGCTTTCGGGTGGGTGGGAGAGGGGTTTGCGTTGGTGGGGGTGGTGGTGGGTGTTCACATGGGGGGGGGGGTGGGGAAGGAGGTTGTTGTAGTGGTGGGGAGAGGGGCCACGGGGATGGGGATGGGGTTGGGCTGGTGGGGTGGTGGTGGGGGAGGGGTGGGCCCACTTCACTTAATCCCCATTATTACTTTGCTTAATCTTCAATCAAAATTTTGCCTAGGTAAGTAGATTTTTCAAAGTGTAACATCTAAAAAACGGAGGAAGTATTAAGTAGCTTTATCTCAATAATATATAAGTTTGATTTGAACCCATCGAAATTATGCAACAAGTAAACTAATTTGGGTCCAAATTAAACTAACTTAATAACACCATATTAAAACTCACACTAGTGGAAAAATAAGGAAGGGCTGCGGTTAAAAAGGCCCTTAGGGCTGCGTATTTTGACAGCAGCCCTTTCCATAGCAGCCCTTCAACATAAATGAAACCACAACCCTTCAAAAGGAAGGACTGCGGTTTTACACACAAACGCAACCGTTTTGGTCTAAAAGGGTTGCGTTTTTGGACTAAAAACGCAACCTTTTTAGACCAAAAGGGCTGCATTTTATAAACCGCATCCCTTCTTAAGGGAAGGGCTGCATTTTTAGTCCAAAATCGCAGCCCTTGTAGTTAAGAGGCTGCAACCCTTTTAGACTAGAAGGACTGCGTTTTATAAACCGCAACCCTTCTTATTGTGAAGGGCTGCGGTTTTTATCCTAAAACGTTGCCCCTTGAGGTAAGAAGGGCTGCGTTTTAGGATAAAAACCGCAGTCCTTCGTGTTTTAATTTATTTGTTTTAAAATAAATCTGATGCCAGCCGCCCCCCACACCCTGCACTCCCTACACAGCCAACAGCCCCTGCCCACCCCAGCCCACCCCACATACAACTAACAACCCCTGCCCACCCCAGCCCACCCTAGCCCACCCCCAGCCCCCAACCCTTCCCACAGCTCTGCCCACCCCAGCCCACCCCCTGCCCACCCCAGCCAGCACCTATGCCCACACCCATGCCTACCCCTGCACTCCCCCCTGCCAGCAGCCCTGCACACCCCAGCCACACCCCTGCCACACCCCTGCCAGCAACCCTGCCCACCCCCTACACTCCCCCCACCCTGCCCAAAAAGAAAATGGAGTTAAATGACTCGAGAAATAGGAATTGGACGCGAAAAGGCATAAATAGGCCTAAAATCACATTTATGTTCCCGATATACAACCAACAACAAATGCAAGCCCAAGAATCTAAACAATAGTTACATTATACCTCATATAATCATGTTAAAATAGAATTTGGGGTTAAATGACTCGATAAGTATGATTGGGGCGCGAAAAGGCAAAATTAGGCCTAAATTGACCTTTTCGTTCCCGAAATGCAACAAACAACAAATGCAAGCCTATAACTCTACACAATAGTTACATTATACCTCATATAAACATGTTCAAAGAGAATTTGGGGTTAAATGACTCGATAATTACGATTTGGGAGCGAAAAGGCAAAACTAGGCCTAAATTGACCTTTTCATTCCCGAAATGCAACAAACAACAATTGCAAACCTAAAAATATACACAATAGTTACATTATACCTCATATTATCATGTTCAAAATAAATTTGGGGTTAAATGAATCAATAAATACGATTTGGAAGCGTAAAAGGCAAAAATAGGCAATAAACAAACTAAGTTAATTTAGTTATAGACTAAAAGAAAGTAGGAAAAGTTACTATTTTAGTAATAGCAAAAGAATTAGCAAATTTCTAAAAATAGAAAATCACCATCCACACAACTCATCTTCTTCTTTAAGCTTCATGTCCTTACTCCCCAAGGCTTCTAGAACTCTTTGCTCCCCAAGTATACTTCACCATTAACCCTCCATTATTTTAATTGAGCTTTGTTCCTAAGATTACTATAAATAGTGTGCTGATTTCACTATTCATGTCACACCCAAAAATCTAAAATATACACAACCTTTAAACACACATCCTCCACCATTTTCGGCCACCACCACCACCACCACCCGTCTGCCACCGAGAACCCCCGTCATCGCCTACCCACCGCCAGCACCATCACCTCCTCCTCCCTCCCCAACGCTGCACCCCTCCTCTTCTCCCTCCTCTCTTTCTCTCTGCTCCCCTCCCCCTGACTTCTCTATCCTTCTCGGCCACATGAGCTGTTCCCCCCCCTTTTGTTGTTGCGCCTCCCCTACCGCCAGCACGCCACCTGAAATTGCCGTAGCTCGAACCCTCCTGCACTACCATGTTCTTCTTGTTAGCTCACTGGTCACTTAGTGAAGTTATGTTAAATACCTTTCCCTCCTTTTTTTGATTGAAATTGTTCAAGTTATATTAGTTTGGGCTTAATAATTAATTAACATGACCTACTAGTATGTTGGACTAATTAACTAAGCTAATTTGACTTGTGATCTTATTTTTATAGTTCATATCCATATTAGCTAATAAACCTATTTATGAATAATTATACTTCTAACCTTGCAAGTATAATTTAAATATAAGGACATATTATGTTTAATAAATCAAGTTGTTTGGACTTAGTTAATTAAACTTATTGTTATAAAGTTCACTCCACTTCATGAAATGATAATACAACCTAATTATAGTTTAAAATAGATTAAGACATAAGCACTATTACTACACCTTAACTACTTGAATGGTATTTTTGATTAATAAAATTAAAGTGTCATGCTCACATAGTTATAACTTAAGTTTATGTATTATAAAGTAAATATAATTAAGTACACTTGGATTATAAATATAATGTTAATGAGCTTAATCTATAATTATGATCCTACTTTTAGCTTAATAAAATGACTATCACTTCTTAAGTGTTAAATTAAGTAAGTCATCACTTTAACATGGACACTAACTAATAGGAAATATCACTAATACAAGTTAGAGTTTAACAATGAGTTTAATATCACTTTACTATTAAAAGTCTAATTAAAATATGAAAGTTCTATAATCATACCTTCAAGTCATTAAACATGAATTTCAATGAATCTTATAAGTAGTGGTTACTACTAATTAAATAGTTTTACATAAGTTAGTAACCAATTTACTAAATTCATGAATTATAGTTTAAGTAATAAATGTTAATAATGAGGTTTCATAACTATTAATTTTAGAAACTCATTAGTAAGTTATATTAAAGTACTTCCTATAATGGGCACATGATGGAAATGGATCGTAGAATTTAAATCTAGATTAAAATATTAATAAGTTGTCCTTTACTAATTCTTGAATAGATTAGAAAGGAAAAGGTATATTACAAGCCTCCCCCGGCTATCAAGTATAATAATCGCAACTCGAGGTAACGTCTACTGCTAACAACCGCACTCCCCTTCCAATTATGTTTATGATGATTTTACATAAAGTTGATGATATGTATTTATGGATTGCGGGATATGAAATGTTTTGTTAAATGATGTTTTATGATAATAAATCTGTTTTCATGATGCTTATATGATGTTCCATGAAATATACTCTAAAATCACGAAACATGATAAATGAAAGTGAAAGATGTTTTATGGCAGTATTATGTTCTCTGGCTGTGCACGTGTCATTATGTTATATGGCGGCAACGCCACCTTCTAATGGGGGACAACGTCCTCGGTGGTACCCGCATTATGTTTGGCATTATATGCCACCTTCTGATGGGAGACAAAGGTCCTCAGTGGCTTTGTCTTATGTTATTATGTTTGGCATTATATGCCACCTTCTGATGGGGGACAAGGGTCCTCGGTGGCTTTGCCTTATGTTATTATGTATGGCTTTATGCCACCGTCTGATGGGGACATATGTCCTCGGTGGCTTAGCGTTTTGTTGTACTCGCCAAGTAACTAAAGGAAAATTTCTGATAATATGATATAATGATGAATGACAATACAAATCTTTCTTTTAAATTCCTGATATGAATTACGAAATGGTTTAACTATATTCTCTTCTCCCTGTTTTCAAATAAAATGAGCTGAAATGAATTTACGTTGTTAGAGTAGTATTTTACTGGGCCTCGGCTCATGACGTTTTGTTTTTCTATTTTAGGTACCGTTGGGGATGAAAAAATGGCTTAGCAGTGAGGAGTTGATATTAGAATGAATCCAACACTTATAGTTTTTATAACCTAAGTTATTAGTTAATTTAATTAACATTAACTCTGTTTTACTTTAAACTTTTATATAATCTAGCATGTTTAAGTTTTCACATTATTATATGATACAATTTCGAAAGTATGTTGCCTTGTATTTTTCTAACGGAAAGTACGAAAGTAACGCACCGACCAAAGGCTAGGTCTTTCGCTGCTAATAATCAAGATTAATTAAGCTAATAAAGAAGCTTAGAGGTCGAGGAATTACACTTAGGACCTTGGTTTCCTGACTGGTTGAATCTTGATCTGACCTGATTACCACTCCCCTGGCCTTTCTGTTCCTTAACATGCTTAGAGTAGCACTCATACTCCCTATGACCCTTCTTTTGGCAGTAGTTACAAGTTACTGGTTCCCCCTTACAGTCTCTCCCAGGATGGTTTTTGTCACAGAACTTACAGTGATGCACTCTCTCAGGTTTACCCTTATTGCGGTTATCCTGGTTGTTTCTCCCTTGGAAATTCCCATTACCATTCCGGTTTCTCTTGAAATTCCCTTGGCTTCCCCCAGCATTAAAATCTTTCCTCTTTTCACCTGCTACCCCAATTTTCTTATCTCTCCTTGACTGTAGTCCATAAATATGAGATGCTCTCCCATACACAACATATCGGAATGTAAAGGTCTCTCCTCCTAATCCCAATTGTATCTCATCAGTTAAGCCTTGCTCAAACCTATGAGCCTTAAGTTCCTCAGTGGGTACAACCTCAGGTGCAAATCTGGACAGGGCTATGAATTTGCCGTAGTACTCAAAGATGGTCATAATACCCATCCTAAGGTTAATGAATTTTTGGGCCTTTTACTCCCTCATAAAGGCAGGGTAAAACTTTGCTCTCAACGTAATCACAAAGGCATCCCAATTGAATCCTTCAACAACACTCAATATAGCTCCACTCTCTCTCCACCATAAATCAGCCTCATCTTTCAGATATAGCACAACCTGACCCACTTTCATATCCTCAGGGCAATTCACAACCTCAAAAAGTTTCTCAAACTCCCTAATCCAGTTTTCTAG
Source organism: Beta vulgaris subsp. vulgaris (assembly GCF_026745355.1). Classification (NCBI taxonomy): domain Eukaryota; kingdom Viridiplantae; phylum Streptophyta; class Magnoliopsida; order Caryophyllales; family Amaranthaceae; genus Beta; species Beta vulgaris. The sequence continues at coordinate 51,067,413 of NC_079207.1, forward strand.
GAAGGTTGGGTCAGCTTGCCCCTTATAGTATGGTGGTTTAACCTTAGATAGTCTTTCAAACATTTCTCCAGCAGTCTCAGGACGCTCAGCTCTCTCCTGAGTCAATTTCTCCGCCAAGAGGCGAATGAGAGCAGCTAGGTCGTCGTTGTTGGCCATTCCACTTCGGGACCTGAAAGTAATATAACTCTACTTTAGGTTCCAATATAACTTACATGTCCATCTAAGAAGGCAACATTTGATTTAATTATTAAAGATCGCATCAACAATTAATTTCTCAACTAGTTTCAAGTTCAACATGAAATGTTCTCTAATAATAACATAATCGTCTATGTAAAATATATTCACATCAATATGCAAGTAGAAACAAGCAAGAATATAATCACATAATGAAAATTTAAGTAATAAAAATATTCTCATCACGTGTCTAGAACAAATTCTTACTCGCTCATATGAATAAATAATAGCTTTATTCCTCCATAAAGGGTACTTAATAAAATGAATGTTACTATAATGTTATACTTTCCTAAAAACAATGGTACTATAAAACTATTCTAACACTGTTGGTCAACTATCCAACATTATTATATAATACTAATATACTATATTATTTTTCTAATCAGAGACATATAATGATCTAAGGTACTACATTGTCACCTTATTCTTAGCTTCCTGGTACTGGTCAGGCTTGAAGGTCTCATCTTCAGTTTCCTCTACCTTATCCTCATAGTAGTCGACATATTTCCTTTGCCGCTTTGATCTTCTAGTGGGATGAGGCTCTTCATCTTCCTCAGGCTCAGTATCAGTCTCATACCTGAAAAATGCATGATAGATTTCTTCTCTAGTTTGGCCTCTAGCATGGTCAAGTTCCACAATGAGCTCGTCATCGCTAGTCAATCCTGACCTTAGTATTCTACGCATGGTCCATTCTAGATTGGTATACTCTCTATCATCAATAGGTGCAATGTCCTCATCAACTTCATCGTCACTCAGGACAATGGGGTTACAATGACTTCCTAATCTGGCAGACATATTTAAGGATCTACAATAATAAATATATACCATAATATATTAGTACTCTCCCTGAATGCATTCCCAATAATAAATAATAAGGAGATACCATTAACATCATAGGCATGAGAACATAACACTTAACAGGTAAGAAAAATATAAACAGATAGCAGGGAAGAAAAATAATCATGCATAGTTAGCAGGGAAGAAAATAATCATCATGCTGAACTAACTAACAATGCGGGCATATAATATTTCTATTCTATATGCCCTTCCCACACTACCCATTCTCATAATGCAACAAGTAAAACTTTAAAGGCGTAAAAAATAATGCATACACTCTTTATAAAAAAATAATAATAATTAAGTGTCCTACTAAAAAAAATATCCGGACTTATAATTTCGAAGACAATTCGATGCTAAAAATTTTCGGAAATCTAAAATTTTCGAACTATCACAAAATTCGAAAAGAGAAATTGCGGACAAATAAAATTTTCGGACCCTTAAAAAAAATTCCGGTCCTCTGAAAATTATATAATATGATATTCCTATAACATTTTTCAAAACGAATAAGTAGGAGCAATTCTAAAGTTTATTCAAATAACTAGTAAGTTAGTTAGGCGCCTAAAAGTTTTGAAAATAACCTAAACCTCCCAGATACCACTTTGTAACACCCCAATAATTCTCTCTTTTCAGAAATACATTTATAATATAAAACTTAGAGAATTGCCCAAGTATTATCGTCCGTGTGGTAACGTATCGGCTTATTCAGAATTTTGCAGCGGAAAACATCTAACTGAACTTCATACTTTATTATCATAAATAATTAAATAAGTACTTTAAAATCAAACACTCTAAGTATGTCTACTCAAGCAAACTTGTTAAAGTACGTTCCTACTAATACAGAAAATAAGATATACTAGATTACACATTCTCTCCATTCCTAGATTCTCAATGATGCATCATCTGCGAACTTGTAAATGTCAATGCTATAAAGAATATGCTCACCAAAATGGGTAATCACAGGATCAATAACGCAAAACCATAATCACAATGACAGACAAAGCATGTAATATCAGCAAAGCTGAGTACTACATACTAATACATAAGCATTCCTAACACGATACTAAATAAATAACATGCAGGGATAAATAATAATATAATCATATAAGATTCTGCATACAACTTTTACTAAACTAAACTCTAAACATCTTTTTATTAGTTTAATGTAATAGTTATTGGACTTGAGTTGTCTTATCTACTAATGCCTTCACTAAGAAGACGAAATACGGGAGCTACCACGTATTCCAGAATGACATGCGATATTGAGGAACCTTTACTAACTGTAATAGGGTGGTTAAAATCCATCTCCCGTAAAAAGCCATGGCTTGCTCACCATGTGCCCCAAATGCTAATGTCCAACTCTAGACGTGCACCAGTCTAAAGTCTATAATTATCCTCGTTATACTTTACATTATTTACAATTTATTACTTGTTATGACACACATAAAAGCAACCCAGAAATACAAATCAAACATTCATAACTGAACCTGATCTTTTCTTAGGATTTAATAAGTGATCACAACTTACAACCCAAGACTTACATTCTTTTGATCTCACACTTTCTTATTTGTTGAACCTAGCCAACAATCAAACTTACCTTTAAAAGGCATAACTTATCAACTTACCTAATAAGGCCCACAATCCTCATAAAGTGGTGAAAATAATACTTGTAAGGGAACATATGAATAACATGATAATTGAATCCTAATAACATATTAATTCCCCCATGTGAATTAATAAATAAAGTTCCCATCCATATGATTGTACAATAAATCCATACAAACATGACAATCTTTAACTCATAATAAATCTCATAATTACATGCTTGCACACAGGCATAAAACATGTAGAAATCGATCATACTAGAAATCACATATGAACTTATAAAGTTCCTATATATGATACTACAACATTTTCTCCTTAAATCATGATACTAATCACATAGCACACAAGTATATACGTACCTTGTGTAAACTAGTTGATAGGCCACCTTTAATTCCTTAAAAGTCACCTACTGAGTATTCTCCGCCTAAAATAATCAATATAAACTGAAATCAATACTCTTAAATAAAATACAACAACTTTAAAATATTTAAAATCCTCTTTAAACATATTCAAAAGTTGTTTTTATTATCAAAACTTCAATTACTTTTAATTCCTAGTATAGTACTACGATACTAGTACTTAAAATCCTTAAAACTCCATTATTAAAGCCTTTTCTAAAATTCCAGCAACTTATAAAATCATAAAATCCTCTTTAAACATATGTAAACATGCTTAAATTCATAATTTTAAACATGCAACCTCATAGTCTACAACATACTACTATGGTTTTCTAATAATTAACACCCTAAAAATCCATGCTTTCATGATTAAAACTTCAATCTAAAAATAATAAACAAATTTGAATTTTCTTCTTTTAATATATAATATACATGAATCAAAATTATTTATTAACATGGTAATTTAAAATCAATAATCATGATTAGCATTAAAATAACGCATTAAAACATAGTCTTTAATGGAAACTTAAGGAAGAAGAAAAGAAATTAACCAACAATTAAAGAACCAAGAAGAAGAGAACCAAGCGCCAAAAAAAAGGGCCACACAGCAGCACCTCAATGCCCAAGATCAATGGTTTGAAGGTTTTGTGACGTTTCTTGTTAAAGAAAAAACATTGCTTGAAGAAGAAGAAAACTTGATAAAGAAAGAGAAAACAAAAAACAGTGAGAGAAGAAAGAATAGGGTTTGCCGTGAGTTTTGAGTGTAAGGGAGAGAAAATAGTTCTTGTGTGGGGTAAAATAATTGGGTATTAAGATATTTATAAGGAGGCTTTCTTTTGGGCTTAGGAAAAGGAGATTGGACTCAATTAAAATTGATGATGAATATGATAAATAAATTAGAACTCCTAACATCAATATAACTCCTTTTTCCTAATCTACTTAGAATTTGGGTTCCTCAAGTCCACTTAGACTTCTTTTCCAAATCAAATTAGTATTTCAAACATTTACCAAAGCATGCCTAATTAAAATATTTTTAACTTTCTTAAATCCTTAAGATAATTTCATTTGACTTTTAAAATAATCAACCTTCTTTAATAATCAAATCATTTAAAACTAAATTATGTTTACATATAAATATATAAATACTAAAATATATTTATAAAATCCTTTAAAATTATGGGGGATTACAGTTACTCCACCGAAATGTTTGCTTCAAATCCTTGTATAAATTATTTCTACTAGGGTGAAAAGAGAAAAGACTATTGTGAGCTTCTTCTAGAATTTTCTTCTTTAATGCTTCATTATTAGGGACACAAATTCTTCCTTGAAATCTTAATATGCCATCATCTTGAATTACAAATCCTAGCGATTTTCCCTTTTTCACATCATCCTTTTTCTTTTCCAACTCTAAGTATCCCTGTGCATCCTTTATTTCTTCTAACCATGTCCGCCTCAACTCTATTGCATTCAAACATGCATTTCTTGCACGTTGAATGATTTCCACTTCCATTTTCCTTAGATCATCATCGATTGCTTCGGGTAGAGTTAAAGTTGTGTTTAGGTAGGATTTTCGACTCAAAGCATCAGCAACAACATTGGCTTTACCTGGGTGATATTGGATGTCAAGATCATAATCTTTCAGAAGTTGCAGCCATCTACGTTGTCTCAAGTTCAACTCTCTTTGTGTGAATATGTATTTAAGACTTTTGTGATCAGTAAATATCTTGCACGAAACACCATAAAGATAGTGTCTCCATATCTTGTGAACAAACACAACTGCGGCTAGTTCAAGATCATGAGTTAGGTAATTATGTTCATGGGGTTTGAGCTGTCGGGAAGCATAAGCTATGACTTTTTCATTTTGCATCAAAACACATCCTAATCCATGTTTAGATGCATCAATGTACACAACGAATCCATCTTTAGTAGAAGGGAGTGTAAGAACAGGGGCATAGGTAAGACGTTTATTTAACTCCTTAAAAGCTGATTCACATTCATCATTCCATTCAAATTTGATAGACTTTTTCAACAATCGGGTTATGTGTAGAGCTATTTTTAAGAAATCCTGAACAAATCTCCGATAGTAACCAGCTAAACCCATAAAACTCCGAACTTCTATGGCATTGGTGGGTCTAGGCCACTCCACTATAGCTTTTATCTTTTGTGGATCAACAGAGACTCCATTTTTAGAAATTTTGTGTGCCATAGGTTGGCAATTTCTTTTAACCAGAAGTTACATTTCTCCAACTTTGCATATAACTTCATTTCTCTAAAGAAATCTAGCACCATCGTCAAGTGTTCTTCATGTTCACTTGAATTTCTTGAATATATCAAGATGTCATCAATAAACACAACTACGAACTTGTCAATGTATTCTTTGAAAACTCGATTCATCAAATCCATGAAAACTCTAGGGTCAATAGTTAATTCAAATGGCATCACTATAAATTCATAATGATCATATCGGGTCCTGAAAACGATTTTTGATATATCTTCAGGTTTAATACAAATTTGATGGTATCCAGATCTCAGGTCGATCTTAGAGAAGGTACTTGCACCTGTTAGTTGGTAAAAAAAGGTCATCAATACGAGGTAATGGATATCTGTTTTTGATGGTGATCTCATTCAATTCTCGATAATCAATGCATAATATCAAACTTCCATCTTTCTTTTTCACAAATAATACTGGTCCACCCCATGGTGACACAGTTGGCCGAGTATACCCTTTCTCGAGTAATTCATCCAGTCGTTTCTTCAGTTTTTGCAACTTAGCTACTGCTATTATGTAGGGTGCTTTAGATATGGAGCAGATCCTAGAATAAGGTCAATGCTAAATTCTATCTCCCTTTATGAAGGCATGCCAAGTATCTTTTCGGGAATACATCGGGATATTCGCATACTATAGGGATGTCACTCAAAGAAGGTTCAGGTGTGCTTAGGTCTTGTACATGAAAAAGGTATCCATGACAACCTTTTTCAAGTAGTCTGGAAGCTTTTGATGTTGAGACAGTTTTTAGTTCAAACTTTCTTCTTTAATAAGAAACCTTACACCCATCTGGTGTTCTAAGGGTTATCTCATGTTTAAGGAAATTTATGTCAGCTTTGTACTTGGATAATCAATCCATTCCCAAAATCACATCAAAGCCAGTCAAGTCAAACTGAACTAGGTTCACAAGAAATTCACAAGCTCCTAAGGATAGGATAGTTCCGATATAAGACATTGCATGATAGGGATTGACCATTTGGGAGGGCAAAATTCAAGTTAAAGAATTTAGGGCATGGTTCTAATTTCAAACTTTTAGAAAATGAGGTAGAAACAAATGAATGAGAAGCTCTGGAATTGAAAAGAACATGACCATGCACTAAGTTGACAGGAAAAGTACCAGTAATAACGACATCACCAGCCTCAGCTTCTTCTCGTTGCATCATGAACACTTGTCCTTCTTGTGGAGGTCCACGTGGAGGGACTCTGTTGGCGTTATTACATGCATTTCCACAGTAACCAGAATTCTGAGGGTTTTTCCTTTGCACTGGCCCACGGTTATTAGCATTTTCGTTCTTCCTTTCAAGAGCCGGGTAATTCTTAATCATATGTCCCGTCTCACCACACCGGTAGCATGTTCGGTTCCTCTACGACATTCCCTGGCTATATGGCCCAATTTGTAACATATGTTGAAGTGAGTTATTTGCCTCTAGCCATTGTTGTTTCCAGAGAATCCAGTGTTCTGCTTCTTGAAAACATTATTTGTTGAATCTTCTTGTGTAACACCCCAAAACTTTGGTTTCAAAACTTTTTAAAACATTCACTTTTCCTTAAAATATCTGAGCAAACCTTTAGGGTGTTACCGCCGCATCTATTTTCAAAAATAAATGCAAGGCTAATTATTAAAAATAAAATTTAACTTACAAAACAAAGTATGAAAATAACCAAAACTAAGTTGTCTAATTTAAACCAATCTAAAACTAAACAATCCCAATTATCAGTACTATAATATTTATTAAACTAGGTGAACTTGAAAACTGCTCCCTCCGTTTCATATTAATCTACACAATTTGACATTTTACACTATTCACAAATTGCACTTTGACCCTAGTTTGTGATTTATACGTGAATAAAAACATAGTCATGTGGGATCTTGTTAGATTCTTCTTAGTTTGTATTTTATTAATATGTACTTTTTATAATTTTTACAAATACAAAAATAAAGATATATGTCCTCAAAGTTTTGCATTGGCATGCGTGAAAAGTGTAAGTGTGTAGATTAAAATGAAACGGGGGGAGTATATATTAGCTCATTCCTGCAACGTAGTCCCTTTCACCAACCTGCACAATATTAATAGGAAAGAACAAAGGAAAACAAATACACAAAAATTAGCGAAAGGTAAGTAATTACAACTCAATCCCGTACAATAATAATAGTTATATTTTAAAAATAATTTTTATAGCATAATACAGACGAGCATAACGTAGTACATACAAGTATAACATAATACAGACAAATATATAATATATAACCATTTCAGTTATTTCAAGTTTATATGAGTCATACAATAACAAATTTAATTATTAGAGGGGAATTGAACATCGGTAGGTCGGGACTAATCCCAGTAACAACCTACTTCAACATGGGTCATCACCCAAATAAATTAAGAATAATAGCCAATTGTTTTGCAAAACGTCCCTAGTGTGCACACCCCTCACTAATCTAATGGGTATCCGATCCGCAACGCACTTAGGAGGAACACAATAAAGAGTTGTAACTAAATAATAGTCCACAGGTTAATTCCGTCAATAATGTTTTCACTTTACGTGACTAATAGATTTTAAAAGTTATGACACGATCAATCATCACATTCACTAGTAGAAAAACGACGATTTGCGTCCCCTAATGTGTGTCGCACTAAAACGAAAATGACGCAAAAACCCTATTTGCGTCGCACGCCACACATTGTACGATGCAAACATCAATAAACATATCAGGTATACAAGAAATATGCGTCGCACCCTCTATGTGTGCGACGCGTATTGCCTTTGTGCGTCGCATGTTTCTGTGGTGCGACGCATATTGTTGCATTGTAGTGTGGAGAAACGGAGGCCAATTTGCGTAGCACAAAGGCAATTTGTGTCGGACCCTCTAACCCGTCTGACGCTGATCAGCCCAAGTCCCAACTCACTTGTTTACTAAAACACCGCGCCTTTTAGATATTCTCTCATCCTTAAACCCTAAAACACCCGCCTCTCTCTCTTACTGCGCCTCACCCTCAAACCCTCTCTTACTGCGCCTTACCCTCAAACCCTCAAACCCTAAAACACCCGCCTCTCTCTCACTGCGTTTCTCTCTCTCACCCTCAAACCCTCTCTCACTACATCTCCTTCTCTCTCCTCGCCGCTCTTTCAACTTCTCCGTTGTTTCTTCTCCTTTTCTCTTTCTCTTCATCAGTTGAATATTGATTAATTTCTGTTTGTGATAATTATTGTTATTGATTTTGAGTAAAATTTTGAAAATTTTCACTGAAAAATACGTCGGAGTTCGTGCTTCAAGCTTCTCCGGCTAGTTCGTGCTTCAAGCTTCTCCGGCGACTTCGTGCTTCTCCGGCCCACTTCGCACCTTTTTCTTTCTCAAAGTGAAGAACTCATGAACTGCGATTGTGTTCGTGCTTCTCCGAAGTCTTCGCACATCTCCGGTTTGTTAGATCTTGTAAAGTGATTATACAATCGGTTTCTTTTATTTTTGATATTTTTTAGATCTGAAAATTTAGGAGATGATTCTTCTTTTTTTTTTTTTTTGTAAATTAATGCTACTGGTTTGTTAGATCATGTATATTGTATTATTTGTATTACCGAACAACAATTTGTATTATTGTTTTAATTTTTTCTTGAAAGTGATTATACAATCGGTTTGTTTGATGTTGTTTCAATCGGTTTGTTTGATGTTGTTAAATCTGGGTTTTTAATTTTTGTCTCGTTTCTGTTTCTTCGAATGCAGTACTAAAGCATTCATGCTTTGGTACTGCGTTTTTTTTTTATTTTTCACATTAGGTCATTTGCATCGCACATGGCGCAAGGTGCGACGCAGATGACTAATTTGCGTCGCACCCCGTGCTATGTGCGACGCAAATTCCCCTTATATCCCGCCTGTAGTTTGTAGTTTGTGTCCTGGGAAGACCAATTTGCGTCACACCGTATACGACGTGCGACGCAAATAGCTAAAACATCTGCGTCATTTTCGCATACGACGCAGATCAGTTATAGGTCATTTGCGTCGAGACCTGTGCCGTCGGACCCAAGTCCGACGCAAATAGGGGTCCCAGGTCCGACGCAAATCGACCTTTTTCTACTAGTGATTAACATTAACATGAATGTCTTTAGTTCAATAGATATTTTTCACAACTTGATCACTTTATAGAACTATAATACTCAACGTCCATAATTTATAGTAACCAATACATCCATCATTGGAACCTCATAGAGTCACAATATCAACTTATAATATCTTTCGTAACATCATTAACTCACTAATTTTTACCCATTAAGTTACATTATCAACATTAGTATAATTTTAAGCATGATGGTTACATATGTACATTATAATCCAAAAATAATTACAAAAATACTAGTAGATATATATGTATTATACGTAGGGATAGTGGTACTATAATAATTAATAATAATAATTTTAGTCATAGCAAGTACTAATATTATTCTTTTCACATAACATACCTCTAACATAGACATAGAATCACATAACTACATATATTACACATAGCACATCCATTTTTTTAACGAGATTCTAGTTGTTGATGGACATTGTGAATTACCTCGAACACGTCCCAAGAATAGCAATATCAACTAAAATTCGCCTCCTATGAAGTTTCCATCTACAACAAATAATATTACCTAAAGTTAGTCATTGGATATAATATCCCGCAAGTAAAACCAAGGTGTAAAACTTTAGTAATAATTAATAATCAAAGTCAAACAAAAGTCACATTTTAAATCAATAATATTATTTAAAAGGTGAAAAGTTAAAAAATCAAGAGTACATTTTGTTTTGTAACCGTGACTTCATGTCACACTTAACAAAGTCAGACCACTCAATTTTTTTTTCATTAAAAAAAGTTAAATAAATAAACTGTTGGAAACAAAACTAGGAACTTTAAGTTCCTGTCGCACCTGACAGAGTAGGCTTTCATTGTTTTTTTTTTCTTTTTCTTTAAAACCAAACAGCTGAAGTAATTAAATCAAAACAATATGTTCCTGGGCACGCAGAACCAGAGGAAAGAAAAAGAAGATGAAAGAACAAGGTCGACCGGTCAACATCAGTATTCCGACGAATTCACCGGCGACGGCGTAGTACTAGTTGTAATTAATTTTATTTTCTTTTAACACTTTTGAAACACAACAATGATGGATTTTAGATCTGAAATTTGAAACTTCCCAAAGAGATGAAGAAAGTGTATTACGTGGGGATTTTTGGGTGTTTGGGGGTGTATATATATATATATATATGTAAAATTAGGGTTTTCAAAATATAATCCTTTCCCAAAACAAACTCAAGTTATATTTTTAGAATTTTCTTCTCTCTATATTTTTCTTTTTGGACGAAAAATCTTATTTACTAAAAAAATATGATTTCGGAAATTTCATATTCAAAGGATAAATTTAATAAAAAATGAATTTCATAAAAAAAATTTGATTTATTGTAATTTTTTAATTTATTTTTAAAATTTTCATAATTATAAAATCTTATTATAACAAAATAAATTTCATAAAATAGTTACAAAAATTTGGGATATTACATCTTGAGCTTTCCTTTTCCTTTTTCCACTCTCATAAACGTCCTTCCTCAGCTTCACTTTCCATCAACATTTATAGCCCGATCATATAACTCTTGGTAAGACTTACTCATAAGTGCAACAAGCCTTTCTTTGAGATCCAAACTCATACCTCCTTCAAAGCGATTCATTCATTGAAGGTCTGTAGTCACAGGATCAGGAGCAACGGGCTAACTCATTGAATTTCACAACATATTCCAGTATAGTCATACTCCTTTGCCTCAGATGGAGGAATTCAGATTCCATCTGGAGCTGTAGAGAATAAGGGTAGAATTGATTCCTCAGAGCCTCCTTCAAGCCATCCCATCTAAACCTATGTTGATTTTGCATCTCCTTGGCGGTCTTCCACCGAAGATCACCTTTAGGTAGAGGTGATCATTTTCGCCCGACCCGTTTTTCGGTCTGTATTTTTTTTGGCTTTGGGCAAGCCAAAAACGACTTTTTAGTCTATTTTTTGGCCCCGTCCATTTTGGCCCGCAAAAGCCCGCTAATTTAGGCCCGAAATAGCGGGCTTTGGACACAAAAATTCGTCCCGATTTGAGGCCCGACCCGGCCCGACCAATGGGCAAAATTTTTTGGCCGCGGCCCGGCCCGACCCGACCCATGATCACCTCTACCTTTAGGTAAACACAACAAAGTTTACTTTTCACTTGTCCGGGAACTAGGTGGCATCAAAGAGTATTTCCGTGCTGCTTATCCAATCTTAGAATTCAGTAGGATCCGGCTTTCCATCATAGCTTGGCGGCTTGTGAGAAGAGAACCTTTTCAACATATTAGAGCACTCTTTTGGCTCTGTTTTGGCCCTTTGTCGGTTTCCTTGTATAAGTTCCATCATCATTCTCATAAAATCCATATGCTTTCCGTTTCCACTTCCATTTCTGTTTCCGTTTGCATTTCAAGGCGTATCTACAAATACAAGATCATTTCGCAGAGCATCAACCCTTGGCCTCATTTCTTCTAGTGTAACATTTGAAACGTTGGTTCCATTTCCTCCATTCGTAGGTTCACTTTCAATCAATGCCATTTTTTGGCATCATCAAACATCTCATGTTTCATATGTCATATCCATTCATATAGCATAAAAAATTATAAAACATTCCCTTCCACGATTCTATCACTCGGACTCGTTAATATTTAAGACAACTTAAGAATTATTTAATCGTATTTTAATATTACCTTATAAGTTAACATCTTAATTCATGATCATTTCTATACTGAAACTATGAACTAGACCTTTGATTTCTTTTTACTAATATACTTCATCTTATTAGCTAGTAATTTATGTAAAACCGTGAAGGTTAAACTTAAGGTACCGAAACCTTCGCTCTGATACCAACTTTAAACCCCCCCACCTCTAATCATCATCATTAGGTTAATTAAAGAGTCATTAGTAGCGGAACTTAGAAGGTCGGTGCGTTAGTGCCATACTTTCCGATTGGAAAGCATAAGGCAAACATAAATTCATAAACTTAAACCCATTATAACTTAAAGCATCATAATTATCCATTAATAAATACTAAAGTTGAAACTTAGCAACTAACATCGTTTGACATAAACTGAATCATAACCATAATCATATGTGGTTTAAGAAAGCTTAAAACTAAACAACTCCTCACAGCTACGCCATCTCGTTATCATCATTAGTACCTAAAACAGAAAACAAAACGTCATGAGCTGAAGCTCAACGATATATTACTCTAACATCGTAAAACATTTCAATTCATTTTGTTAGCAAATAAGGAGGAGAGAAATAGTAAAACTATTTCGTAAACATGTCATTTAATCATAAACATCAAACATTACCATCATCCTTTATCATGTTCACATCATATATCTTTTAATTAGGTAACTTGGCTAGTACATCATAATGGACGTCTCCCCATTACATAATAGTCGGGCGGTCACGACATAGGTAACACTTGCCGTTCCCATATAATTTGAACAGTCGAGCGATCACAACATAGGTAACACTTGCAGTGCCCATATCATAAAACAGTCGGGCGGTCACAACATATGCGACACTTACGATCCCTGTAGATTACTGTCAAGAACCATGTTTCACTGTACTTTATCATGTTTCGTTTCTTTTATGTATCATAATTACATTTTATAACCGTAATTTATAACCGTAATCGAAATCATGGAACATAATCATTGTCATATTTTCATAATTCCATTAAATACTTTCATATAAAGACTCATCATATTCATAAACATTTCATATTCCCACAATTCATAAATCAACAACATAGTGCGAAATATCATAAAACGTCATTAGAAAGGGATTGTGGGTGTTAGCAGTAGACGTTACCTGGTATCATAGTTAAGTTTTCTTGAGCGGGGGAGGCTTGTAATATTCCCTTTAATCTAATCAGGAGTTGAATAAGAAAATTTATTACTAATTCAATTGACTTTGGCTTTTCGAAAAGTATTCTTTCTTTAGGTCGTAATATTACTTAAATGACCACCCTTAAGCTCGCATTCGAGTTATACTTAGGCATAATTTATAAGTATAGTTTTAAATTATAATTCAACTGGTTACCTTTCACATCCTTTAAACTTGAGAGTCATATTTAAGTTGCACTAGTAAAGATTATTGGTTTATAAACCATGATTAATGACTTGAAGCTAAGTTTTTCATATTCTAACTATTCCAACCTCTAAACAACTACACATACATGTTGATAAATGAACGTATTTTAATATAACACATGTTATAAGAACATTACATGTTTCGTAAATCCAAACTAATGAGTGAAGTACATATTATCGACATCAATTACTCGTTTATGTTCAGGCATGACTACTACTAAAGTAGATTGATCTTTGTTATTAATATAATTATCTAAAATATTAACATTAATATTCCACATTAGTTGTGAATAATTTAAGAATTAAATGTAGTCATTTATACAAACTAGTGTGTTCTTAATGTCTGATTACAAAATTCAGATTATAAGAACTAGTAGTTAATTCGTTCAACATAACATTTTAAACTAATCCTTAATATAATATTAGTACAAACTATAGATTTAAGCTAAACTAAGTGATTTAATTAAATCCAACAAATCAATCCATTTAAGCCCAATATATTAAAGCAACCAAACTAACTAAGTAAATAAGTAGCTTAAGTTAACCAAGTCAGATTTTTAAGCCCAATCAAAGTCATGTAACAAACTAAGCTAAATTGGTTTAGTTAATTAAATCAAGAAATTAGTTTTAAGCCCAAGTTATAATTAATCAACAAAATAGCTTTAACTAACTTTTAAATAAAATTTTGATTTTAGCCCACAATCATATTTAATCTAACAAACTAAACTGATATGGTTTATGGAGTCACTAAATCAGTTTAGTTTAGCCAAATAATTTATTAAGTAGCTTTATCTCAACAATATAGAAATCTAATTTAAGCCCATCGAAATTATGCAATAATTAAACTAATTTCGGCCCAAATCAAACTAACTTAATAACACCAAAGTTGGGCTACCCTATTAAAACTCAAACTTTAGAAAATGGGGGGAAGGTAATTGTATGAGGTTTTTAAATCATGATTACAATTGCTCTTATTTAGGTTTTTAAATCAAAAGCCCTAATTTTTGAGATCAACAAACCCTAATTGTTTCACCCAAAAACTTTGAAATAAAAAACCCTAAAAATCCTGAACCAAAAAAATTGGGGAAAAAACCAAAAATTTAGTTGTACTAACCTTGTCTTATGATGCGCAACACTCCAAATTAAATGAAAATGCACTGAATTGAAGGAGAGGATAGAGAAAAATAATGTCAAATGTGTTAATGGTTGAGAGAAGAAACTGAGGAAAAAACGAGGGAAATAAATGTATATAATCTGGAGGTCAGAGGAGAGAGAGAAATCAAGGGTTTTGGAAAAGGGTTGAGACAAAAATTCCCATTGGAGGTTAACCATGGTTAACCATGACGTAATCTTTGGCCTTAAATGCAAATTGGGCTGCAACTTAAAGGTACCTTGAATTTATGAGGCTGCAATTGGAGAGTTTGAAATGAATAGGCTGCAATTAACAAACTCGCAACTACAAAAGGCTGCAATTGGCGAAAAATCCGTAAACTTTTTACCTCTACTACTTAGGATCATGGATGAATGACAGCGAGGAGGGAGTTAAGGTTACAGCTCGGTACTAGACTTTGCCAAAAGTTCCAGTTAGGGTACTCAACTTTAAAATATTTCAGTTTGGGTACTCAAACCAAACTTCTGTTACTTTTTCTGTTAGCTCCAATTAAATAATAAAAAAATATTTCTGCATAATTTTTTTTTTTATTTCTCTTCTTTAAAAAATTTAATATCTCTTACTCTCTCATCCCCAAAAACACCAAATCCACTCCCACCAATCCACCACTCCACCTCCTCCCACCACAGACCACGCCAAATTTTTTTTGCCATCGTTTCCAATAGCCAATTATCCACCATCATTGACCCATCAAAATACCCATAAACACCATCAATTTCAAAAGAATTATCACCATTACTGTTCTAATCACCATCAAAAGACTCAAGACTTTTCCCTAAATCAAAAACATTAGCACACTTCACATCATCATGATCATTTTTTTTGCTAATTAAGAGAGGTAATGGATCAATTATACCTTCACTATTGATGCAACGACTCTGCTCAGAAACCAAGTTTTTATTCGATTTGATCTGCTCTAACCAATTTGAAAAATTCTCCCCTCGCCATAGCTTGATTATGCAGGGGCTGGATCGATGCACGTGGTGTGAGAATCTCTTGAATCACCACTGGAACCTCCTCCTCAATTTCCAGCATAGAAACCCCTAAAATCGCATCCATTGATTTTAAGTTATTCGCCTGAGAATTCGCATCCATTGTACCTTGCTTGTTTTCTGCCGATGTACTCGCCAGAAGAACTGTCGTAAGATCGATCTACGCAGAGAAGAATTCTAAACTGAGAAAGGCGGGAGGTTCAGTCATGTCTACATCATCATCTTCATCTCATGAAGAGGAGAGATAATTAATGGATTCAACCAGATTGACACTTTGAATTACGTAAATGATTTCATCATCAATTTCGAAATCAAATCGTGATCCCAATTCCATATATCTTTTTGGGTAGAGATTGATACCATTTATTGTTTCGCCATTGAAGAATTTGAAGTTTTTCTTGTGTTTCGTTGATTTTTCTCTGTATTTTGTTTTGTTTCAATGGAAGTTTCTCTCTCCAATTTTTAGGGATTTATCTCTCAAATGTAGATTTTGCTAGTGAAATGCAGCATGATGATGTTGTTTTGGTTGCCGGAGAGGAGCAATGGAAGCAGGAGCAGAGGAGAGAGAAAAACTATGAGGGGAGGGGGAGGTGGTGGAGTGGTGGAGTGGTGGTCTGGTGGATTTGATTTTGAAAGCGGAGGATAGAGAAAGACAATAATTCTTTTTAGGAAGAGAAATAAAAAAAGTTGCCCAAAAACATTTTTTATTATTATTTAAAAGGACTTAACAGCAAAAGTAACAGAAATTTTGTTTGAGTACCCAAACTGGAACTTTTTAAAGTTGAGTACCCAAACTGGAAAAAAGGGCAAAGTTTAGTACCCAGTTGTAACTTTAAATCGCGAGGAGGAGTTCTCAGCGATCCTCGACGAGAGGTGCAGGAGATAGCCCGAGAAGGCAGCGAAATTCGTCGATCTTCGGTGAAGCTGAACAACGAGCAAGAGCAGGACCAAGCAGATGAAATAGAGGAGAGTGTGGAGGCGAGAGAGGAGTCATGCTGGCGCTATGGTGTTGCGCGACCATGGTGGATGACCGACGAAGGTTACTAGAGTTTGGAGGAGTGGCGGTGCACCATAGGTGGTGCGCACAGTGGTGGTACTGTGATGGTGCCGTGAGAGGAGGAGTGAAAAAGATGAAGTTTTTTTTATCTTCTTGATGTTGTGGAGTGATTTTCTGAGCCCTAACTCCATGTATTTTTATAGAGGAATTCAACAGACAAAAAGAAAGGTGGATGGTGGTTTTGTTGATAGGGAAGCTAGGGTAGGGTACAAAGAGAAGATAGGGGTGGTGGGTGGTTGGTGTTGACTGTAATACCCTGTATTTTTAGGAATTTATTGAGATTATTTAAAACAATTATAAATTTTATCTTCAAAACTCATTTTAAACTATTTTAAAATCACATTGGAGAGAATCATTTGGAGGGAAATATAGTTTGAATTTTAAAGGTTATTTTAGGAATTTTTAACAATAATTGCTCTTGTCATTATCTTATTTATTTAATTAGTTATTTAAACAAATATTTGATAAATAATTTTATAAAATCAAAAATTCATTTTTGGGTAATAAAATCAGATTATACATTTTATTCTGTAATTTTTTGGTTTTTTTTATAAGTGTTGTTTTGAAAAATCGATTTCTTTTAAATAAAACCGAAAACTTTAAATATTTAAAATATTTTGTTAAATCTTATAAAATCAGATTTTTATGAGATTTATATTGAGTTAGAAAGTATGGGATTTTAATTGATTTGGGAAGATTTAACAATTTCTTTAAAATCAAACAAAATTGATTTTAGGAAAGAATTTTACAAATAAAGGGAAGAGTTTTTTTTTAGAAAAAAAAAAAGAATTTTTTTTTTGCTGCATTCTACAGCTGCTACGCGGCAGCTTTGTAGCATGTTGCAAAATTTTTAAAATTCTTTTGCCCTAATTTTAATAATTTAAGTAAGTTTTACCTCATTTCTACCCTAGTTTACACTATAAATACCCCTCTAACCCTTCACTTTCTCTTCACCAAAAAAATATTGAGAGTTCTTTATAAATTTTTCCTAAAGTGAGTGGTCTCTTTGAGTAGTTTTAGTTTTTCACCGAGGAGTTTTAGCGGGAGGTTTTGTAAGTACGTTTTTTTTTCAAGTTGTTTTAATTCCTAGTTTTTTATCTTTTTGAGTTTTATAAAAACATGTTTTAATTGTTTAAGCCTGAATCATGTCTATAATTAGTTAGTTTAGCATAATTTTCTTTTAGAGTTCATATATTGTTCATCGTTTTGATTAGAACTAGTTTATAATTAATAGGAGGATTTCGTTCGTGAACATTCCCTTACTAGTTGATTTTCTTGTTTCGTGAATTATCAAGGTACGTTTACGTGGCTTGATCTTTAATTATTATGTATACATTAGTTATGTGTGTTTTAGTATAAATTATATGAATTGGTATATGCAATTGGTTTAATCAAATAACCTTCTTATCGTTTAGGCTAGATAAAAGCTTGTATTTTCTCTTGCTTTGTTGACTCGTAGATATGCTAAACCAACCAAATATTTTTTGTTTGTTTTAGAAAAAAATAAAAAATCAGTTTGCATGTATAATCCATTTTTATGAAGGAATCCACTTTTGCAAATCAGTGGCTTTGAGAAACTCAAAAACATTAGCATGAGTTTTAGTTTTAAAAGTTTAAATTATCTTTTTAGTTCCCTATAATTAAGTTTGTTATCATAATTCTTTATTTGAATTAAAGGAAAGGTTTACCCCTATATTGTTCTTATTACAATTACCCCTTGGCTTTGTTCAAGAAGGGTTCTTCCAAGTCCACTAGTTGGCATCAAGGTTACTCCAATGTCTTTGTATTCATAAAGGATATAGCTTGGGGGTGTGCACACTTAGGATCCGCGGATCAAGGAAAGGGGTTTAAGTTAAGTTCTATATTATTATTTTCACTTTTAGTGAATTATTAAAGAAGATAATTCCTTTGGTGGTTAACGTGAATTTAATAATGGTTGATCTTATCTTTTTTTCGTATTATACAATTTAGTTACTAGAATTGCGAAATAATGCATGTTTATGAAAGTATGTGAATTATATATTTACAAGTTTACAAGTCTTGCACGTAATTGTACTCAGTATTTCAACTGACTCGTATTTCCTATTTGTTTTGGCTTGCCCTACTTTCCTTACGGGAAGTAGTTTGCAGGTCTACTGATGATTCATGATGCATGGGAGGAACCTTTTGGGATCAATAAAACTAGATCATTATTTTAGTAGTCTTTAGACTTTTCATATTAGTATTGTGGTTTTTGGATAATAATATTATTTTTTATAAATAAAGTTAGAAGTTTCCGCTGCATATTTTGTGTATCAAGTTAGTATTGTCAAAATGTATTTATATTTGGTGGTAATACCCTTATGTTTCTCCAAGTATTATATGAAAGTATAAGTTTTTAAAGTGGAGAAATTTGGGGGTGTTACATTGACCGTGGGTTTTCTTGGGGGGGGGGGTGTTTCTTCCTCTCTTTTTTTTGGTTTTATTTTGATTTAATTTATTTTTTTATGTTATGAGGTCTGACAAACTTTTGTTGCATATTATTATTAAACCAATTATGAAAGGCTTTTGTTAGTTTACTTAATCTTAGTTCTTACTATATAACTTATTAATAATTTAGTTCATTTAAAAGCTCAAAAGTAATTCATAGTTAAATTTACTTAACTAAAATAATCATTAAATAAAAAATTAACTTTGTTAATTATTTTGTTAAACATGTTTAATGTTTCGAAATATTACATGAACATTGTTACTTTTGAACTGAGAACAAAATTCGTCGAGTGGATTGTGCCACCACTTTCCTTACCTATAAATAGTTCGTTCGCCCTTTTTAATAACTTTACACCCCTTTGCTTTCATCTCCTCATCGTCTGAGTTCCTCTATAATACCTTTCTCCTCACATTTGGCAAACCCTAGTTGTCGATTCCTCTCTTACGCCAGCGGACTTCCATATTTCCCTTCTCCAAGGTAAATAATTGCACTCTAAAATTTGGTAGACACCCTTATTAGCTTTTCTTTTCTGAACATACATGTAGAAGTACATTTCTTCCAGACCTTCTTTAAACATGGATTCTAATAAGCAACCAGTTTTATTGATAAAATTGACTAAACAAGTTAGTCGGCTGACCACGATATGTCTTTGCCCGATTAATATTTGTGTATCATGCCCCTGTCAATAAAACCTCTTGGCTGGATCAATTTTTTTTTTAAAATATAGGCTTCTAGCCTTGCCTCATCCCCAAGAGGTTCCTCGGGGAGTCTACATGACTCGTGATGGGGGAGGTTTGGACTAACAACGAGTCCAACCAAGATCTGATAAAGACAACCATCAAAGAAGACACTAAGGGTCTATTGCTCATCAACCTTATTCACCTGCAAGTTGAGGATTCATACTCGATCTTGTCATATAAGGGGCAATGGTGCGAACTTCGAACCCCGGGTCG
This sequence comes from Beta vulgaris subsp. vulgaris, assembly GCF_026745355.1. NCBI lineage: Eukaryota > Viridiplantae > Streptophyta > Magnoliopsida > Caryophyllales > Amaranthaceae > Beta > Beta vulgaris. The sequence continues at coordinate 51,087,558 of NC_079207.1, forward strand.
CACCGCTGTCTACTTGATCAAAGTCCGTTCTTTAACATCAATGGGTTTTCGATCATGGAACTCATAAAGTCTCCTTAAACTAAATACATGAAATACAACAATTGAAGAGCCCAAGTTCTGTTTGGGTTGCAAGCAAGGATGTAAAGGAAGCCCAAGTTCAGTTTGGGTTCCTATTTATTTTTGTTGTTTTATTTCAAGCTTAAAATAAAGCCTAGTGATTACTTATGACACTAAGGCAAGTAGGTGTGTGTTTAGTGGCTGATTAGGCGTGTAATTAGGGGTTGTTTACAACTCCATAGTTGTTGATTGCCTTCTTTTGTAACTCACTACTACATTAAAAGGCAAAGGCAACACCCAAAAATCGTTGCAATAGGCCCAAAAGTCGTTGCAATAGACCTATTGCAACGGTTTTGAACCGTTGCATTTGGAGGCGTTGCAATAGGCCTAGTGCAACGACTTTTGGGACCTATTGCAACGGCTACCACAAAGCCGTTGCAATATATGTAAAGAGTCGTTGCGTCATCTATAAGGTCTATTGCAACGCCTCTATATCTATTGCAACACCATCCGATAGCTATTGCAACGACCCTAATATTCATATTGTGTCCCATTTTGGCTTCTATAGCAACGCCTCTGTATATATTGCAACACTATCATATAACTATTGCAACGCCTTTATGACAGAAGTTTTTTTTCATTTTTTGTGGGGATATTGCAACGATTATTAATGTAACCTTCCGAAAACCGATAATATTACAACCTGGATATATATTAGTAACGATGCAACAAATGCAAAAATACTCTTGAAATGCCAAAAATAATTGTCATATTCGTATTATAATTTCTAAAACTAATTAAATTAAGAGTATACATGATAAATCCTAATTAACAAAAATTAATGTACTTAATCAAACCCAACTAATAAATATTTGTTTTAGTACCACAAATACTTCTAATAAGTACATATAGATCATTTTCCTTCTAACCACCAAGTACCGCATCACTGTAATCTAGCTAACTAAATCTGGCCGATAGTATGTATAGTGAGACGTCTACGTTTGATCTCCTCCAGTTGGTTCATCATTCACCTAAAAATTCAAACATTGTAATAGTTAGTAAACATACACCATCAACAACATAGAAAAAAAGAGAGAAAATTACAGTACTTCTATTATGTCCTAATCTAGCATGAAGAGTATCTAAAGATAATTTATGTGACGTATTGACTACAATAGAGATAGGATAAGAATCAATGAATTGAATGGAAGGACCAGCCATGAAGACATTCAAAAAATACACATCTCCAACCTTATTACCAAAAGCAAGTTTCTTGTTGACAGAAGATAGATAAGTACAATTATGTTCATTAAAATGAGCATTAATCTTGCTATGAGCAACCAACTTCTCAACAGATAAGAGATTACATTTAAAGTTTGGTACCAACAACACATCATGTAAAAAAAATACCAGCAAATAACACTACATCACCAATTTCAGACACATTATGATGATTACAATTCCAGACGCTATGAATGTCAAACCTGAAGATAAGTATCTGTTCTGCAATTATGAACTGCTAGCAGGAAAAAAAAAGAAACAAAACATTCTCCTATAATCAAGAGGGGTGGTTTTTAGAAATTGAGAGTACCTTGATATAGCTTCTTATGATTTCTGTATCTAGAACAGTGTTTATTTTCGCTACACTTCTTAACTGCAATACCAACGTGAGTTGCTATCAGATGATCAAATTTCACTAACTCCATTATCAGATGACCAAAAATTTATATAAATTGATTGTCCATAAAGATTCTCTTTCTCCATTTACTACCATCTAGTGCTACTACTATATTTATTGCAAAACCAATTTCTTCATATCATTTAGCTCTCTACACCCAATTCATTTTTGGCTTCCTTCAATTCTTCTAAGAACCCCATCATCCCAGCACTCCACTTTCTTTACCAGTGCATCTCTATTCGACATCGCACAAGACCAAACCTACGTAACTCCTTTTATCTTCAGGGTAGATTATATTAGAAATGACAAACTTGAAAGGGAATGGCGAGAGAACAGGTACTAAAAGGAAGCATCAGAATTTCCTAATTGAAAATGAAAAAAGGGTTGGCGTAATGAAGCGAGAGAGTGACCTTAACTCAAAAAAGAAATGATAATTACATATTTCTTTGGACACCACAAAAGTTAGATGGGAAGTCGAATATAGAAGTAAGAAACTACAAAGCTGCGCTAATCGTATTAATTTAGCTAAGGCGTATGAGCACAATTAAGCACCAAAACATGTTCAAGATAACTTACTATAGACATTTGTTAACTAGTCATATATAGACAAGTTGGTGCATCAATATTTAACACACGCAAACATCAAAAGAAACAAAAAGTAAACTCTTTAGCTGATTCGGACCAGCTCATTTGCTTCATATAAAGTATGCATTAGGGAGAAAGAGTCCAGGAAAAAACCACAAAATGTCAAGAGAAGGGGGGATAAGCTAGGAAGAGCAAAGGAAACAACTCACTTATGGTCATTGCCGCTGATGAAACAGGTATTGCATCAGACGACGCGCACATACACCTCCAGTGTCATAAGGATTCTTCATGGCAGCCATTTGTTGTTGTTGAAGATGATGTCTCAACTGTTGTTGCTGGTGCTGTTGCTGTAACTGAGCACGCTGCATTGGTGGCATTGCCTGCAACATTTGTTGTTGTTGTCGTAGTCTCTGCTGCTGAAAGATAGCCTGCAACTGTGGGTTATGGCTTTGCAACTGCATTGAATCCAGCCTCTTCAGCAACTGATGAAAAACCTGCTGCTGCAAGATATCTTCTTGCTTCACATCCAGCCGTGGTTTTTTCTGCATATAGGATAAATTAGCAGGGTCTTGGATGAATGAGTTGGGAATCCTTAAGCCCATTGAAAGCGGCAGTTGGCCTGTTTGAGATCCTTGCAATGATGAAGGACCAGATGCCCCTTGAGGATACTGTTGTTGACTCTGAATAGCTTGCTGAGAATTAGGGTCATGATGAGAACCCTGCTGCACCGCTGTTGGTCCATCTATCACAGAGGAACCAGAAACACTACTATTATTGGATGAAAATGACATTGGTGATGTTGGCAATCGTAAGTAGGATTCTGTGTTGATGCTGGCAATTCTTTGCAACTGGGGACCTCCTGAGAAGGCCGAGTTTGCATCAGTGACCAAAGAACTAGCTCCAACACTTGGCCCTGAATTTGCCACACTATTCAAAACTGTCTGATTCACGTCACCAGAAACTGGGCCTAGGTTCGAGCGCCATGTTCCAGAAATTAAATTGGCAGAGTTCCCAAAAGACGAACTCAAGTGAGAGTTAATTACATTCTTAGACTGTCCATCTCCTTGGAAAAAAATACCAGAACTTGCTGAAGATTGAGACAGTCCTCCAGCCACCCGATAAGGTGCCATGAGCGGCACCGACCCCTGATGGCTGGAATCCAAATAGCTCTCCAAAGCCACGCCTGACTTCCCCTCTTTTCACCAAAAAAATATACCCAATTTCCTCAAGTAGAGCTACACACAGAAACCCATAATAGAGTCCTCATAGAATACCTCGCAAACAATAGTGGAACAGATAATGTAATCAAAACCCAACACTATAACAAACTACCCAATCCAAAATTATCAAGGAATTGATGGTTATGGAATAAAGGAAAACAAAATTATCAAAAAAACAATCCACAATTTTTTTTAACTTGAATGAAATATTTTCATTTCAATTATTACAAAAAAATAGAGCTGCTGCTAATACACATAATAGAGGACAAATTCAAGTAGGAAAGTCTGGAATATAGCTTGAATTATTCACTTACAGTGGTTTACAGATTCATGAGCTTCTTCTACCTTCTAACTTCAATTTTCTCTCTCTTAGAGCTTTCCACAAACACTTGGTGTGCCTATCAAAATCCACTTTAGATACAAAAAATTATGAATTGCACATTAGAAAACACAATGAAAATATATTAGAAATTTTCATTCACAGGCTGAAAAATCTATTAACTGTTCACAAGCATTCCAAAACTACATATGCATTCGTCAATAATCTGCACCCTAATCTCATTTCCAAAAACTAAAATTTCCAGAAAATTAAAATCGCAATCCTTAATTAGAGAACAAAATAATAAAAAGAAAACTCGAATCAAATGCTAAAAATCGACATAAAGAACCCTAAAAGTCTAATGCTAAACCACAATTCAATAACTTGGAATGTGGAAAACACTATATTCAATCAAATGGAAATACAGAATGACAAATACCAAAAACCCACACGAAACTTACCGATTTCGCTGAAAGTTTAAAGAGGTGCCAGGTCGAACTTTCGCTCTCTTCGTCTTCCTATCCTTCTTTCATATACATCTGTTTACTATTTTGTGAGAAAAGCCAAAATTCATCTCTTTCTAATTTATGAAGATTGCCTAGTAGTTTTTGGGGTTTGAAATTTTTGAAAAAGATAGAGAGGGAAATATAAAACATTGAACGCATACTTCAAATTTCTAAAAAAAAGGATTAGTTTAGTTGTTGCAACAATTAACTTACCTATTGCAACGCTAGGGCCAACCCATTGCAATAGCTACCCTCTTAGTGGTGGAAGTTCTATTTTTGTTGCATTAGGCCCTTACTATTGCAACAGTAGTGAAAATGTCGTTGCATTAGCTTTTTTAAGTTGTTGCATTTGATCAAAAATATAGTAGTGACTTCCCCTTAAATGAGGCTTAATAAGGGCTTGAGTCAAGGAGTTCTGTAACTCCTCAAAACTATTCCTCTTAAGACGGTTTTTAGGGTGTTTTAGCTCATCCTTGATGCTCCTTATCTCTATATAAGGAGAGCAAATGATAATAGAAATCAGTTTTTTGAGTTTGAAGTAAAAACCTTTGTGTTTTCAGTTTTTAGCTTTGAGTTTGTCTCAAGTTTGAAACTAACCCTTATTACTTTGAGTGAGTCATGAGTGATAAGCCTAGGAGAGATTGAGTGAGTCTTATCTCTGCCCTATAACCCCAAAACATTGAGTGTGTTCTTGTGTTTTGGTTTTCTTCCTTATTTCAATTGACTTTGTGTTGAATTGTGTGTTCTATGTTCCTAGAGTTTAGATTCATCATCCAATCCTTTGGAAAGTGTTTTTAGACTTACATCATCTGGTATCAGAGATTTGGTGAAGAAATTCGTCGAAAAAATCGAGTTTTGGAGAAGAAACGAAACTGCCAGATTCAACCCGTTTTTCATCCGACTTTGAAGGACTATTTCTCAACATTTAGGAGTCCAAATTGGTTAATTCTTTTTTTCATTCTGCATAACGTTTTTTTTAGAATATTCACAGAATGTTTTAGATTTTTTTGAATTTTTTAGATATTAAAGTGGGCACTTTTTTCGCAACTGCGCCAAAACGGAGCAAATCTAGCACACAGAACTTCAAATGACAATTCCTCCTTCATCCGGAAAGCTTTTCAAGAGTTTCTTTTTTTGATTCCGCTTAAAATTTCCTGAATTTTATTAATCTGTAAGCTTTAGAGAGTCTCAATGCCATTTATAGTTTCATTTTGTTGTCTAAGTTTATGGCAGTTTGCATCTTGTATTTGTAATAATCTAGTAAAAATAGTGAAATCATGGCTGATGGTAGTCTTGCTAGGATGTGACAATTAATTACTGAGAAGTTAGAAAACTTAGAGAGAAAATCAGAAGCAAATGATGAAGATAAGGCTCAACAAAAGACTAGGTTAGATGCTATGTCCGAAATGTTGATGCAAGCAAGTAGAAAACTGAATTTTCTTGAAAATGACGATGGTGAGCTTAATACACCTAGAAACTTTGATGATGATAGGGGTTTGAAAATTGAGATGCCTAAATTTGATGGGGGACATGATAGTGAGGCTTTTCTAGATTGGATGAGGCAAATTGAAACCGTTTTTGACTATAAGGGGTATGATGATAGGAAAAGGTTTAAACTTGCTGTCCTAAAACTCACTAAACTTGCTGCATTATGGTATGAAAACCTCGAGTCAAATAGAAGGAGAGAAGGAAAAGATAAGATTGATTAATGGAATCGATTGAAAAAGAAAATGAGGGATAAATGGGTTAGTAAGGAGTATGAACAAGAACAATACTTAAAATTGACCCACCTTTCATAAAACAATGACATGAGTGTTGAAGAATACATGAAAGAGTTTGAGAAGTTGTGTCTAATTTGTGATTTGCAAGAGAAGGAGACTTTCAAGATAGCTCGCTTTATTAAGGGGTTGTCTAAAGGGATTAGTAGAAAAGTGGAGGTGACTCACTATGCCACTTTTAGTGATGTTTGTAAGCTTGCCTTGAAATATGAGGCACAAGCTAAGGAGGAAAGGGAGAAAGAGAAGCCCCTTCTTTTAAGGGTACTATGGAATTTACTCCTTCATATTCTAAGGGGAGTACTTTTCAAAACCAATCCTCTTCATCATCTTTTAAGGGGAAAGAGAAAGAAAGGGTCGTGATTTCTCCTAGTGAACTTGCTACTAGAAGAAGGTGTTACAAATGTAATGGAAGGGGTCATATTGCTAGTGAGTGCCCTAGTAAAACTGTTTTGACCGTCGCTCAATGTGCCATAATGGATGAAGAAGAAAAAATGTATAATTTTGTTGTTCATGAGAAGAGTAGCTTTGAGGATGATGATTATGAGGAGGAAATTCCTCCGGAGGAAGAGATGAACATGATGGTAGTTAAGAGAGTGTTGTTTAGTGACCCTCAAGTTGATGAGAGGCAAAGAAGCAACTTGTTCCACACTAGATGCAAGGTAGGTGAGAAGACTTGCAATGTGATTATTGACGGTGGTGCACAAGTGGATGTTAGTTCATCCGAAGCCGTGAGTAAATTGAAGCTACCAACTAGAGACCATGAAGAGCCTCATAAGCTTAATTGGTTGAATGATGGTACTAGTGTGAGGGTGAAGAAATAAGCCTTGGTGACTTACTCCATTGGAGTGTTTGAAGATGAGAGATGGTGTGACATCCTTCCAATGGATGCATGTCACTTGTTACTTGGAAGGCTATGGCAATTCGACCATGATTCGGAGCATAGAGGCAAAACCAATGTATATCTTATAACCGCCAAAGATGGTAGAAAAATAAAATTGCTTCCCCTACCCCCCAAAGTTGTTGGAAAAGAAAGGGAAAAAAGTAAATATCTTGTAATTTGTAATGATTTCTTGGGGTTGATGCAAGAGGTATTTCTTTTGATAACTCATCTTCCTATGAGTTGTGGAAAGAAAAACCAACCATGTTACAAGAACCACGAGTCAAGAATAGCCTTTTGTTTTCAAGCGTAAGTGACAAAGTTTTGAGAGGTTGGAAACCCAAAAAGAAAGATGCAAACAAAGAACAAAGAAAAGTTTTTAAATACGGGGAATGGGTTTGGTTACAATTGAATGGGAGGTGCCCTAAACTCAAGTCTTTTCCACTTGATGAGGGACCCTTTGAGATATTAGAGAGACTTGATCATGAGAGCTACAAAATAGATTTGGGAGGCTTGAGTGCTACCTTCAAAAGGGGTTAGCTGTCTCTTTACACCGAAAAAGAAATTGGGGTCAAACTTTTTTTTAGAAGAGGAGAATGATCAAAGTCCGTTCTTTAACATCAATGGGTTTTCGATCATGGAACTCATAAAGCCTCCTTAAACTAAATACATGGAATACAACAATTGAAGAGCCCAAGTTCTGTTTGGGTTGTAAGCAAGGATGTAAAGGAAGCCCAAGTTCTGTTTGGGTTCCTATTTATTTTAGTTGTTTTATTTCAAGCTTAAAATAAAACCTAGTGATTACTTATGACACTAAGGCAAGTAAGTGTGTGTTTAGTGACTGATTAGGCGTGTAATTAGGGGTTGTTTACAGCTCCATAGCTGTTGATTGCCTTCTTTTGTAACAGACCCTTAAACGAGGCTTAATTAGGGCTTGAATCAAGAAGTTTTATAACTCCTCAAAACCATTCCTCTTAGGACGATTTTTGGGGTGTTTTAGCTCCTCCTTGCTGCTCCTTATCTCTATATAAGGAGAGCAAATGATAATAGAAATCAGTTTTTTGAGTTTGAAGTAAAAACCTTTGTGTTTTCAGTTTTTAGCTTTGAGTTTGTTTCAAGTTTGAAACTAACCCTTATTACTTTGAGTGAGTCATGAGTGATAAGCCTAGGAGAGATTGAGTGAGTCTTATCTCTGCCCTATAACCCCAAAACATTGAGTGTGTTCTTGTGTTTTGGTACTATCCCTTATTTCAAGTGACTTTGTGTTGAATTGTAAGTGTTCTATGTTCCTAAAGTTTAGATTCATCATCCAATCCTTTGGAAGGTGTTTTTAGACTTACATCACTACTTGACCCAATTTGAGTATGACCTCCTCTTCCCTCTTCATCCTTTTCTTCAAAGGTTTCTTGTGCAATACGACCTTAGTCTGGCTCGAATCACTTGCCAAAGTCTTTGTAAGATCATTGGTTTCATATGGGTTTGTGAGTTCATAGATACCCCCTTTCCTTTTGTTTATTTACATACATCTTTTAATGTAGGATCACATGCTCTTCTACTTGGAAAAGGGTGGAATTTATTTGAGAGAAAAAGAGATTGTCACCTCTTTTTCTGACGTTCCTTACAAGAATACCTAAGGGAGAAGTTTGTGTGGGTGAGGGTGCCCACTACTATAGGTTATTCTTACCATTTTCAAGCTCCTTTCAATCCACACGAACCCCCCATACTTGGTGTTCAGGAGGTGGCGAGCTAACTCGATGCGAGGAGACCGTAATTAGCATCTTGGGGGCAGACAAGTAGTATGCCTCCACGAAGAGCCCTACATTGAGGGTGTGGCTTCCCCAATTTGATTTTATGGTTCAAAAAAGTACTCGTTGTCGTTGGGATGAGCTACATTTATACAAAGGATATGTCATTTTCTCCTTCTTTCTGTGAAGTCTTCTATTGATGTCTACTTAGCCCCTTAAAAACATGCATACTTTCTTACTTTTGTTTTCTTTTGTTAGTAGTTGAGGGCTTGGAGTATGTTTCTGACCAGCTAGTGTGGTTGGAGTTGGGAATGTCTTTAGACAGGACGTATGATCGCCTTGTGCCTAATAAGTACTATTCCCTTTTGAAGGTGGACTATCCTAAGCTTGTCGTCTCTCCCCGCGATTTGTCAGGTAGGCTTAAGGTCACTCCCTTGGACCCTTTCGATGTTGGGAAGCAGCTTGACTTGGACATTGTTTCTCCTCAACCATCTCAATCTGCCAAGGGTCCTCTCCCTACATTTCCATCTTCGTCTGTTGCAGGTGCAGTGGGGACTTCCTCACCTTGGTTGGATGCCATCAGTTGTGTCATCCTTGGCCACACAATATCCATCAAGGCAAGGACATTGAGTAGACGCCAACCGCATCATCTTGCTTAGAAGGGGATAACAATGACCAATGTGGGGAGTCCAAGAAACTGGAGGGGCTCCCACTGCTATTCTTACTCTTGTAGAGGAAAGAAATATAAGAGACACGGTTGATCCTGCAATTGAGGAAGTTCTTCCAAAGAGCTATACTAAGAAATAAAAATTTGACACCTCTATAGCTGATGCCACAGCTATGGAGGAAGAACTTGACACGGGTTAGTTGGAAAAAATGTTCGGTCTGTCGGGGATCCACCCATTGATGGGAGGAGATCTAACTTCATCAAGCTGATAATAACACAATCAGCAATAACACGATTACACCAGGATCAACAACCAATGACTTTCAGTTCTCTTCGTGCCCCAACCTCCCCTAATCAGGTTGGTGGTCATAAGGGTTTGCAACCTGTTGTGGAGATTTCTGACTCTCCTTTTGATTCTCCAGTTAGCTATGTCCATCATGAAGAGAATTTATCTAAAACTAAGTGTGATTTTTGGAATAGGGGTTTGATTTCACAACATTATCTTTCTTTTGGAGTGGAATGAGTGATGAGTATATCTCTTAGTTCCCATCTTCAGGAGGATGCTATGTGTTAGGATCTTTGAGAAATGGTAGAGGGGGATTTAGTTATTGACGATGTTTTAAATTTAGTTAGTTCCTTAGATAAAGTTGTTTGGTCGTTGTTAGATGTTCCGCGAATAAGATTGTTCATATGTTAGCTCATCTCCAATCTTAGGAGATTGACAAAATGTATTTGGGTGGATGATGTCCCGTCTTATGTCATTTTTCTTTCTGTGAATGATATGATCCCACTTTTGGGTTTGTTACATTCAAAAATATAAAATAAACTAAAGATGAGCCTTCTGCCACGACGGTAAATTGGTTAGTAACACAGTCTACTTTTGACTCTCAGAGCTTCCATTTAATCGACATGAGTGTTCGAAGAACAAGGTATGATGCTCGTTGTAGACACATAATCGTGTCTTCCCATTTGAGTACCCAACAATAAAACATATCATCGTCCTAATCAGTCCGACTTAAAGGGGATCAATCTAAACAATTAAGCCCAAAATAGTTTAAGAACTCAAAGTCTATTTATTAATTCTAAGCCTATTTTTAAAAGCCCGATTTATTACTCATGATAATTAATTGTATTTTTAAAATCTATTTTCGAAAAGCCTAATTAATTATTCCTGATGATTAATGGTATTTTAGTAAACAATAAATATTCTAAAAGTATTTTGAAAATCATATTTTATTCCTGAAGATAATTGATTTACAAATCAAGAATATATTATTTAATACATATCAAAAAAAAAAAATTTAAAGATTGGAAAAATATTCGGTCAGATCTTCATATGTGCTTCGCACCCCCGAATGCAACTGGTGCGCCAACGCTACTCATGAGCGACAGCAAGACAACGAAATCTGAAGCGCAAAGTGAATGCGCTCCACGCACCGTTATGCGTGGCGTGCATCATGATGCATCAAGCGCAACAAGCCTGTGGGACGTGCATCCTTTATACTTATCCAGTTTCTTCCATTTGCCTATAAATAAACCTCATTTTGACCAGCTTTTAAACTCATTTCCTACGAGCTTTTCCTACGACTTGAAACTACAAAAACAATCTCAAACTCTTTAAACACTTCATATACTCAGACTTCCATTTATTTCAGATTTCAAGCTTTAAGGATTGCTCTTTTGATGGTTGTTCAAAGGACCAAGGCGATTAAGATATATTCTTGAGGGCCCATTTATTCGTGATGCTGGTAATCTTCTCTTCATGATGTTGATATTTAAGCAATTTTGTTATTTTGTATATTCCTAATCACTCTTTTCTCTCTAATTTTATACATATCTCCATCTTTTCATGTTTATTACGTAATTCCCCTGAAACTATGAAAATTAGGCGAACAAAAACATGAAGACCATAAATTTAGGCGAACAAAAACAAAAGAGAACATCTTATTTTGGCTTTATAGCATGAAGGATGGAGAAACTTACCCAGAAATTCGACAATTCGGATGAACAGAGGAGTTCGTGCAGTGCAGAAGCTCGATCACAAGGAACCGCAGGAATAGTGAGGAGTATAGGCGGTACAACGTAGGGTTTTTTTTAATTTTTGGGGATTAACAAATTAATGATATTCTTTTTAAATTTAATAGTCTTTTGCAACTGTTGGTCCCGTTGTAATTACTAATTATATGGACGTTAAAGAATTAAGAAATCGGGAAAGCTCCCGCTCAAGTTTTTTTCGCACAATTTCACACTTTTTACGACCAGGTTTTAACGTTTACCACCAAATTTAAGACTCGTTGCAAAATAACCTTAATATCTATGACGGGATTTAAATCTCGATGTAATTGGTACCTCTTTACGACCGGATTTCCGCACAGTCGTTAAGGTTGATCGCAATTGCCATTCGTTCTTATAGTGTACCTTAATCACCTCACATGATGTTATTGCTATTACAAGAACTAAATAAATGCTTTAATTCCTAATAAAATAATTGGACAATTGATTTTGGATCCCAGTGATATGATGGCTTAGTAATATGTCACTAAAAAGTAGTGTTTTATGTGTTTAATCAACGAACTTAGACTAATCTTTTTTTAGGTTGTTAAAATTGATTGCTTGATCGTTTGATTGCATAAAACTTGCTTTGAATCATTTTAGTATAGGCGAATTGGATTCCTAATCATGTTAGTACCCTCACCCTTGAACTCAATTTTTAGTTTATGAATAATTATGAAGTTATAAATCTACATTAGATAAGTCCCTACATTGTTCTAAGATTGCCCAATTGTCCAATATCCGATTAGGTTTATGACTCTTCCATTCAAAACATGTTGGCTACTTCAAAAACTTTTTTCAATAAACCCTTCAATGAGATAGTCAAATATGTGCTCACACCATGTAGGCAATAAAAACACGCAAAATATGTGCTCACACCACGTAGGCAATAAAAACACGCAAAATATGTGCTCACACCACGTAGGCAATAAAAACACGCATCTAATTTAGTGACTTCACTTGAGAGAATTCAACTTTTTTTTGAATGAGTGGGTGAAACTTGAAAAAATACAATTGACTCCTTTCTACTTTTAAATGACATACATATTTGCATATGCATGTTTATTTTTCTGGGCCCACTATAAGTTCTATGTCCTTTCCTCATTAGTGCCTGTTTTATTCTTGAAGCCACCATGAGGGGTTTGCGCTTTGTCCATCTAAAACGCTTCCTGAACGATAGTGTTGGATATTATTCATAAACAAACCTACCCAACAATGGCATTGCTCTCTTGTACCTAATAAGAGACTGGAGTGCGTCCTACACTTGGCCATCCTTTTATGCAAATATACTAAGCATGGGAGCAATCTCTTAGTCATGGACCCTTTTCGGCCTAAACCTAAATCTAATAATGGTTTCAAATGTAGATATGGACTTTAGGTCGAGAATCTTTACATACTTGTTACGTGCCAATTTGCTTGTTTGTGCATATATTTATTATTGCTAATTTTTAACATTGTTTTGTATTTTACAGAACAATGGAGTCTCAAAAAAACTACCAGATTGACCAAACCTTTGCTCAAATTGACAAACAGCATGACGGGGAATAGTGCGCTAAATGCATCTTAATGTGCCTGGTGCACCGCTCTTGCCGCATGCGCAACATCCACAAAGTAATTGAAATTAAGTTTCTTGGTTTGTAAATTCCATCAGGAGCTAGGTCAATTCATATGATTCAATGAAGAATCAGGGAAAAATGGAATTTTCAATAAATGAAGATCAATTATATATATAATAAGATTTCTTTGAGATATATATCCCACTATTGAGAGTAACCAAAAGAGGTTCTTCACATTGGCTCGCGTCCTTTGTGTCCCATGCTATTGTCAATCTTGTTGTTATGATGGTAAATTACGCTTTTGCGTCCTGGATTCATTTAGATGCTCCAAAATTTCCACCTGAAAATCTAAATCTTTTTCAAAAACTTATTCGCTATATTTTTCAAAACCTTTTATCATCATCTTTTTCTTATTTAATATATCATACAAAAAAATCAACATGTTTTTTCCTATCTCCCATCTATTTCTATCATATGTGAGGTTTGCAATGTACTCAAGAGGGGGGGAGGGGGTTTGAATTGAGTACTTAAAGATTTGGTGACAAATTCAAAATTCTTTCGATTTAAGGAGGAACTAGTTGTGCTGTTTCATGACAGCAGAAACACTAAAACTGGAAAGTAGTAATAAACACACCAAATTTTATCGAGGTTTAGCCAAACAAAGGCCTAAGTCCTCCTACGCTAGTTTTCTTATTAATCAGCTCTGCAAAAGAAGAATAACCTCTCACTCTCGTATTTTCCTTACTCCAGGGAAACAACACACTCCACGCTAATTTTAATGTGCTACTTTGCACTTGAGCTCACAAGCACTTACGGATGAACTCACAAACGCTACTCCATCTCTAACCACTTTGTTAGAGATTCAATATAATTAGTTTCTCTTAACTCGTGCTTTCTTACAAAGAAAACTTGAGTAATATGAAGCTTTATAAGATGCATACTCTATTTTGCGAAACTATATTTAGTTGTTCTCTATGTGAAGGCTCTCGAAAATACTCAATAAAATTTGGGAGAGCATCAAAGGTGAAGGAGAATCATACTTCACTATTTATGGGCGCTTTATTATCTTTCCACTTATGAAAGGTCAAGGTGATACAAAAGAAGAATGAAACGAGGAAGTGGTTCTTAGTCTTCAATCTACCCTTTATTCGAGTAGTTTTTCTTCGCTGAATTATCTAAGGCCTATTTTTTTTGAGTCAAATAGTGGATTTTATAAATGTGCTTCTCTGTGGATATCTGGTAACCATACATGTATGTAAAGGTATAATCGGTAATTTGACACCAAAAGCACTACAATTCCAATATAGAATATTATTTCTAATGCCACAGGAGATCGAGAGGGGGGGCAGGTTTGTGGATAATGATTATAAGTTAATTCTTTCATATTTGATGTTTCAAAGAATAATTCAAAAATCCGACTAAATTAAAATATAAATACTAACTCCTTCATGCATGCTCCACTTGGCTCTCAAGAAATCAAAGATATGATATTCTTAAATTATGGAATGTATATATATGTTGAACAATATCTTTCTAGGAGGAAAGATATTATACAAGATGTGTACACCCGTTTAAAGGCACGCAAATACTGAACTATGATTTTAAAGGTTAGCAAACATTTCTTATGGAAAGTACGTGAGAAGATATTTTTTTTTTTTGAAAAACTTTTCTAAAACAGCCAGCTCAATCACCCGACAAAGTAATTGGTTCCATATTCAAAACCCTATTATTTCACACTTAAGAACAACATAAACAATCCACTAGAAATATCATATGCAAATATTACATGAAAACCTAAGATTTATCAATTAAAGAATCCTAAACTATCTTCATGCACTTCAATCCTTGAAGCTTCCCTTAAATCAACAATGAAGAACTTTGTCTTTTCCTCGAACAACTTCGAGAGGGCTTCTTAGCTTCAAGTCTTGGAATAACATGTTTCCTACACAAGAACATATCACAGCATAGAAAGCATTCTTTTGACTATTTCATTATATAGCCAGGAACAATTTGATACCCAACTGTTTCCAAACAGCCTACAACCACCTGTAATGACAACGGTTCCCTGCAGCGATTTGTCATCATTCAAAACCTAGGGGGACTCGGCGAATTCCCCCTTTTTGATGATGACAAACTCTTTGAAATTTCCTGCAACCAAAAAATTAGTAAATACTGATAACTTCAACCAAAGCTTAAATAACTAATTAAAGTACCTTACTTGACACAAGACTCACAAGGTGAAAATGTTACCTATTTTCATTGTTTTCTAGGACTAATTTTTTAGTTAACTACAAAACTAGACTGACTCAATCTTTTTTTCCCCTTTTGGAATCATTAAAAAAGTATCCAGAGACAGATCCATTGCACATAAGTTGTAACCTAAATCAAAAATAGCAGCATCAACTACCAATCAAGTCATCATGCTGCAAGAAATCAAGTTAGTCACACAATTGATAATCCATAACAAAACACAAATCATCCAGATACAAACCTACAAAGTTAAACGGGAACCCAAGGTACATCAGAAGATGTTTGATAATAGAGGGGGAAACAGTACTGCAAAAGCAGTTTATTGGACTTGAGTGGGGAGAAATAGCTGGAAATAGCAATTAATCCTCGTCATCCTCTTCTTCCTCTCCATCAGAGGTATCATCATCTTCTTCGTTGAGGAAGAATGCGAGGAACCAACACCTTGTTCATCTTCCTCATCATCATCATCATCTTGATCCTTAGCCATAGGATCGGTAGAAGACGGGGATCAGCTGGAAGACGAGGATCAACATAACTAATTATAGCACCCTTAGCAGCAGGAAGTTAAGCCTTTAATTCTGTAAGTGAGAGAACTAGCAACTCATTCTTGACCAGCTTCTTCTCAACCTTAGTGATCTTAGACGTGTAGGATAGAGATATACCCTCAATCAGCTTATACATTTTAGCCAAAGTCTTCTCCTGGCTGTCCAATCTTTCAATCACATCAACATTTATGGTGGTTCCCCTATCTTTTCTTCTTGTTAGTGGCTTTTTCTTCTCAGATAGTACTCCAAACTCCTTAACCTCAATAAATCTAAGGAAACATACAACCCTTTATGTCCTAATAACTTCTTGGTAAACACGTGAATGGACACTATTTCCCTATTAAGAGGAATCTTTTGCTTCTTGATCAAGAGGGTGATGATTGAACCATAGGACAAGGCATGGTGAGAGGAGGAACAACAGTTCATGATATGATCAATTATTATGGCAGGGAGATTGATCTTGTTCTTTTTCATTACTAAGTAAATCCAGACAATCTCCATTATAAGAAATATTCCTCTGCCTTGAGACTTAGAAATTAATACTCTATTGCAAATAGAGTGGAGTACCAGGATAATATGATCTCATAAATTAGAAGATTGGTAACTAGCCTTCTTGAATGGGGAACATCAAACAAAAACCTATAAATCTCCTAAGCTGTTATTCCAATAATAGTAGGCCAACCATCCCCGTCATATCTATCAAACTCATGACTTGGAACACTAAGAAAGGAAGCTACATAAGAGATTGACAGGGAGATTTCAATCCCAAAAATATTAGATCCTATAGACATATTAGGTAATTGCTTCAAATTCACGTAAAACTCTATAACATAATCCACAAAAGCATTCATAATATCCTTAAACAAAGGCATCCAGCCATGAAATTCCAAAAATATGAAGAACCTCAGATAAAGCATGTAATAACCATCCTATACATAAATCTGGACAACACACTTCTCTCAACAATAGGAGTTGAACAAGTAAAAATAAGAGTTTCAATAGATTTACCTTTTGCTACGTGAGGGGGCTAGTTGTTACCCCTTTATTTTGGATTCCCCTAGGAGAAACAATAGATTGATCCTCATAAACTTCTTCCATTTTCTTCTTCATAGCAAATATGGCCACTCTTCTTCCTCTCGCTCTAGTAGAGGTAGATGAAGACCCTTCCTTGGGGCTAGTAACTACCAAATCTTCTTCCTCTTTTTCCTTTTTCAGCATGAATTTTAGTAGATAACTCATCCAAAACTTTTCAACAACAGTGATGGCAGATTCCTTCAGATGTTCCCCCTCTGGAACAACTTTACCATTCTCAGTGGAAATTAGGTTATGGGAAACAGTAAACCCAACTGAGTTTTCGGTTGAGGAGGTGGTTAAAGGTTTAGCGGGATAGGCATTGGGTTCAAGAGTGGTAGGATGGGTAGTATATGAAGTTACAGATGAAGGAGGATGTGATGGAGCTGGATGATTTTGTGGTGGTGGAGGTTGATTTTGTGGAGCAGTGGTGGTTGGAGTTTGAGTGATGGAAGGAGGATTGTCAAAGATAGTGGTGGTGAATGGAGGTTTTTTAGGTTAAGTGACAAAGGAGGCCTTCTTTAAAGATGGAGTTTTAGATGAGACTCCAGGATTGCTTTGAGAAAACTGAGAACTCAGAAGAAATCGCTTTTAAAGATAGAGAGACAGAAATTGCTCGAATGTGGATTGAAGTGATTGTATAGAAAATGAGGAAACATATATAATATATATGCATGAGGGAATAAATAGAGGAAGAGAATCAATTAAGATTCGAAAATCAACTCAAATTTTCGTAAGTAAACATAACTTCCCATAAATACCTCAACTGCCGAAAATTAAGGCATATATAAGATCTATACAGTCGACGCACCTTTTTAAGGAAAGATAAATGCATCAAAAAATTAACTTGTAGAAGTTAAATATTCGCTTAATTTTCGTAAAGAATAAACTTTCCAAAAACATATATGTGCAAAATTGTTGTTCTTCTGAGCTATTCCGTACAAGAAACAGATGAAGCCAAATAACCTAAACCTAATAACTTCTAATAAAGACTTATTAAAAATTTATTAAACCTAATAAGATTCTTAACTTACAAAAAACTCTCTTCATAGAGGTTTTGTAAAAATATCAGCAATTTGATCTTCACTTTTATAAAACAATAATTCAACCAAGCCTTTATCAACATTATCTCTAAGAAAATGATGAATGATCTCAATGTTCTTGGTTTTAGAGTGTTCAACAAGATTTTCTGAAATATTAATAGTACTTGTGTTATCACACATGATAGGAACATTTTCATAGACAACACCAAAATCTTTCAGCTTATTCCTTATCCACTACAGATGGGAACAACAATCTACAGTAGGAATATATTGCGATTCAGATGGTGATAAGGCCACTGAATTTTTCTTTTTAGAGCCCCCATGAGATCAGGTTTGAGCCTAAGAAGTGAGTCATACCTGAAGTGCTTTTCCTATCAACAAGGAAACCAACATAAACTGCATATGTATACCCTACCATCTCAATAAAAGTGCCTTTAGGGTACCATAAGCACAAGTCATATGTTCCCACCAAATACATAAGTATTCTTCTAACAGCCTTTATATGAGAATCCTTAGGATTGATTTGAAATCTTGCATACAATCCTACAAAGAACAAAACATTAAATTTACTAGTTATAAGAAATAAGAGGGAACCAATTATACCTCTATGCAGTGTAGCTTCCACATCCTTTTCCTTTCAATCAACATCAAGTTTTGTCGAACTAGGAACAGGCTTGTTAGAAGCTTTTTTGTTCTCCAGACAATACTTCTTTAGAAGCTCTCTAAGGTACTTTTACTAGTAAATCATAATTCCATCAAATGTTTGCTTAATCTGTAAGCCTCGTAAGAAGCCAATTTCTCCCATCATGCTCATTTCAAACTCACTTTGTATAACATTAGCAAACTCGTCACATAGATTTGATTAGTAGCTCCGAAAATGATATCATCAACCGAAATCTAAACTACTGGCAAGTGTTTCCCTTTGATTTGGATAAATAAAGTTTTGTCAATTGTTCCCCTCTTATATTCATTTTTCATTAATTTTTTTGATAATCTCTCATACTAAGATCTTAGTGCTTGTTTGAGACCATAGAAAGCTTTCTCAAGTTTGAATACATAGTGAGGAAACAGTTAATCAACAAAATAAGGTGGTTGTTCTACATATACCTCCTCCTTCAAATAGCTATTCATAAATGTTGTCTTCACTCTATTAGAAATAATTTCATATTCATGTGAGTAGCAAATGCAATAAGGATTCTAATAGCCTCTAACCTAGCAACAGGTGCAAAGGTATCATCATAATCGATGTATTCTTATTGATTGTAGCCTTGCACCACAAGCCTTACTTTGTCTCGAACTATTGTGCCAAGATCATCCAACTAGTTTCTAAGCACCCATCTAGTGCCAATGACTGACCTAGGTATTGGTCTTGCCTCAACGTGCCATACCTTGTTCCTATAAAATTGATTCAATTCGTCTTGCATGCCATCACCCAATCAAGATAATTCAATGACATCTTGTAATTAGCTTGTTCTATGCTGGACAAGAAAGAAAAAAGAGAAAGCACAAAATTTTTTATAAACAACTCTAATTGTTTGAATTCCTTTTTGATATTACTTAATGATTTAATCAGAGAATTGACAAGATTGATATCTAAAACTCTTTGAAATCGACTATCTTGTCTTATTCAATGAGCTTTACTTGCACCAGCTTGCATTCCAACATCATCTAAATTAGATCTCTCAGATTTGCTAGGATGAATAATGCTTCCGTGAGGGTTACCATTAGCTTGTGTAATGGTTCCCCCTGAGGTGTTTACGTGTTGATCTCTTCGGGAACCATTATTACTAGTTCCCCTTCATAAAGATCCTCATTATTCTCTTCTCTTTCTTGATCAGGTGCTCCACCATCAATATTTGGTGGAATAGTAGGTAGACCTATCTCCTCTCTTGGTCCTGACATGAACCAGTTGGTTGTTGCCCTATAAAGTCAAGCATCCCAATGATATCTTCTTGTCAACATATGTAATCTCATAAGACACATTAAACTTGTCAAAAATCACATGCACACTTTCCTCAACACACAAGGTCCTCTTATTGAACACCTTGTATCTATTGCTATAAGGAGAATATCCAAGAAAGATTGCCTCGTCACTCCTAGGGTCGAACTTATCAAGTTGGTTCTTCCCATAATTTTTAAAAAAGCGCAGCCCTTCTGTCTTAGTAGGGCTGCGCTTTTTATAACTAGCGCAACCCTACTTAAATTTTTTTTTTTGAGTGAGTTAAATTAGTGCGCGCATGTACAGTGTTCTACACTTTCCCTCTTTCTTTCACTTAGAGCGAAAAATTTCGAGTGCACCACCACCATTTTTGTGACCTAGTTCCAGTGCACCAACACCACCACCACGGCAAATTAGCGACTTTTTTCTTTTTGGTTGAATCAAAAGCATGTCCATTTTTAATTTTTTTGGTTGCACGAGATGGATTGTGGATGTGACTGCTTTCGGAAATGATAGAGGAAGAAAGAATTCTTAATCAAAAGCATGTCCATTTTTAATTTTTTTCATTTAATCAAGGTCAATTGAGTGATCTAAATTTCATCATTGAATCAAAAGCATAAATGATGATGAAAGGCTAATGTAATTCTTTTTAAAGAAAACAGATTGATATGCATGAAAATGAAAAAGGCTATAATATATGATGTCCTAAATAAACATAGAATTGATGGGAGAGGACATAAATGGCTTAGTGTAATGACTCTCTGACTCTACCTAGAACCTCAAAAATTAGAGACTAAGCCTTTTGAATTGGAATTATTCTTGTTTTAGGAAGTATTAGAAGTCTATTGTCATCGATCTTGTTTCAGAGTGCACTTTTAGGATCCAACACCAGATGTCAGTTTTTCACGACTCTGATGGAATTTACAATAAAAGTTAAGGTTACACCTTTTGGATTTTAGGTGTAGGGTTCGGAGTAGGCCCTAAGTGATCACGCCTCTATCGTGAAGGCAGTAAAAATCAATTTCATAACTCAAAGACAAGTCGAGGTGGCGATAGTTCTTTTGATGGGCCTTAAAGTGGTATCACCTTTATGCTTCTCCATTAGGCGTTCCTAAGTTGTAATCTCTCGACCAGTCCTAAACATAATTGAAAGTAACTCACTTGTGATTTTTTTTAGACTGATTTTTGAAATAGAAATTATTATGCGATGGACGGTTTGGAAATGATATGAATGTGGAATAGGGTAGGCTTGACATGATGGAGACATGAGCCTAACTTTTGTGAAATGTTGATAAGTCATTTTTATATATAGTTTTTAGGTGCATTTAGGTTGTATTTTAGAGCATTTAGTTTCACATTTAAGTTCAGTGTTGCAACATATTCTTAAGTTATGTTATTCTACTCCTATTCGGTATGTTTTCATGTTTTTGATGAATTTCGTGTAATGAGAACATAGTTGGAGTATGATTAGCTAAGCTTGTGGATTAGGAGCATGTGGAAAGAATCTACAATTAATAAGGATATTATGAACTATAAATATGTCATAGTACGAGTTTGAGCAAAAACGATGTGGGAAATCATTAGAAGAAATGTGAAAAAGGAATCACGTCTACTCTTCTAATGATAACTTTTTATGTGCTTCTTAGAATTAACTTATTTCAACAGATTTGGAAATTAGACTTGAAGAGCTTTCCAACGATAGGTGGCATGCCTCAAGGAAA
Organism: Beta vulgaris subsp. vulgaris; assembly: GCF_026745355.1. Taxonomy (NCBI): domain Eukaryota; kingdom Viridiplantae; phylum Streptophyta; class Magnoliopsida; order Caryophyllales; family Amaranthaceae; genus Beta; species Beta vulgaris. The sequence continues at coordinate 51,109,167 of NC_079207.1, forward strand.
CTTCTAGTCAAGGAGTTATGCCTTTCGGAAGATTGCACTATTTCTGCTGGATTCTGCCACGTGTACGCGCGGATCACTATTCCGCCCATTTAATGATATATTCAAGACTTTCTTCATCTGGTAAATTACTTTTTTAGTCCCCTCTCATGTTATTTTCTTAGATTTAGTTTTTTAGGTTTAATTTTCTCTCCTTTTTCTCCCTAGTTTTTTTAGTTGCAAACCCTAGTTTTTCATATTCTTCATTAATTCATGATTTCTATTTATTTCTTTCATAGATTTATTTAATTATGTTTTCCTTGGTAGATATAGTTTTTATTATTTGTTTTATGATTGAGTAGTCTTATTTTCTAGAATTTGAAAATCCATGTTTATATGATATGATTATTGATTGATATTTATTGATGGTTTGATTGGTTGCTTATATCTCTAATTGATTAGTGTTTTTATTGTTAATCTTGCAATCTAATCAATTGACTGATTATTGCTAATATCGAGTCATAGATCGAGAGATAGTACTCTTTAGAGGCTTACCTACAATTAGCAAATTTGATTATGTTGAATGACCATACTAGCATATATTGATTTGAGAGCGTTAAGACCCGATCGTAGGATTACCTTGTGCTCTAGATATCTGATTAATTGAACTGTTGATGATATTTTGGTAGATCATAGTTATAAACATGGTAATCATTACTCTAGATCTTTTTTAGTTTGATTTTCGTAGTTTGATTAGTTTAAAACTTTAATATTCATATTATTGATCTTGTTTAGTTTCTCCTTATCCTAGAAGCTAGATTAAAACGGCCATCTCTCTGTGAATTCGACCCTACTTACCCTACTATATTGTTAGAAGGTTTTGCAGGAATTATTTTTTACTGGTGTACGATATAACCTACGCCTCGATCAACACCTCCTTCGACCACCTACAACAGTAGCAAACCCAACCACTCCTAGTCCCCTCCTAGTCGGTGGACAACCAGCAAACCCAGCCAGCCTTCCCTGTTTTCTTCTCTCTCTCATCTCTTTTCGATTCTTTAGTTTGTTCTTTTATTTTTTATTTTTTTTTTGTTTATTTCTGAATTCTGATTCTTTTTTCTCTTTTTTTTTCTTCTTTCCTTTTTACGGTTTTTTCACCAAATACCCCCGACAAATCAACAAATTCACAATATACCCTCAATGTTTCAACAATTCACCATATACCCCTGACTTTTCATTTTTGTGCACCATATACCCTTTTTCTAACGGACGTTATGTTTTATTTACGATTTTGCGATCATTATTCACTAACCCTAATTTGAACCCTAATCCCTAAAATCTAAACCTAACCCACCCCCTCCCCTACACCAGCCCCCTCCCCACCCCAACCCCCACCCCTCCCCTCCCCTCCCCCACGGCGCAACACTGCTCCCCCTCCCCCTCTTTGTTCACCAGTGCAGCACCCCCACCCATCGCCTCCCCCATCCCCCTCCGCCGCAGCCCCCCTCCCTCTGCCAACCCCTTTCCCCTATTCTTTTTTCTCGTCGACCTAGCTGCACCATCCCCTTCAATTCGCCGACGATTTGCCAGGCTTGTCGGAGATACCGCACCACTCCCTCCTTCTCTATTTCGTCGCTGCTACTGTTGTTCGTGGGTGTCCTACGTTGCTGCTCTTCGTACGTCGTGTCGCACCACGCTGCCTTCGCCGGAAATTCTCTCCTCCGCTCGCCCGCTGTTGCGTCAGTGTTGTTGTTGTCTTCAATTCAAGGGGAGGGGAATTATTCGAATTTCTGGGCTACGAGGGGTGGGGGTTTGCGGCAGAGGGAGGGGGTTATTCAAATTTCTGGCTACGGGGGGTGGGGGTTGCGACAGGGAGGGGGAGGGGATGTGGGTGGGGGTTGCGGCAGAGGGAAGAGGAGGGGTTGGCGGGGTTGCGGTAGAGGGAGGGGGAGTGGGTGGGGTTGCGGCAGAGGGAGGGGAGGGCTGTCGGGGGGGGCAAGGGAGGGGGAGGGTTTGGCAGCTGCGGCGGGGGAGGGTGGGGGGATGGTAGGGGAGGGAGGGGGAGGCTGGGCTGGGCTGGGCTGGGCTGGGCTTAGGATTAAGGATTAGGGTTTAGATTTTAGGGTTAGTATTTAGATTAGGGTTAGAGATTAGGGTTTAGATTTAGGGTTAGGAGTTAATTGTGGCAAAATAGTAAATAAAGTTAACTGTGAGTTAACGGCAGTTAAAAAAAGGGTATTTGGTGCAAAAATGAAAAGTCAGGGGTATATAGTGAATTGTTGAAACATTGGGGGTATATTGTGAATTTCGCGATTTGTCGGGGGTATTTGGTGAAATAACCGTTCTTTTTAATTCTCTTTTCTTATTAATTTCTCGTTCTCTTACCACTTCTTTATAATTTGATTGATGATGGTTACATGATTTTGTCAAGTAGGCACTAAATAGGTTCAAGTTCGCCTTTATGAAGCATTACGACATGATTTTTGAACATATTTGACTCTTCTTCCCAATTAATTAGGTAGTAAGCATTTATTCTCACTTGTACCTGTTGTTTATGTTCATTCCAAATTTTTGCTTGGATTTTTGTTTTGATGCCCTCTTGTGAGAATCTTTTGAGCAGATTGAATTTTTTGATTGTTGGAGTTTGTGTATGGTTTTCGTGGTGTGTTCTGGCCTTGGTGTGAGACCTTGGTGTTGGATGATTGTTGGGGTTCGACTTTGTTCCTTCTCTATTTTGGTTTTTTACAGTGAGGACACTGCAGTTTCTAGCTTGGGGGAGGAATACTTTATCCTTTATTACTTTATAGCGTATATTTCATTACTTTCGTAAGATGTTGCACGGTTTGTACTGCTTATTAGGAGCGGGAGTTTACGTGTAACTAAAAAAGCTATACTCATTTCTTAGTTGCATCTGCTTATATATCATCTCATTTAGACTTTATCTCATTTTAGTTGCAACTATGGGACTATTGCTGCACTTTTTGAGAACCTTGTTGATATCTTACTAAAATTCATAAGCGTTACTCATCTTGTTCATGATACCTTATAGCACAATTGTTTGGCAATTGATTGTTAGTGGTAAGATTTATTGATCTCTCTGGCTCGATTTAACATTACTATGCAGACACCTTAACCAAGAGAGCTTTTATGCTTATAAACTGACGTATCTGTGTCAGCTATGTTCTTTCATGTATGATTAGTTCCTCGTTGTTACATTGATCTTGACTTTGACTTGGTACTCCTTGATATTTGATAGTGCAGACATTTTGATATGATTGAGGCGTTTCATTTGATGATCTTAGCTCGAGAGTTATTCTTATTTTCATATTATCCTTTCTCTAGTATAAAAGACTCTACAATAAGGGAGACTAGAATTTTAACTTAATTTGAAGCAAGGAGGCTAGACAATAGACTTTAAACTTAAATTTAGAGTAAGTAGGCTAGTGTAATAGCCTTATTTTAAAGAGCGTTTATTTAAAGGCTAATTGTGACAATTAAGTTAATTATATTTTGAGTATTCTTATTTTATTTGGGTTGAAGTGTGAATTTTATTTGTTGTGTTTATTGTATATATTTATTAAGTTAATTTATGAAGTTCTTATTATTGTCAACATATATTTCGGGTTTTAAGTGTAATTTGTTGAGTATTATTTTTCCAAAAGAGGAACCCCAAAAACCCAAATTAATTTACCCTTATGTCAGTTTGGACATCAAACCATTAAAACCCTTAAACCCATCTATATCTCGGCGCACTCTCAAAACACCAAAACCCCAAACCCCCTATTTCTCTATCTTCTTTCATTCTCCCCTACTTCCCCTGTTCACGTGGCTTCGTTGCTGCTGAGAGTTGTTGCTCGACAAACGTCGCCAGCCACCACGACATGGCACCTTCCTCCTAACAATAGACCACGTGAAAAGAATAGAAAAACCACTCTGAAAACCTACTGCTGCGGTTTATCAGAGAAACCCCAGCAATATATCGAAAAAAATGTTATCTAATCTATTGTTGTTGTTCTTGTGAAAAACCATAGCAATATCCCATTTTATCTGATAAACAACGCTAGGTTTTTTCTCCTGTCATTATTTCTCTTCACCCCTTATACACTTCTATATTATTTCACTCCTTCATTTGCTCGCCTCCTTGAGATTCATTACACTCCTCTCACTCCAGTGGTGGATCCAGTAATTAAGTCCCATGGGTTCGGAATTGTTCTAACATAAGAATAAAAATAATTTTCATTCTAATTTATGTACACCTTTTACTATTGATGTCAAAAAACAAACACGATGCAACATTTGCGGGTTTGGGTCGAAAGATTTTACGCGATTATGTAACTTGATTAACATGAACACAACACAAACGATTAACTAAATGGGTTAATACGACGCGATCATTTTATTAAACAGGTCGAGTTTAGATATAGATCAAAGGGTTTTACGCGTTTATGTGATCTGTTTGATATCAACACAACACGACAAACCCAATCGAAAACTCTATATTTTAATATCTTGAGTTACAATTATTATAGAAAAAATAAACCTTTAACTATCATAATTAGCATATTATTGATTCTTAATTACATCATATTTAATTAAATTCTTGTACAATCAAAAGATTATCAATTTCTTATAAATATACAAACTTCTCCTGAGTCTAGTCCAATCAAAGTAGAACTTTTTTTTTTAGTTTGAATCCATTCCGAAAATGTCAACAACACTATATTTCTACCTTTTAGAAAGGTAGATGAAATAAATCTTATTTTACTTATATACAAACTACAATAAATTTATATGATTTAAATTGTAAATGAAGCCAACTACCGATACTAAAGACTTGAATAATTGATTATTTAAACGAGAAATTTGAAGAGAATGGGATATATACTAAAAAATTAAAGGGAGGGAGAAAAAGAATAGGGAAGGAAGACTAAAAAATCAAACGTAAAGGGTAATTATAAAGAAGCATAGTAAAAATGAAAAACAATGACAAAGAATAAGCTTCTTTAGATTCGAACCCCGGCCGAGTTTTACAACAAAAATTTAGAAATATTACCCAATGAAGCACTCTGCAATTTATGTTTGATTTGTTATATCTTTCCATTTTAACTAATTTATTTTCCTGCATTTTTACCTATTTACCCACGTTCATTTTTTGCGGATCCTCCTTCTCACTCCTTGAGATTCCTCCTTCTTCCTACTCCATCATCTTTGAATTTGGTCGTTATGAAGTCTGCTCATCGACATCAAAGAATTGAACAACCTAGTTCTTCATCTTGTTGACGACAACTTCAAAGAATCAAGCAACCTCGTTCTTCATCTATATGTTACAGATCTGTAGATCTCGGCGTGGTTGTTGGCAGTTGTTCATCTTCTCGCACGTCGTCGTCGCCGTTGCTCAGACAACCTCACTCTTCTCTTCTTGCACGTTCTCATCGTCTTCACTCCAACATCTCTCTTCTCGCTCTATCAACGTCCCTCCAACAACGTCTCTCTACTCGCCCGTCGCCGTTGCTCCAACAGCAAACCGCAAGCAGCGAATGGATCTGGGTAAGTTTCAACGATGTTGCTCGATGTTGTTCGTTTTGTTTCTTCAGTTTTAGATTTTGCAGCTTTTTTGTTTCTCAGTTTTTTTCGATTTTGTTTCTTTGTTTGTCGTTTCATTTTCTTAGTATTTGAGTTTGTTTTTCTTAGATTTAATTTCTTTTTTAGCTTGTTTTCCTTTGTATTATGTATCTTTTGTAATTAATGTTTGTAACGGAGTAGTAAGTTGTTGTAGCTATGTTTGTATTACAATTGTACTTAACTACAAAAAGATTTACGCTTCGAGAAATGAAAAAAATTACCCTGCTCTGCATCCACTGCTACGGTTTTGGGAAAAACCCCATTAATAGATTTGTATTTTTAATATTAAAAAATATATATTGCTGCAGTTTTGAGAAGAACTGGTAGGAGTAGTTTAACATCTTGCGGCGGGAAAAAATCGGAGCAATAAATTTACTTATTGTTGCACCTTATTTGCGGCGCGGTGAAATCTGCAGCAATACCCACTTAAAAACAGTAGCAATATTATAATATTCTACTAGTGTCATTAGTTAATAATTTTTGAAACCTCCGCAAGCAAAGTCGTCAAATTATAATTTTTTTTTTAGGAAAAATTGTCAGAAACTACCTATTAAAGACACCTTTTTAAAAAAAACTACCTTATATCATGTTTATTTTATGAAACTACCTTATAAGTGGAAAAACTTTAAAAAGCACTACCAAATTCAGAATTTACTAACCATGGTTAACTATTCCCTCCAATCATCCTTCTAATATAAGATTACTAAAATACCCTCTTTAATTACCCTAATCCCTCTTTGTTAGTTCCCTCATAGCCTAACAACAGCGTTTAACTTTCTCACTGTAGCAATTGTCTTCTGATTTTTTTTAAAAAAACCAAGCTAATATTAGCACTGACGTTATGTAGCCATCTATAATCTACTATCTGCTGATGAATTTAAAAGCTACACAAGTGCCAAAGACAGGTCATACTTGAAGACCACTAAGAGAGAGACTTCAAAAGCATATAAAACTTAACTGCAAATATTTTGAATATGGAGAAACCTCCAATACCGAATATACAAGGCACATAAGTATATGTGAGGACAGCAAAAAATTAGCAGTAGTTCCATTTAAGAGGTAGCTATTCCATGCGCCCATCTTTACCCTTGGCCCTTGCCAGTATTTGTGTTATTAATAATCACCAAGTAATTCCACCCTGTTAACGTACAGAGAGCTTTGTGCAAGCCCAGGTGATCCACACGCAAATCAACATTATCGAAGTTGTAAGCATGCATAATAAGAGCATGCACATCTAGGAATTCTTTGGATGACATGTAATGTCCAATACCAAAAGAATCGGATCGAGAAAGCATAACTCAAGTTCTTCGATCTGACAGATTATTAGATCACACACCAACTTACAGAAGGAAAAGGAAAAAAATTGGTTCACAAAACCCACCCCAAATATCAGCACTATTCGTATTTCAAGCTAGTTGATATGCTAGTCTCACGTAAGTACAAACTGAATTGATAAGAAGTTCCTAGATTTCGCTGTTGTGAGGCTATGAGGGAACTAACAAAGAGGGATTAGGGTAATTAAAGGGGGTATTTTAGTAATCTTATATTAGAAGGATAAATTGGAGGGAATAGTTAACCATGGTTAGTAAATTCTGAATTTGGTAGTGCTTTTTAAAGTTTTTCCACTTATAAGGTAGTTTCGTAAAATAAACATGATATAAGGTAGTTTTTTTTAAAAAAGTGTCTTTAATAGGTAGTTTCTGATAATTTTTCCTTTTTTTTATTGCCTACGAAGGATTAGCGCATATTTGACTACCTCATTGTAAAGATTTTGTTTTTAAATACATTTTAAAATAAAAAAAAGCCACAAGTATTTAAAGGAAAACTCATAAACTCAATTGGATATAGAGAAACCACAAGGAAAATTTAGGGACTTATCCAATGTAGATTTCTCCGTCATGACTCCGTAATTGATCAATGAGGAACGGTTGAGTTTAGGGATGAAGGTACGACTCTGATGAGGAACCAAATTCGCCCATTGTTCGCCTCTATTTAATACAATTCAAGTCGAGTGTTATGTAGTTAAACAACCACACGGTATGTTTATGCAACATAATAATTTATCTATGCTGGTTCATTGAGCACATAAAAGACTAACTATTAATGACATGCTATTATACAATCAAATTACAGGGAGTCTTATCCAATTGTCCAATTATCTGAGTTTAGCATTAGAGCTTTTATTTAGGTCTTTGATTAGAAAAAATATGCTTGTATGCTGATGAAAGCGTCAAAGCATATTGGCATGCATATGAACAACAAGATTGAATAGAAAGAAAAAAAGAAATTTAAAGAAGAAATATTTAGAAAAGAATATAAAAGAAAGTGCGGGTTCCTTTAAGATCTACATTGTGACAAAAAGATTGTTCATAAAAAAAAGGGAATTAAATTGGAATTGACCCTCATGTTTAATACCTTTGTCGACTAGGTCTTATATAACAATCCGCAGGATGAACAATCTTGAACACATAAAATAGTAATTATTAGTGACATGTTATTATGCAATCAAATTACAGGAAATCTAATCTAATCCAATTGTCAAACTTATCTGAATTTAGGCTTAGAACTTTCATTTAGGTCTTTGATTAGCGAAAATAAGCATATGCGGTGATGAAAATGTTAAAGCATATTGGCATGCATATGAATAACAAGATTGAATAGAAATGAAAAGGAAATTTGAAGAAGAGAGATTTAGAGAAGAATATACAAGAAGGCACGGGTTCCTTTAAGATCTACATTGTGACAAATAGATTGTTAGTAAAAAAAAAGAAATAAAATTAGAATTGACCGTCGGGTTTAATACATTTGTCGCCTAGGTCTTATATAGCAATCCATAGGAGGAGCAATCTTGAAGCTTAAATGGAGTTGGAATGAGTGTCTATGTGTTTTGTGACAGTTTAGTAGTAGTTAATATGCATGTAATATGACTAAAAGTCGTATGAAAAGTATGTGCGAAGTATGTTCAAAAGTGTGAATAAAAACCTTGTTGCAAAAAGATTATTCATAGGAGAAACGAGTTCGAAAATCACGCACAGGGAAGCGAATGTAACTTGCGTAAGGCTCATGCGCTTGACGAAAAAACCCTTGTATTAGCACAGGCTACTATTTTGTTTTTGGCTTTTGTAAACTGTCTTTGTGTAGCGTCAACGCATTCTAGTGCGCTTGACGCAACGTAGATATAACCGGTTTTCGTTAGTTTAAAGATTCCTATCTTTGGTGAAATAATTTTATCTTTTGAAGTCATAAATCAACTATCTTTAGGAATAATTAATATTTATTATCATGAATAATTAATATTTGTTACCATGAATAATTAATAGTAATTGAAAATATAATTAATTATCAGGAATAATTAATGGGTTTTATCAAAGTGGTCTCGAAAAATACAATTAACTATCATGAGTAATTAATTAGGCTCTTAAAGATTGGCTCAAAATTATTTCAAACCAATAAATAGACTATAGTTTCTTAACCGATTTCGGGCTTAGATTTTCAGATCGCTCTTTGTCGGAATAGACCAATTAAGACTACTGTATATTTTATTATTGGCTGCTTAATGGGAGACACAATTTTGGTTTTGTAGTACTAAGACCTGAAATTTGATCTCATTTGCATCATTAGCCCTTTATACGCCAATCTACGAAAAAGAAAGTTGATGTAGTCATTGCCGCAAATGAAAAAAACTGTAATTGAAATTAAACAAATAGCCACATATAGCTAAATTGGCATTTGGAGTCACGTCAATTACGAAATAATGTAGTCTGGATCCTTATTTATTTTATGATCCAAATAAGCCACAACGTTAATACAAATTAGAAATAGATAAAGACATATTCAAACTTATGACATATCGTACATAGGTCCTCAATCTTGGCCACTAAACTAAGATGTCATTGGTAAAGCATGGAACGTTGTCGATAGAGCATGTAAATAATTATTTAAATTATTTTCTATATCTTCTTCACGTTATACTATCTTGTAAATGGGATTAGCTATTATAAACGGATATCAAGTCAAATCCTAAATTAGGGCTACAAAGTAGGCAAAGATCATGCATGATCTTTGACTTGATCTCCCTTAAAAATAGCTAACTTTATTTACAAGTTAGTATAACCCCTTCCCCTTGTTTGTTTCTGAACAACGTTCTACAAGTTATCAATTTTTTTTTCCGTTCAAAATGAAAATTGATAAATTAGACCATTAATGTAATTTGTTTGACTTAGTCAATAGTCACCACCGAAAATGAAGAAGTTGTAATCAAAATTGAACAAGTCCATCGCCACATGATATAGTTTTTTTTTTTAATCCATATGAGTCACGAAGGCGCCACATGATATAGTTGAACACATATGTAGGTGTTTTTTTTAGGGGAAACGGTGAGAAATATCATACATATGTAGGTATTTGGAGACTCTAGAGTTTTAAAATAACTCTACAAGATAGAGTTGGAGCAATATCAACCATTAAATAGAAAAATCAATGGTTCATATATTATCTTTCTAAAATTCTCTCTATTTTTTTTCATCAAAATTCACCCGTTAAATTTTTCGTTTTCACTAATATGAACCTTAATTTTAAAATGTATATTTCATATAAAACTCTGCCCTATAGAGTTTTATAAAAAATTTAGCGGATCATTACTCATGCAGTCACGTCAATCTGGCAATCGTACAGCCTGGAACGTTGTATTCTTATATGGCAAAGTGAATGTTGAAATCTGTTGGATTATATTTTGAAGCACAAAGAGATAAACTCAAATCCCATTAGATCACTTCAAACTAAACACTTTGAAGTTTCCAGGGATATACTCAGAATACGCTATCATTGCAACACCTAAAATAAAATTAATTGATTTTCTCACATACATATGGTATAACGAATGAAGTCTTAACTTAGTGGCAAAGATAGAGGTCTTTGTATGATAACTTCCTTCGTTCCATAATAAGTGAAACACTTACTATTTTAGAACGTTTCAAAATAAGTGAAACATACCTTAAATGGATAAAAGAAAGTGACAAAATGACAAGAGTGCCCATCACAAACTTGTGTGGTTTGCTTTTCTCTCTCCTACTTTTGATAATAAAAAGGGTATTTTATGACTTTTTGGCTTTTGAAAGTAATGTTTATTAAATCTTGTGCCCAATCCCTATGTTTCACTTATTATGGAACGGAGGAAGTATAATAGGTTCAAATCATCTCTTTTAAGATTTTAATTAAATAAAGTAGTTAACATCCATACATAGAGAATATACTCAAAATATGCTGTTATTCCAACATCTAGACTAAAATTTATTAATATTCTCACATAGAGATAATATAACGAATGAGGTCTTGGTTTAGTGTCTTTACCAAGGGTTTGTGTATTATAAATTATAGGTTTGAATTCTCTCTTTCAAGACTTTAACTAACTAAATTAGTTGACATTCACATGTAGAGAATTAGGGCGTGTTCGGCAACAGTAGCTGTGGTGATAGCTTTTAGCTGTGAGAGTAGCTGTTAGCTGTGCTGGTAGCTGTTAGTGGTTGGTGTGTAGCTGTTAGCTGTCCAGGTAGCGGTGTAAAATATTGATGTTCGGTAAAAAAATTGTCAAAGTAGTTGTTTAAGAATAAATAGTTAAAAATTCAAATAAAACTTTAACATATAATTTATACACCACTAAAAGCTACCCAAATTGTAGCTTTTGACAAACACTACTAAAACACTATTTGTACCACTAAAAACTACTTACACCACTACTTTGCCAAACACTCTTATTTTTTCTAATTAGTGTTTTGACCTAGTCAAGACACTAAAAGCTACTTAAAAAGCTTGTGGCGAACACGCCCTTAATATATTGCGCAACAAATTATACGCACGTGTGAACTCACAATGAATTCACCACCAATTTTGCATATTCATCACCATTCTCGTCTTCACAAACTCTATTTTCTCTCTCCTCTACCACCCACAATTTCTCTCTTCATAAAACAAGTCTTCTCCTTCTCTTGCACGATAACAATAACTTTGCCACCATATGCAACAAATGACATCTTCTACAAATTGCCATTCTATTATTTTTTCGAGATTTCTTCAGGATTTTTTAGGTTATTCTGTAATAGCCCTATTTTTAGGAGCGTTTATTAAATGCTAATTATATTCATTAAATTAAGTATGTTTCGAATAATCTTATTTGATTTGAGTTCTAGAGTATGAAATTTAATTTTCGTGTTTGTAATATAATTTATTTAAGTTTATGAAGTTACAATTATTATATATTCTTAGTTTTAGTTATTTGATTTTTAGGTGAGTGATATTTGGCAAATTAGGAAACCAAAGTCAGTTCCCTATTATACCCTATGTCGGTTCATGTACAAAACCAAATCCTAATTCAATTTGTTTTCCCCATTATCTTGTGGCTTCCTCTGACTTCCTCATCCTCATCGTCACCCAAAAGAAAAACTCAAAACCCCAAAACCCAATTACCCGACCCTGAAACTCTCTCACCCCCCCCCCGTCTTCGGCCTGTTGTTGCATCGGGTCAGGCCGCCTCCTTCGTCGTCCTAGAGCTCGCCAGAGCTAGACCGGTAGCTCGCGTATCTCTCTCCTCTATCGTCCTGAAGAGAAAATCAGATTAGGAATTTACAATGTACTTTTGTTGTGTTAGTTTTGTTGTGTTAGTTTTGTTGATAGCTAATTAGCTTTAAGTGTTGGGTTAGTTTGGAGATATATTTGAAAGTTAGGATGATCTGTTGTAAACTTAGTTTCTTATGGTTCTTAATTTAAGCGATATTCTAGAAGTGTTAATTGGAACAATAAGTTTGCCATTTATTCAGTTACTATGATTATTTTAGTTGGAGTTGTTATATTTGAAGTTATGTTTAGTTAGTTTAGTTCTATAATCTAGAAATATGATTATGAATTGGGATGCTTGTCATATGGTGTAGTTAGTGTTATTGAATCTTTTAGTGGGTCGTGAATTGCAGAGCAAGTAATTAGAATGATGATTTTCTTAATTAGAATTGGTTATGGTTTCAGTTTGTAGTTGAGATTAGTTTGAGAATAGTTGCAGATTATTCTTATTGTTGTGAGGTGATTATTGGAGGATGATTTTGGAGTGGAGTATCATTCGAAGTTATGAAGGAGAGTGTGTTGTTGGAATTGGATTGTGTTTCAAGTAACTTTTATGTTCAGTAAAATGTATTACTTATGCACATGTGTGGGAATCTCTCTGTTCTGTTTTCGTAAATAACTTCGTACTATGGCCATAGTTATGAATGTGATGTTATGAGTTGATTCTGGAAATATTATTCGATGATTATGAATACGCAATTGTTTTGCTGACTTAGTTTATAAACTGAAAATAATAAAGTGGACAAGGTATGGGTCGAGGATGGTTACTCTTTTGACCTGGTATATGGCCGGCTATGCTCCATAACGATGATTATGAATACGCAATTGTTTTGCTGACTTAGTTTATGAACTGAAAATAGAAAGTGGACAAGGTATGGGTCGAGGATGGTATCTCTTTTAACCTGGTATATGGTCGGCTACGCTCTTTAACGGACCTTGGGGGTAGTATTGCTGGGTTCCATAAAGGACCTTGGAGGCAGCATTTGTCTAAATTCTGTACTTTAGCGTTGTAACGGAATCAAATGATTTAACAAACAAAATGTTTATGACGGGCTGAAGTAAAGGTTATGAGTTTTTCACACATTTTGGAATTTTGTTTGTTTTGTATTTCCTCTCTGAATTTGCAGGTTTGGTGTTGTGAACTTGGAATTAGAAGTGGAGCAAAAATAAAGATGTCGTTGTAGATTATAGATTGAGTTTGTATTTAAATAGTTGATTTGAGAATAGTAATTTATATTTCGTTGTATATAATATTTGGGAATATTAATCGAGTTATTGGTGTAATTAAGGTGATTTTCTACTGCGAAGTAATTTATTTAAGAGTTAATTTTAGTTTACAGATGTTGAGTTTGTTCCATTAGCAGCTCAGAAGAGTGGGTTGTTACATATTTCTTCACTCAAAATAAGGTATAAAATTGAGTAGCCACAACTCTAATATCCGATATCAGAGTTGAAAACAATCGACAAATTCCGTTCGTTCATTCATCTAGAGGAGAGAGAAAGTAGGATTCTCAATCTGTAATGAATCAGCGTGGAGTTTCGAAAATGAGTAAGACTAATGCTAGGCTTTGTGTGAAGCCTGGATCAAAGATCGCCATGTCTGCGTGCTTGGATTTTGAATCCTTTAATTTGTCTTTTTGTGTATCGAAAATTTAGATGGTGTAACCAATGAGATCTTGGCTTAGTGGCAAAGATTGAGCATCTTGTTGTAACTGATCATAGGTTTGAATCGTCTCTTTCAAGACTTTAACCAAATAAATTAATTGACATCCACACTTAGAGAAATAATATATTGTTTAACGAATTATACACACGTGTGAACTCACAATGAATTCGCCACCGATTTCGCATATTCATCGCCATTCTCATCTTCAAAAACTCTATTTTCTTTCTCCTCTTGCACCCTCCCAATTTCTTTCTCCCTAAAAAAAGTCTTCTCCTTCTCTTGCACGATAAGAATCACTTCGCCACCATATGCAACAAATGACATCTTCTAGAAATTGCCATTTAATTATTTTTTCGAGGTAACTTTTGGAATTTTTCAAATATTTCTTGACATCCTCTCAAGCCAAAATAAGAGATAAAATTGAGTAGCCACAACCCTAGAATTTGAGATCGAAAATTGAAAACGATCGACAAATTTTCGTTTCATCTAAAGGAAAGAGAAAGTAGGTTTCTCAATCTGTGAATGAATCAATCTGGAGTTTCGAAAATGAGTAAGATTGATGATAGGCTTTGTGTGAAGCCTGGATCAACAATCGCGATGTCTGCATGCTTCAATTTTGAATCCTTTGTCTTTCTCTGTATCAAAAATCTAGACTAGGGTTTTTACCATTCTTGAATGATTCAGGCTTCATTTTATTTTCTCTCTCCTTTGTAAAAAAAGAAAATACCAAGAAAAGAGGTAAAACAAGAAATGAATGCATACTAAGAGAAGATGTGAGTTTCTACAAATGATTTGATTTATAATGTCGAAAATTAGAGTTTACAATTGATGATTTAACTCGAAAACTCAACACTTTGAGTGTTTCTTGGAATTTCAAGAGGATACTTGAGTAAATTAACAGTGACATTTATATTGGCTTTAATTTGCGATGTTAAAGAAAAAATTGCGGATTTTAGTTTAAGGAAATTTTCTCATGTACCCCTGAGGTTTGACGTAATTCCCAAATTACTCCTAAATTTAGGGAATTCCTCAAATACCCTTGAGGTTTGTGTTTGGGTCTAAAATACCCTTAATATGGATGGAATGCTAACGCCGTTAGGTTTACCTCTCTCTCTCTCTCCCCAATTTTCTTTCTCTCCACATCATCCTCCATTGATGAACCTCCAAGCTTTATCTCTCCTCTTCATCATCTTTCCTCCCATCTTCTTCACCACTCATCTCCTCTATGACCACAACACCGACCCCACCTCACCGCCACCCACTCAGCCTCAACTCCACCTCACCGCCAACCCAACTCCCACCACTTCAAATTCTGCAGCCCCTACCCTTCCCCCACCTGGCCTCCTTCGAATTTTGCATCCCCGACCCCTCCCCCACTCCACCCCCACCACATTTTGATTTTCGGCATCCAATAAGAGGAGATATGAGAACAATAGTGGAAATCGAAGAGCCCCCCACCCAGCACCCCTAGCACCAGGCGAACACCGCAAACACGAAGAGGAGTACCGAAAATTGAAGGGGGTAGGAGGAGGCGGGGCTGCAAAATTCGAAGGGGTGGGGGAGGGTTGGGGACTGCGGGTTGGTTGTGGTGGGGTGCGTGGTCTACGTGGGTGGGGGTAGGGAGGGATGGGTGGTAGTGCGGGAAGAGAAAAAAATAAACTACCCAAAAATTCAAAAAACTATCCTAAAATTCAAGAAAAATAATAATTGAGGATGATGGGAGGAGAGAGAGAAACTTCTGAGGTTTAGAATGTCAGAAATGGAGGATGGTGGGAGGAGAGAGAAAGCCTGAAGGTTCATCAATGTAGGATGATGGGTGGAGAGAAAGAAAATTGGGGGGAGAGAGAAGAAAACCTAACGACATTAAGGTTCCATCCATAGTAAGGGTATTTTAGATCCAAACACAAACCTCAGGGGTATCTGAGGAATTCCCCAAATATGAGGGGTAATTTAGAAATTATGCCAAATCTCAGGGGTACCTAAGGAAATTTCTCTTTAGTTTATCTCTGGAGTTTGGTCGCGATTAGGAGGAAATTTGGAGTAATTAAGCTAAGGTATATAAAGAGTTGAAAATAATAATGAAATAGAGGGAATCATACAAGTTTGCTGAAAATGGTATAGAAATGAGTAAAAATGACATTGTATATAAAGAGTAGATAAAAAACGCTTCCTTCCAATGGGAATTTTCTCGGTGAATAATTCGTTCCAATAACCCGAAGCACAACCTTCTGTGTTAAACCCCATGCCAGAACCATAGTTCTTTTAAAAGCTTCCACGTTAAAAGGTCTATCAGTAAAAAGTCTCCCAACAAGCATTAAGGAAACCTCGAAACGAGGGAGAAAATTAAAACCCTAGCTACAGAGGGAGAACAATTCTTTCTTTAGGAAGTTTTCATGAGGCGTTTTTGCCATTAGGAATTTTAGTTTGTCATAATTTTTGCACAATAGTATTGCATCTAATTGCAAAACCATATAGTAGGATGTCATTGCTTAGATGGGTATTACATTATTATCCGGTATAATGCTCGTATTCAAGTCGAGGCTCCAGATATGTTAAGCTTCACACTTTTAATCTTGAAAAAGGCATTGCTCAAATATGGAGATGATTTTATATTGTGAGCTGGTCGAGAAACACTAAATTAGATCTCAACTAGCCCACTCATTATCTAGACTTGCTCTTACATGTTGTTAAAAGTTAAAGCGTAGCTCGAATGAATCTGACTCCAAACTCAAGCTGAATGTTAAATAAGGTAACCTAAACTGAATTACCAATTTCAAAATATAATCCAGTAGGGTCAGATCAAACTCAATTTAAGGTAGTTTGTGGTAGGCTATTTTTAGCCCACTATGGTTTGGGCCATTTTTGTAGTGTGCATGGTGTGGCTAAATTTGTTCTTTTTAGACCTTGTATTTGGAAAAATATGCTTTTTTTGGCTCTAAGTCCCAACCCAATACATTGGCCCAATATGTATCAACTTATAGTTTCAACTACGGTCTAATCCTGCGTCGCTTCATTTCAACTCTTATGTTCAACTAAATTGCTTCAAATCTTGTAAGAATGTGATGGATATGAGTTTTCCTTTTGATTTCAGGAGGTCCTGTAAGCAATTATTACTAGGGGTGGCAATGATGCGAGTCAAGTTCGAGTTTAAGCCAGCTCGACTCGATTCGTTAGCATTTTCAGTCGAGATTGAGTTGAATCGAGCTCACTCGAGTCGAGTATTGACCGAGTTATACCTAGCTTTGTCCGAGTCGGGCGTTGATCAAGTCAAGCTTTGACCGAGTAGTTTTCGAGTAGCTTGCAAGTGTCTCATGTATGTTGAAAGGAACAATAGGGTAGAAAATGTTGAATTTTGGTATTTTGCTATTGATAATTAGGTATTCGAGCTTCTCACGAGTTTCCGAGTTGAGTATCGAGTTGCTCAACTCGACTCACCAACATCTCTAGCCGAGCTTGAGTTCGATTCGAGCTCACTCTAGTTGAGCTTTGACCGAGTCGATCTCGAGTAGCTTGCAAGTTGTCTCGTCGCATTGCCTCCCCTAATTATTACTATGTGCAAATTGAAATCTCATTAGTATTCCATATGATCTATTTTGAAGAGTTCACTTTTTTCGTGCTATTCTACTACCTTTTTGAAGGTAAATGCCGCCCTAAAAATGTTCTATTGTATATATTGTTTCTTTTTTGAGTTTTTTACGGGAATATACCAGGGTAATATGGCATTTTGTCGGATATACTTTACTTTTTTTTGTGTGGGGATATACCAATCTAAATTAAGTTTTGTTAAAAGGTACCAAAAACACTATTTTTGGCGAGAAAGTCAAATATTCGGTCTTTGACTTGTTAGGAACTTGCGAGTGAACCACAAAGTGACAGTGATGAAGTTGGAGGAAAATCAATGCAATAGAAGCAATTGAATATTTTTTTTTTCAAAGAGAAATTTCATTAATTGAAGGCCAAACAACATCTACAATAAGAAATAAAGAAAAACAGGATACAATTAAACAAGATCAGATCAATTTTGTCCTCGATGAAACTACAATGAACCAGATCGAATATTGTGGCCAAGTCCCTTGTATTTGTTGTCCCAAGCAACTATTAATGGAACCGTCTATCATTTTGACATAGTTTGGAGAAGAACATTCTTGATTTATCCATACTGGCCGCATCCGATCTTCCAATACCTTCATGTTGATAGTTTTGAACTTCAACCAATGAGAACAATTTATCATACCTACAAATGAAAAAACTAGACTCACAACTCCCATAAGGGAGAAGGAGACCTCCACAACAGAGAAGACTAGTCTTCCCATATCAGGGCACAAAAAACTCTCATAAAGAGAGACTAACTTATTTAACAAAACAAAATGACAAACTAGAAAGTGAAAACAAGAAAGGAAAAGGAGATTACCATGGATGAGATCATCCATGGTAGCCCCTAACTGATAAAGGGAAAGGGGAAAAAGGGAGGCGGCTAGAGAGAAAAATTAGGTTTAGGGTTGGAGGGAAACGCGCTTAATTAAATCGATTAGAAGCAATTGAATATAACACACTATATAAAGAGTAATTAAACAAGTCAAAGGCCGAAAATTTGAATTTCTCGTCGAAAATAGTTTTTTGGTACCTTTTAACGAAACATAAATTTAGGTTGATATATCCCCACAAAAAAAAAATTATAAGGTATATCCTACAAAATGCCCTATTACCCTGGTATGTCCCGATAAAGAAGCTCTTCTTTTTTTTATTGATTTTGATTTCGTCTACAACAAAAAAAAATTATACCAGAACAATTCAAAAATTGCTTCAATTCTTTGTTATTTTATGTACTACTGATGGCGCTTCCATTATTTGTTAAACAATTAAGAATTTAGGAACAGCTCAACTATGCATTTTTTTTAGGGAATGCAATATTTATTCTAAAAGTCAGTCTAAGGTGGATTTGACAATTGACTTCTTATTTAACCTATATGTTCCAAGGGATAAATATAATGGAACAAATCGTGTTATAAATACCAGGAACCTTAACCCAATTCTCACAAGTCACAACACAAGTACTTACCAATTACCATCAAAAAAAGTTGTCGCAAGTACAAAAGCAAAACAAAGTTGGAAAAAAAATGGCCAAAACCACTACTTTCGGCCTTATCGCCATATGGCTTATGGTCCTTCTAATTGCAAACACGGGTGAGTAAGAATCAATATACACCTCCATATTTGCATCTCGCATCATTTTGCTTTTGCTTTTTCTTTTTTCATCTTTAACCATACTTATATAATGATAATATAATTAATAAAATCATATTCCTTCCATTTTATTTAAATTTACTCACTCCATTTTGAGGGAGAACCAATGAGAAAGTATAAAAATATGAGAGAGAAAAAGGTGGAGAAAGAAAATGAAAAGTGAGAGAGAGAAATAAAAGAATGAGTTAAAATATTAAAAAGTGAATGATATAGGTGGAAAAAAGAGGAGAAAGTAGATGTGATATGTTACCAAAAATAAAATAAACAAGCAATGTGGGTAGATCAAAATGAAACTGAGGGTGTTTGGTATGGAAAACGTAAACGGAATGGAAGAATTTGGATAAGGAGGGGAAATGGAAATGATAACCGTTACCTTTAATTGTTGTTTGGTATCTTAGTGGAATGTAAACAATTGAGAGGATTATGATTGAGGAAGGAAACGTGATTTGTTTCCACTAGTTTGATAAGGGTAACAAATGGGGGGATTATGTTTTCCCTTGGAAACGGTATTTGTTACTTAACACTCATACCAAACAATTAGAAATGGAAACACTTATTTAAATCCGTTTCCTATATCAAAAATTTCCATACCAAACACCCTCTAAAAAGAAACGGAAGAAATATGAAATTACGGTATTTACCTTCACGTCCTCTCTTGTTATCCTCACTCTTGTCTCAATTGAACACCCTCAAAGTAGAGATAGTAAGACCTTTGTGGAAAGCATGTATTCCAATACAATATACTTTGTTGCAAAAGCCATTGCTAAACACGAACTACTTTACTTTTCCTAATTTAGCTGCAAGTCAATTTTCACCTCGAAAATATTGAGTGCAACATTTGATTTTTCATTATCAAAGTTCATCAACCTCGACCCTTTCTAGATAAAGTAATCATTTGTAACAACTTCTTTCCCTAAATCTGTTTTCAGTAAATGTGAATATAATAAGTACCACTTAGGGTCTATTCTCTTCGGCATATTGCAACTAAACTGAGCTGATTGTAACTGAACTGAGCTGAGCTGAGCTGAACTGAACTGAACTGAAAGAATTAAATTATAACTAATAGTAGTGATAATAATATAATATAATATTATTTAATTAATAATAAATTCATAATAATGATTTGTTATTAATAATAAGTTATTAAATAAAATAATAATTAACCGATTATGAAAACTAGTTAATGTTCGATAGCACTATTATTTTGCCTAGTAATTCAACTATCAAAACGTGTATTTTTTTTCATTTCAACAATGACAAGTATTATTGTTGTTATTTTAATAATATTATTGTTATCATCTATTAGAAAGTTTGTACTTTGAACAATGACAAATATTATTACAATGTGTACTTCTTAGGCTTAAATTATCATTTCAATATAATTAGCCGAATCATGTAGAAAAAAAGTATTAGCAAACTAACAATTAACAATATTAAAATAATAATAGTAATATTAAATGCAATAGTAATAGGAGTAATAAGAACAATAATAATATAATAATAATTATTATAATCATGATATTAATATTTATAATAGTAATAGCAATAGTAATAGTAATAATAATAGTAGTAGTAATAATAATGATAATAATTATTATTATCGTTTTATTATCAGAGAATTAAATGATTGAACTAAACTAAATTGAGCTGAACTAAACTGAATTTATTGCAACTGAATTGAACTGATTGCAATTGAAGTGAACTAAATTGATTGCAACTGAAGTGAACTAAACTGATTGTAACTGAACTCAACTAAACTGAAAATAAGCTGGGGAGAAAAGGCTATTAGTCCCTCATCCTTTTTATATGCTACATTTTCATTGAATGGTTGTCCAAAATTAATAGCTACATTCATTTTTTTAAAAGTGCTTCCCATTAATTTCTATCTATAATTACCCCTCATTTTCTATATGTAACTGCTTTAAATCTTTTGTCAAAATAGAATGTAGTGTATCATTTTTTTTTTAAAACAAGCGAGTATAATTAACTAGTTTGATGAAATGTGCATGGCTTTTTTTGCTAGAAATCCAAACTGCAGAAGCACAGAGGCAGCCTACCTGTGGATGGCTAAGAATTGGGACTTTACATAGATTCCGCTGCAACACCAGGTGCAATGACAATTGCCGGAACAGGAGGCCGCGAACTATTACTGACTCAAGAGGCAGATATGGTCGTTGCACTGACGGTTCTGGCTTTACTCGCAGAGTCTGCGAGTGTTACTTCCGTTGCTAAGCTTAGCTTAGCGACTACTTATCATCCAACTATCATGTGAAAGACTCCTGCAGTTCAAAAAGTGTGTGTAATATGTACTCCACTCCAGTCTCCGTTCATGTGAACTATAGTTTATAAATTATGATTTATAGTTGTGTAATAAAGTGGAGTAAAGTAACCAAAGAATTATTAAAGTTGTTGTTAAACCTATTACTATGTGTATGGATTAATAAAGACAGTGTTGTTGTTGCGTGTCGAACTTTCTCTCTTCTCTTGAGCTTTTCATTTCAGTCCTTCAATGGTACGGTGTTTGACTGCTGACCTTTGCTCAATTTCATATCGTTTTAGAGAGTATTAATTCTTATGGAAATACTGCTGACTGTTGCTCATTTTCAAATGGTTTGAGAGATTATTAATTATTATGGTTAGGGTTATTATGCTGAAGAATGGGAAAAACCCAACACAGAACAGAAAAAACGAAGAAGATTAAGCAATATAAGTAGAGTCATGATACGGCCTGAAAAGTAATAAAGGTAGACATACAACATTTTATGGAAAAAATCAAGAAAAAATGCACCGACGAGTATGTGAAAATCCACTATAAAAAAACATAAATTCTAGTTTTTTTTTGTCACAATGGTAAAATTTGAACATTAGACATATTTGTTTTTTTTGGCTAGTTAAATTTCGTTGGTTAAGTCTATATCATCTAACCAATTAACCCTCCTCTAAGGTTTTTGACATTAAAATTGATGAGCCATAAAAGATTGGTACTTATTTTTATCTATTTTGTGTTGATTATACATTACTTTTTTTTAGGGGAAACATAGAAGCAAATATATTAAGGAAGGGACAACTTGTCCATGAGTACATAAGGACCTACTTCTGAAGGGATATGGCGTTCCCAACATTGTTGAGTTCCAAATGGGACGATTCTAGCTAAGTGAAGAGCGACGACACTATTACGTGCCTACATACATGAACCCATCAAACTCCAACGAAATCCCTACTAAAAGACAAAACATCTTGCATAATTGAATCAAGATCATATAAGTAGAAAGCTTCCTTCGAGAGGCGAGACACCAATGACAAACAATCGGTTTCAGAGATAACTCTTGACAGATTATGGGAATGAGCAAGCTTCACCGCAAAGCATTGAGCTTTTCCTTTGGCAACCTCCGGAGACCACCATGCTCTGACCCTCCTCGCGGCAGCCCACAACACTTCCTCCACATTCGTGCTGTCCCAGCTCTCAAATAACTCCAAGAACCAAGTGACACTCTCAGAAGGAATTAACTCCTCAAATCCACCCAACACCATTACTTCCTTCGCTGCCTCACACTCGAACAGTAGATGTGATGTTGTTTCAACATGATTTTTGCACAGCAGACAAGTGTCATCGTTAGTTAAATGATGATATTTTAGGAGTGACCTGACGGGTAATGTTCCAGAGCACACCCTCCAAAGAAAATGTCGAACTTTCGGAGAAACGTTCAAGCCCCACAAAAGAACCCAAGAGTTAGGTAAGTTGTCAAAGTTGCAGGACTTACCAATCATATACATTGTTTTGACAGAATATACACCATTTTTAGTGAAGGCCGAAGAAATAGAATCCGGCGGTAGTCAGTCACTAAGTGGGATTACGAGTATGGCTCGTGCATTATTTTCAGAGAAATCATGTAATATTTGATCCGCACACCAACAACGGTCATTAGTATCTAATAGATCACACCTCTCTCTCGACCCCCTTCAATATGATCTCCCTCTAAAAATCAGTTACCATCATGGCTAACCCAAGCGTCTTCCCAAATCCGAATGCTCTTTCCATAACCTACCCTCCAAAGCAACCCCTCCTTCAACAGAGATTTTGCTCCCCGGCCAAATACTTCTCCATGAGTAACTACTCATAAGGCGAAGGATGACTCTAAAAAAGTAGAATGGGGGTAGTATTTAGCCTTCATAACTAAACCAAGTAAAGAATTCGGGGCTTGTATAAATCTCCATGCCTGGCGCCCAAGAAGGGCCTCATTCAAAACTTCGAAATCACGGAATCTCATACCTCCTATGCACTTTGGATTGCAGAAGGACTCCCAACTCTTTCAATGTATCTTCCGTTTTGCTCCCCGTTGCCCCTCAAAAAATCTAGTCATAGCCGAATGAATGGATTGGATAACAGACATGGGAACCTTGTAAACACTCATCAGATACGTTGGAATAGCTTGAACGACAACTTTGGGTAACACCTCTTTGCCAGCCCGAGAGACTAGTTTTTCTTTCCATCCTTGCAGTTTCTTCCATATTAGATCTTTCATCTCATTAAAAACCAATTTCTTCGAGTGAACCATCGGTGTAGGGACCCCTAAATACTTCCAGTGCCTTTCAACTTATCTCATGGCCAGGAAATCAGTCAACTCTTGCACTACAAAAAAATTTGGCTATAGAGGCACATCATTTGGCCGACTTGCCTCTAAAACCCCCTTTTACCATCACATAAACATGGTTGCCTCTAAATTTTATGGTTTTTAGTGTCAAGTATATTCTGGTGCCTCTAAAGATACATTTCAGCATCAGACGAATGTTGGTTGCCTCTAAAACCATATTTTTAGCATCACATGAATATTGGTTGTCTCTAAATCCATATTTTTAGCATCACATGAATTTAATTATCTCTAAAGCCATTTTTTTTAGCATTAACAGTTTAGTTAGTTGTCTCTAAAGCCATGTATTTAGCGTCACATGACTTTAGTTGTCTCTAAAGCCATTTTTTTCAGCATCAACTGTAGTTAGTTGTCTCTAAAGCCATGTATTTAGCGTCACATGAATTTAGTTGTCTCTAAAGCCATTTTTTCAGCATCAATTGTAGTTAGTTGTCTCTAAAGCCATGTATTTAATGTCACATGAATTTAGTTGTCTCAATAGCCATTTTTTTCAGTATCACAGATATTATTGTTGCATCTAAAGATATTTTTAAGTCACTTGAATTCAACTATAATTCATGTTAACTAAATAAAATAAAATTTACCTTATTTGATCTAATTTTTAAGCTAACCTATTTGAACTACTAAACTCCACAAAATTCTTAAAATTCAATTATTGTTTTATAACGCAAAAATCATTTAAATATGTTACGTATTTTTCTAGATATGTCGGCAAATCAAATAGGGATACACAAAGGTTGGCAAATTCTCATACCCCACATCGCTACAAGAAAAACTATCATTTACGTCCAGATTTCTCGTCGTAAAAGGGCCATTTCTCGTCGTTAAAAGCCTTTTACAACGAGAAACGCGTGCGGTCGTCAGTTGTCGTAAAAGGCTTCGTCGCAAATAACTTAACAACCAGATTTAGTCACTCGTCGCAATTGCTCTTTTGCGACCAGATTTACTTCTCGTTGCAATTAGTTATCATTTACGACCAGTTTTCTCGTCGTAATTTCTTAATAAAAATATTTAAAAAAAAAATAAAAATTAGCAACTATTTAGAGTTCCTAATTTCATTCCAAAGCCTAGATTGAAGGTTTAACTCGAAAAAATAGAACAATAACACAATTTGATACCATTTGAATTCCCAAAAAATTAGATATAGAAATCCAATATTTATATTCCTACACTTGGAATTATTACAAGCTACTACTACTACAAGTATGAAGTCTCAAATATACATATAAGATACAAAAACTATTGTAAATGTACAATTGAAAATCTTTCCAGGGATCTTATTTAGAATTATACAAATAAGAATTAAAAAGAAAAAACTAAAACCTTAAAACCTAATTTAATAGGAACATTCAACAACTAATACAAATAAAATCTTCAAACAGCAGAAAAACATCAGCTTCAATTAGTAAATCTTCAAGCAGCTTCAAACATTAAAAATGTATCTTCAAAGAGGAACCTAATACAAATAAAATCTTCAAACAACAATCTTCAATCAGCAGGACGGACAACTGCTTCAACCTGAAACAACAAAAACAGAGAATTGAACACGAATAACAGGAAAATTAAACAGACAAACATGAACATTAAAAACCAAAAAGGAGAAATTTCAGCAAAATTAAACTAAAAAAACCCATGAATTTGAGATTCAACAGGAACATTCGACCTAAATTCAACAGGAACATTCAACAGACTTGTGCAACAGCAAATTTAACCTAAATTCTCGAGCAAACTAATCCCAAAAACCCCTTAAATTGAACCCTAAAATTCAACACAAAAACGCCTTTCACCATCATGCCTCAAAGTACAACATTTCTTTAGCTTTCCATTAATTCTAACTCTCCTATGTTTTATCACATATAATCAATAACGCCTCGCCACGAAAACTGCATACTAGATGGTAACCGACTCTCGAAGATTCTTTCTTTATATGAAAATGATCAGGCAACGGATGCAGTAAGCAAGAAACCATCAAACCATCACTTTGATCACACACTATGTTCCATTATTGCACAGAAAATTACAGAGCAACGCACTTCAAAAATTCTTTAACATACTCCACTCATAAATTCAAAAAATAGACTGAATAATCCTTTGAGAACTGAGATCATTATATTATTGAGCTAATTTATAATTTTGAAAAGGAAAGAAATGATGGGAATTCAAAATTCCACTAACGTTGCTAGTTAGGGTTTTTAATTGAACAAAATTATCCCAATTTTATATAGTAAAATTCATCAAATTAGTCCAAAGTGATATTCAATTTCTCAAGCTGCTCTACCCCGCGCCGAAGAAAGACCTGGGAACGAATGGACAAAGATAAATCCTCCTCCATCCTGTTGCGGATCGAGGGCTCTATCATTTGATGATGCCATGTGAATCGCTAGAAACATGTAAAGTGTATGGCTAACCCAATAACGAAAGTTTCGTAAGGGGACTGGAGCAGGCTACCATGAGACAAAAGATCTTCTTTCTAAAGAGATTCGATTAACCTAAATTCTCGAGCAAACTAATCCCAAAAAACCCTTAAATTGAACCCTAATATTCAACACAAAACGCCTTTCACCATCATGCCTCAAAGTACAACATTTCTTTAGCTTTCCATTAATTCTAACTCTCCTATGTTTTATCACATATAATCAATAACGCCTCGCCACGAAAACTGCATAGATGGTAACCGACACTCGAAGATTCTTTCTTTATATGAAAATGATCAGGCAACGGATGCAGTAAGCAAGAAGCCATCAAACCATCAGTTTGATCACACACTATGTTCCATTATTGCACAGAAAATTACAGAACAATGCACTTCGAAAATTCTTTAACATACTCCACTCATAAATTCAAAAAATAGGCTGAATAATCCTTTGAGAACTGAGATCATTATATTATTGAGCAAATTTATAATTTTGAAAAGGAATGAAATGATGGGAATTCAAAATTCCACTAACGTTGATAGTTAGGGTTTTTAATTGAACAAAATTATCCCAATTTTATATAGTAAAATTCATCAAATTAGTCCAAAGTGATATTTTCAATTTCTCACTAAATATAAACAAACAAACAAATTTAAATATACACAACACTTCAAATAATCAGATTGAAAAAAAAAACATGGAATTGCCGGAAAAAAAAACAGAGAGATGAAAAATGATTTTACCGGATCTGGTCGTTATTGCTTATTATTTACAACGAGAAAAAGACCGAAACAAAGACCAAGAGAGAAGGTGCGTGGTGGACTGATGGAAGATAGAGAGAGAAAGGGGAGTGATACTGGAGGCTGATGGTTGTTTTAAGCTTCCATATTGTGTGGGAGATTGTCAATTGGAAATGAAGGGTTAGGAGAAGGAGGTGGGAGCCGTTGATGATATATATAGCTAATCAAAGGTGGAGATTTGCTTAGAGCGTGTTTACATGGATTATGATCTTATGGATTGATGACATGGACATTATTCCTGCCACTTATTGGAGTTTGAAATGTTTCAAAATTTTTGACGGTTTTATGCTTTTCATTTTTTCAGTTTCAAGTTTGAGTTTTTTTATTATTTTGAACCACTTATCGTAATCGAGTCATTTATATAAATTCAGTAATTTATCCTATATTTGTAGTCAATATATAATACTCCCTCCGTTTCCTAAAGATCTTCCCTCTTTCCGTTCAAGTGTGTTTCCAAAATCTTCCCTCTTTTACTTTATTCCTTATTTGTAACTTTTTTCCCCATTTATACCCTCTCATGTCCCTATCATATGGTCCACCATTACATTATTAATTCACTTTTACTCCCTTTCTCTCTCATACTTTAACCCATTTTATTTGTTTATTTATCTTAACCCCTTTCTCTCTCCTACTTTACCCAACCCGCACCCCACACAAGTGGATTCTCCTTGGTATCTGTAGGAACAGTAACAAGGAAGATCTTTAGGAAACGGAGGTAGTACTTATTATTATTATTATTGTTAATTATACTGTTAGAGCATATTAAGAGTCGATACTCATTAATAATCAATGCGTATTAGCTAGAATATTTCCAATATTATTCTATCGTACTAAAATATTAAGCTTACTAATAATATAACCCTAGATTATAAAACTACTCACTCATAATTGAAATAATAAAGCAAATAATAAAGATAGGAGAAAATCAATATAACCCAAAAAATATAAATAGCAGATTTACTTATATAGCAAATAATCGAGTCATTTACGTGAAATATAGTATAACAGTATACTTATATTGATGTATTATTGTATCAATGAGGTTTAAGCCATAGGTTTTCTTGATCGAGCATCATATCAAGATCTTGTTAATAAGCAATAAGATTTAATCAATTAAGATATTGTTAATGTGCAAAATGATACAGGAATTTAACAAACCTCCTTATATGTTATGATTAACTTAAATGGATCATTGTTATGCTGAACTAATCTATTGAGTTACAATGTTCTACATCTGTTGCATCCGAATTAGATGTTTTTGGTTCCATGATGAATTTAACTTACAGTGATTAACTTAAGTATGGTATTGTTATTATCTTGAATTAAACTTAGGGTATTGTCAAAGTAGTTGTTTTGAGTTTCAATATAAATTCAACTTAGAGACGACTAACTTAAACAGAGTATTGTTATATTGAACCGATCTGCTAAGTGACATTGTTCCACATTTGTCGCAATTGAATTAGATGCTTTCGTTCTGAAATGAATGCAACTTAAATATGATTAACTTAAGTAGAAAACTGCTGTTATTATCTTGAAATAGTTTATCGCCTTACATGTTGATACATCTAATGTAACATCAATTTTGTTGAACCCTAGTTTTGATGATGACACAGAAACAAAGATGCAAACTAAGTAGTGAACTAATGAGTTATTTAAGTGTATGATGTTTAAGGTATCAATGAAAGGAACTGGGAGAATACGAAGTCAAGGAAGAAGTCAAGAGAGGATTTCAAAGGCTAAGTAAAGAAGTTTCTAGGTTGATACTGGAGCAAGCATTGGATCAAGAAGAATAGAAGCTAGGCGTTTTATTTCTAGTTCCAATGTAAAGGAACAAAGTAAGAATGGTAAGGATAGTGGCAGCTTATTTGAGAATGAGAGTTTGTACCTTTGTAAGGAACAAACTAAGTGGCACTAATAGAATATGTTAAAGGAACTTAGTTAATAAAAGGAACTAGAATTAGGCGTGCAACAATATAACGGTTAAAAATATATTGAGTAAGTCATGCCTAAATTATAGGAAATTAGTTATATCTAATTTCAATATAAAATCAGTTTTAAAAAAGAAAATCTGTTTAAGAAAAAGATTTATTTTTCGGAAAATAAGAAAATAAATATCCGGTTTTAGAAAGAATTTGTTTAAAAGATATTATTTTCTTAAAGATTAAAAATTCAGTTTTAAAGATAAAAATGTTTTTATAAAACTGATTTTCGGATAAAGCTCAAGGAACTCCTATTCTTAGGAGTAGTGGCTAAATATATCCACGTTCATTTATAGTTCATGGGATCATGGGACATGATGTGAAACGTGTTCCTTAGGGGAAGGAACATCATGGGTTAATGGACTAAACATGTACTCTAGTTTTAATCCCACGTTCTTCATGATTAACACTATAAATATTGAAGTCTAGATAAGTTCCAAAGTGTGTCTGACTAAGTAATTAAGTGAGTTTAACTAATTAAGTGTCAGTGCCTTCATTCTCTCATAATAGCCATTTATTTTGCCTTCTTACTCTAATTCCACTAAGCTTATTTCGATCATCAATTGTATTTTGGTTTTTGGGGTAAGGGAACTTTGAGTGAATATCTGTAAGAGAGAGGCTTTGAGTGAAGCTTGTATGTGTGAGAAAACTTCGAGTGAAGTTGAGAGGAACTGCTGTTAAGGGAACAGTGGCTCAGGAACTTGAGTTTAGGAACTCAAGGTGTGGCTCGAGTTAGAATTAGGTTGTAACAAAGTTGTTTGGCCTAATTAGTGAAAGTGTTGAGTTTAAAATCCCTAGTGGTCGAGGTTGTTTCTTCTTGTTGGGCCCAAGAAGTTTTTCCTCGTAAAAATCCCTTGTGTTCCTCTAGCTTGTTTATTCGTTTAAGTTTTAATTTCCGCAAAAAGTTACGTTTATTTCTACACCTACAATTCACCCCCCCTCTTGTAGTGTTCCTAGGGAAATAACAAATTTCTTTCAATTTGACTAAGATATATGAGTTTCGAATTGAATATAACTTGTTAACGATTAACTTGGATGGAGTATTGTTGTCTTGATTTAACTTATCGATTCACATAGATATATACGTCGATTATATATTTTCAGTTTTCAAATGCATAAAGCTTAATGACCTCAACTTAGATTTAATTTAAAGGTGGTCGATGATTAAAAAAGCTTAAGCAATGCAACAATTGTTTTCCACTTTCAATTTTTTTTATATAGTTAGACTTGTACCCATATGGCCATATCTACATCAATATAAAAGAGATCTTTACGTTACAGGTTGATCAACGGAGTACTTGGTACAGAGATAAATATGCCTTTTCAACCATTAAAGCAAGTACCTGTTGGCTATTGCATTTCCTATTAGGCTCTTATATACGAAGGTGTGCATGTTTACTAGCTAGGAATAAGAACACTATCCTTTTCTACACCAACAATGATAACTACCATTTCTGCAAGTGATAACTACCACATTTGTTTCTTTTTAAGTGTAATACTTTGATTTTGCTAGCTACTATTCACATATATACTTTGACTCTATTTTTTTTTCTTAATATATAAAAATAAAAATGATATAAAGTTGCTCGGTTTGTTTTAATAAATATATTCATAATATCAATTTTGTATAACTTTTACAAATTACCTAATTAGATATATTAATGGTCAAAATTGTGTATTGGCAAACATGAAAGTGAATCTGTTGTAGTGATTTAGATACAGAGGAATTATATATTTTGGCAGAATCTCTTGCCCCTGACTCCCTGATGATAGTTGTATTGTTGGGCGTTAAAAAAAAAAGATAAATTTGTGTTGTTTTTTTCCCATAATAAATTATCGAGTAATTTCATAATAAAAATATAGATAATTTAAGTTTTGAATAAAATAATTAATTATAGCTCTAATTCCCACCATGATTGTCGATACGCATACCACTAATCGAGCTAAATGTGGTCGTCCAGCCCCTAGTTCATTGGAAACTCTTGTACTATCAACAAGGAAAACAAAGACATCAAAGCTAAAAATTAAATTAAAACAATTTTGAGTCAAACAAAATTATAGTAGTACTTCCTTTGTGCCGTATTACATATTTAAGTCGACTTCTTCGGTCAAAGTATAATAATTTTTAAAACTTATTATTTTTAAAGGATTTAATGAGATCTGATTTGATGTTTTGAAGTTATAAAATTTTCATCAAAAATGTTTAAAGCCCCCCGCGCGCCCTCATATCATTCTGGTTTTCATTTAACTCTCATTTCTTCATATCTATCTCTCTCCTAGGTTTTCTCTTTCCCCCTCACTTCCTTCTCATTTCTTCTTCACTATCTATCTCTGAAGAACCGTTGCTGCTGCTGCCGCAGCTTTTTACCACCGCGACTACTGCTTTTTACCACAGCGACTGCCGCCTCCTCTACTCACTCACCGACGGTCCTTCACTCTTTTTCTCATCTGCACAGGTATTTTTTCTGTTTTCCTTTTTTTTTCGATTGAATTGGGATTTTTGCTTAATAAGTTGAAAATCTTGGTTTCAATTTTGGGGTTCTTGTTTCGATCTGAATTTGGGGGTGAAAATTTCGAATTTGGGTGGGTTATTCGGGTGGATTAGGGGATTTGGGTTCATAAACTAGTTCGAATTTTGTGGGGGTTATATACTTTTGTTCAAAATTTTTGGAATAAATCGAATTCATAGCACCATTTTCACCAGTTGACAAAACTGGATGTCCAATCAGACTATTTAACACTGCTGATTTACCCGCACCGACATTGCCAAGTGCGACAGCATTGAGGAAAGTGGAGTTACAGTGAGACGACGACACAGAAGTATCATCAACATCTTCATCAGCGAGCACAACAGCAGCTTGGCGCATTGGGGGTTAATTTTGGGGTAAAATTGAAATTAGGGTTAATTTTAGGGTATAATCGAAATTAGGCTTTTCATATATTAGTTCGAATTTTGGGAGGGTTTTCTATTTTTATTCGAAAATTTGCTAAGTTTGGGTTTGGTTAAGTTCCGATTAATATGTTCTACTGAAATTTCGTTTTTTTTGGGTTTGTTCTGAATTTGAATTCTGGTTATTGTGAAATTTCGATTTTGGGTTTCATTTTTGGTATAGTTTTGCAATTTCCAGATTTATGTTCTTTTTTATTTTGTAATTATTGATCTTTTTTTTGGGTTGAATTTGCAGATTGAATTGCGTTCAAGTTGAAGTTTTATGTTGAAGATTCACTGAAGGTTGAATGTCGGTTGAAAATGGAATTTGTACATATTTTTTATTTTTTTTTTATTTCCTCTTCTAAATGTTTGTATCAATTCGTCAAAATTGTTAGTAATAAGATCATACTTCTAGTTTCCTTTATTAATTTATAATGTTATTTTTTTTGTAGATGTAAGAATGTGCTTGTAACTGTTACTGTACTAATAACACAATGTTGACGCTTACAAGTATCTATATAGTAGCTTCAAATTGCGACATCTTCAATTGCAATGATGCTAAAAAGCCTCAACATTTCGAAAGCCTATGAGTGTCGTTAATTATCGGGCTAAATGTTCGCTGCTTCTTTAGGGAGTCGATAATTTTTTATTTCGATGCTTATAAACGTCAAAAAATCCCAAAAAATTGTCGAAAATGTGGAAATTCTAGTTGTTGTTGCATCTAAAAACATCCTTTAGCGACAGACTTATGGTTGCATTAGATGCAACTTAAAATTAGAGACAAACTTATGGTTGCCTCTAAATATAAATGGCCTTATCACCAATGTAACATGTGTGCCCCAAAAAGGTGGCATTAGGGGCAACCTATAATTACCGACTGGCTTGTGGTCGCCTCTAAATGTAAGTGGCTTTTGCAGCACTATAAGTTCTGTGCCTAAAAAAGGTGGCATTAGGGGCAACCAACAATTAGCGACATGCATATGGTTGCCTCTAAACAGAAGTGTCTTTAGCGGGACCATAACTTGTTTGCCTCTAAAAGGTGGCATTAGGGGTAACCTATAATTAGCGACGGACTAATTAGAGGCAGCGAGAAAATTGCTTCTAATCACCATTAGAGGCTACAAATATATATTTAGATGCAATTTTAGATTGCCTCTATATGTAGTTTTTTTTGTAGTGTTGTTTCTGCGCAGCACTCACACCTCTACTAAAGGATACTTCCGACTTTTGAATATTAATTTTCAGTCTGGACGCAACTTAATATATACTTGTTGAGAATATCAACTATCCTTTTTTTTATTGTACTTTCTTTTTTTTATGTAATACTTGATTGTGTCTTGATTAATCAAATATTTGATGATATAATTTTCTTTTTTTACTTTTTTCAGCGTGAATGTGCTAAGTCTTGTGCCTCGTCCAAAAAAAATACCAAGTCTCGTGCTCAATTTTTTTTGGCTCCATTTTTATTTATTGCCTCCAACATTCTAGTTAATTTTATTATGATTTATTTGAGTTTGACTTTCTTTCAACCTTTTCTTCATAGAGTAATCGATTTACTAATGGTCTGGGTAATTAAGTAAATTTATAGGAGGGACATAATAGCTCCCCTCTTTCCTTATATAATATAAATAGGACTATAGAAGAGTATAGGAAAAATTGATTTAATTAGTCCCAACTATGGCCTTCCTGATAAAAACAGTCCCAACTTCAATATTATATTCACAAGTCCCTACTTTAAAAGGTATTTTACAATAGTGGTCCAGGTTAATTAGTAATCTGTATAAGAGGTAAGACATGTTTTATTTTTTGCTGTTTTAATTTATTTTTCTTTCTTCTTCTCTCTCTTCCCTCCTACCTCCCCTGTCCCCTCCTCCTCTTCGTTATCCTCTCTCCTGTCATCCTTGCCAAATATTCCCCTCCCTTGCCACTCCACAACTCCCTCCCCGCCCAACTCCCCACACTGCCACACATTCCCTTCCCCTCCCCTCCCACTCTACCCCAAAATACCCCTCCGCTATTCATCACATTGTTTTGTGTCCATCAAACCTCTCTATTTGAGCTCCTGTTACACTCTAATGGTGGAGGTTGAATCCTCGGGCTGCTACGCATTTCAACTCCTCTTTTTGGTCTTGTAGCTACGCCTAGGGTTGTGCCTACTGCTACTACGAGAGAGTTGCGGTGGTTGTAGCGAATATAGTGGACCCACTTTTGCACTAGTAAAGAATGCACGATTTGCATCGGATCCCAGACCCCCATTTGCGTCGGACCTGGGTTCGACGCTAAAGGTCTTGACGCAAATTGCAAAGACAAGATCTGTGTCGGATCACTGTACGACGCAATTGATGGACCATTTGTGTCGGACGTTCATCATCATATGAAGAAATCGTGCCACATCATCTGCCTAACAGTGGAATGGAATGGTATAAAAAGCCAAAAGCTGCATTGGACTTTCACCCCATCCGACGCAAATGAATCAATTTAAAAAAAAAATATAAATCAGTATAAAATCATTAGCAGCTATATGTTACAAACACATAATGAATTAAGAACTAGAAACTACCGAAATTAAACCATTCACATTATCATCAATGTACAGTGAGAGTAAAAAATGGAAAAAATTCTCTAAGTTTCCAGATCTAAACTTGAAATTGAAAATATATGAATACAATGAAAGTAACAATATGAGCACAAAGATGAAAATGATAAAACAAAATTTCAGATAATTCTTTTGAAGCCCAACCATTTCCCTATTCTAACCCCATATGTTCAAGATTCTAGAGGAATTGGACCTAACATAACCCGTGTTGAGGCTTTGAGACATATTGCACTAAATCGTCCACCTAGCTCTTTTTACGGTTATGGAGGGACTAAATATTCTACCCAACAATTTTGGCAGGAATAACCACTTCCTCATTATAATTATCAACAACCCTAAAGTTATGGTGGATTTAATTCGGAGAGAACTCGTGTTGACACTTCAAGAAATGCTTCAAAGGATTTGGAAGATTTATACCAGGTAGAATGCATGGTGAAACACTTAGCTACTCGCCTACTCCACCTCATAGAGCCGACTACATCCTCATGCTAATCTTGCTACAGGATATGGAACCGATACAGCTCATGGTGAAACTATTAGTAATCCTTCTGGGTAACACCGAAACATTAAAAAAAATCCCAGTCCCGAGAATGAAGCCCTGGACTAGGCTGAATGCCAAAAAAATTGAAAAAAAAGAAATCAGATCTAAAAATTGAAAAAAAAACCAACATACAAGAAGAGAAAGAAAAATCTTGGCTTGGTCTTCTTCAACCGTTTCAGTTGAACCCCAAATCTTCATGGACAACGAAATCTGATTTCCAAGTTGTACACAGTAGTGGAAAAAAAAACAAGGGCTGCGATGCAAAGGTTGGGTTTTTTTGTAAACTGCTGCCCTTAATAGTGAAGGGCTGCGATTAGCCCCAAAAAACACAGCCCTTCGTATACGGAGGGTTGCGGTCAATGCAAAAACTGCAGCCCTTTTAGTGAAGGGTTGTTGTTAGCCGAAAATCGCATCCGTATAAGTAATAAAGGGTTGCAATTTATTGAAAATCGCACCCCTTTGTATATACGAAGGGCTGCGATTTTCTTATAAACCGCATCCCTTCACGTTCCTTTTTTTTTGTTAAAAATTCCACGCATATACTTATACACAATGCTTCCCTCCCTCCCTCTAATAACTCACACAAATTTGCCTCCTCCCTCTAACTCGCACAATCCTCTTCTCTCTCTCAATTAACGTTCCTCGAAGCCTCACGCTTCGCCGCCGCCGTCATCTCCTCTACTCGCCGCTGTCGTTGTCATCTCCTCTACTCGCCGCTGTCGTTGTCATCTCCTCTAATCGCCGCTGCCGTTGTCATCTCCTCTACTCGCCGCCGCCGCTGTCATCTCACACACACTCTCCTGCTACTTTCGTTTGTCGCGAGACCACTATTGCTGAGCCTCCGAAGCTCCAGTTTACCTCGACGTCGTTCTAGACTACCTCGCCGCTGAAATATTCTCCCTGCTCTCTTCTGATTTTAAGTTTTGACCTGATTTTGCTTTTTTTATTATTATAATTTTCGTGGATCTTGAAGGATTTATGTCCTAGACTTAAATGCAATTACTAATATATATTGGATCGTATTATGGAGATAATAATTCGTTATATTGGGTCGTCTATACGTCTTGCTAGAGAAAGCTATAGAACTTCGGATTAGTAAATAAATAAACCTGAAGCCCAATGTAATGAATCCTACAAGGTCACACATTAAACATGGGTCAACAAAAGAAACCTAGAGCCCAAGAGGACCCTAGGATGGCCGGCCACGAGAGGGGAAAAAGAGAGAAAATTCTGACCTAAATACTTTTATATATTTGGGTTAGGCAGAAAAGAAAATATATCAGTTTTCTACAGTGGTATCAGTTTTAGCCTCTTGCATATAGAAATTTGGTCATAAAGTTTAGTTTATGTATGATTAATTTTAATTTGATTAAGAGGAGGAATTAAATTATGGATTGAATAATTAATTGAAATTGATTAAAAGAGTTTTAATAACTTACTTTCTCAATCTATATTAGCCGATTTTTTTTTTCAACCTATAAACCCTAATTTCGAAATTTATAATATCTGATTTTAGATCTATAAATTTTGAAAATAAATTCATGTTATTAATCTAATTTTCATGTTTAAAATCGTTTATGTATGAAAATAAATTCATGTAAAAGGTGTTTAATATGAATTAGTGATTAATTAAATGAATAATCTGAAAATTAATTAAAATAGAGATTTTAAAATTTAAATTTTCTGTATTAAGCATAAAGAGTGATGTTTAGTTTAATCAAGATCACTTATTAAAATTTACAATAGGTTGTAATTTAATTTCCTTCAAATACAAGAATAGAAAACAGAAAATTGAAGGAGGAAAGAAAAGGAGCAGTGGCTGCTCCGGTCCGGTGGTCTGCCGGCGAAAATCCGGTGAAAGGGGAGGCGGCCTGAAGGGTCGCCGGGTTTTGCGTCGTTGGCTAGTTACGTGAACTACGTTCACGGTTTTTCAAAATTTTTTTTTTTTTAAAAATTTTTGGTTAAAAAGACGTGTTTAATATCAAGGCAGCAACAAATATTTTTTTTTTATTTTATTTTGGAAATTTTAATTTTGAAAACAGAATTTTGAGAACGATAAGTAAATTTCAATTATGTTGCTTGGTCATAGATTTCAATCCATAATCTAATTTTTTAATCTAATTAAAATTAATTAGGCTAGTTTTAAGGGATAGAATCTTTAGGTGATTAGTTATTACTTCAAATTTTATCCTCTTGCTTTAATTACGAATATTTGATATTTTAATTGATTGGCAAGTATAATATGTGATATTATTACTTGGCTTTTATATTATGATATATTTGCTATGTATGACTAGTATGGCCCAAATTAAGATAGAAAATACGATCTGCGTATCGTGATGTATTCTTGTAAATTTTAAATACGATCTGCGTATCGTTAAGTATTTTTGTAATTTATTTAATTTGGTTATTATTTAAATTACTTTTGATACTTATGTAATCCAAAGAAGAGTCCATCAAGAGAAGGCCCATGGAAAATGGATGGCGATCAATGAAGAGTCCAAGAAGGAGCCGTTGATGCTTAGTTCTTAGGATTAGGGGCCATACTAGATCATTTTATTTTTGCATTTTATTATTCTTTAAAATGCTTATAAGGTTATTGTATGTTGTTTATTGATGCGCTAGAGTTCACTAATTCATAACAACATAATAAACTTAGGCCCCGTAAATATTAAGGTTTGCTTTTCCAAACATAAAGTACTTATAAAACCCTTAATTAATAGTAATAGGTCATGCCTCCGCAGGGTGTTATCATTAATTTTGGGATATAAGGTAAAATTGCGAATTTTGCAACTTATTTGGTTGTCCTTAACAAAATTATCAAAAGCGTTTTGAATTTTGAAGCAAGAGATAGTTAAGCATGCGATGTTTATCCATCTAAACAAGAGTTATAAAGTGTTATAATTAGTAAAAGAGTTTACTTACCTTGATAATGTAACGTTAGGATAAGGCCTCCGTCTGCTTAGTGTTGCATGTTGATGGGATCTTGTAAATCACTTATTCATAGGGGACTTTAATTTTGAATAGGTGGTCAACCTAGAAACCTTTTACATGTTTTAGGTTGCTTAATAAACATAAATTTGAACTTTGCTTTATTTTCTGTCTGTAGATATCATGTCTAGTAATAACAACAATAACAACTCCGGTTTCAACTTTCATCCTTTTCTGGAAAAGGACAGACTGAATGGTGAAAATTTCCTTAATTGGGAAAGGACCTTAAGACTCGTTCTAAGGTTTGAGGGTCGAGAGGACGTCTTAGATACCCCGCTTCCTGTAATAACTGATGAATCAACTTACGCTGAAAAACGTCGTGCAAAACAGGCTAGTGATAAGTCTATACCAATCACTTGTTTGATGGTAGCAGCCATGGAGCCGAACCTCCAAAAGAGGTTCGAAACCAAGGATGCCTACACGATCATGCAAGAGCTGCAGGACATGTTTAAAACTCACGCCCGAGTTGAGCGGTATGAGACTAATAGGGAGATCCTTGAATGTCACTTGAAGCCGGGTGAAGCTGTTGGCCCCCATGTATTCGAAATGATAGGTCTTTTCGAAAACATGGAAAGACTTGGGTTCCCTTATAGACTCGAGTTGTCTACTGACATTATTCTCCACTCATTGCCTGATAGTTTCAATCAGTTCAGAATGACCTACAATATGAATGAGTCTGAAAAGACTTTGCAAGAGTTGCATGGATTGTTGGTCAATGCTGAAAGGAACATCACTAAGGTTGAACCAAAGAAAGAGGTTATGTTGGTTCAAAAGGGAAAGGGTTTCAAAAAGAAATGGGCAGGAAAGAAGGACAAAGGCAAGCTAGTTGCCACTGTTGCTGAAAAACCTAAGCCAACCGCCAAGCCAAAGGTCGCTGCGGAAAGCAAGTGCTTCCACTGTCACAAGATTGGACACTGGAAGAGGAACTGCCCGATATACTTGGAGGAAATAAAGAAGTCTAGGGCTTCCATTTCAGGTATATATGTTATAGAAATCAATTTGACTTCTACTTCTTTATGGGTATTTGATACCGGTTGTGGTTCTCACATAGTTAATGATGTGCAGGGACTAAAAAGAAGTAGGAAGCTGGCAAAAGGCGAGGTAGAGCTACGCGTTGGAAATGGAGTACGAGTTGCTGCACTTGCCGTCGGGAGCTATAGTCTACACTTGTCATCTGGGCTTATTTTAGAATTAAATAATTGTTATTTCGTTTCTGCAATAACTAAGAACATAATTTCAGTTTCAGTTTTGGATTCTGAAGGTTTTTGCTTTGAAATAAAGAACAAGTGTTGTTCCGTTTATTACAATAATATGTTCTATACCATAGCTCAATTGATAAATGGCTTATATGTGCTTGATAAGTCATTACCAGTCTATAACATAGATAGCAAGAAACAGAAATCAAATGATTCTAACCTAACCTATATTTGGCATTGCTGAATGGGTCATATAAACCAAAAGCGCATTCACAAGTTACAAAAGGACAATATAATTCCATCATTTGATTTCGAATCATTTGATGTATGTGAATCATGCTTAATGGGTAAGATGACAATGAGTGGTTTACTGGAAAAGGTAAAAGGGCTGCGATCTTTTAGGAATCATACATACAGATGATTTGAGTAGATATGGCTATATTTATTTGATGAAACATAAGTCGGAATCTTTTGATAGATTCAAAGAGTTCCAAAATGAAGTACAGAATCAACTTGGTAAGATAATAAAAGCACTACGATCCAATCGTGGTGGTGAATATTTGAGCCAAGAGTTTGATGATCATCTAAAGGATTGTGGAATTCTTTCACAATTAACTCCACCAGGAACACCACAGTTGAATGGTGTATTTGAAAGGAGGAATCGAACATTACTAGATATGGTTCGATCTATGATGAGTCTTGCTGATCTTCCGATTTCTTTTTGGGGATATGCTCTTGAAACTGCTGCACACACACTAAATAGGAGCCCGTCAAAGGCTGTAGAAAAGACTCCATATGAGTTATGGAATGGAAAACCTCCAAACTTGTCTTTTCTTAAAATATGGGGATGCAAGGTCTATGTAAAGCGGTTACTATCAGACAAACTCGCACCCAAGTCAGATAAATGTCTCTTTGTGGGATATCCAAAAGAGACAAGGGGTTATTGCTTCTATATCCATCAAGAGAACAAAGTGTTTGTTGCTTGTGATGGTGTCTTTCTTGAAAAGGAATTTGTTTCTAGAAAGACAAGTGGGAGTAAAATAATGCTCGAAGAAATTCTAGATGAGCAAAACTGGACGTGGCTCACACCATGTCAGAGATGGCCCAACAAGACGAAAGTCATGTTCAGGAGATGACGTATTCAACGCGTGAACCTCCTACCGTCCCATTCGAAGTTGATTCAAGCGAAAATCTTCAAACTGTTGAAGAGAACGTTTCTCTTGATGCTCAGGCCCCGCGTAGGTCTAGTAGACCAAGGATTCCAAACAAAAGGTTGGTTGATTTCCTAATGACTGAAAATTCTGAAATTATGATTTTGGAAAATTCAGAACCTACTACCTACAAACAAGCTTTGACGAGCCCAGACTCTGAGAAATGGCTTGAGGCCATGAAATCCGATTAGACTCCATGTCTGAGAATAAAGTTTGGACACTGGTTGACTTGCCTGATGGGATTAACCCTATTGGATGCAAGTGGGTGTTCAAATTGAAAACAGACAAAGATGGTAATGTCTATGTTTACAAAGCAAGACAGGTTACAAAAGGATTCAGACAAGTTCTTGGTATAGACT
The DNA here is from genome assembly GCF_026745355.1 of Beta vulgaris subsp. vulgaris. Classification (NCBI taxonomy): domain Eukaryota; kingdom Viridiplantae; phylum Streptophyta; class Magnoliopsida; order Caryophyllales; family Amaranthaceae; genus Beta; species Beta vulgaris. The sequence goes on from NC_079207.1 coordinate 51,149,952, forward strand.
ACGATGAGACCTTTTCACTAGTAGCAATGCTTAAATCAATTCAGATACTTTTAGCGTTTGCTACTTTTCACGATTACGAAATTTGGCAAATGGATGTCAAAACCGCATTCTTGAATGGGTTTTTGAATGAGGATGTGTACATGACACAACTAGAATGTTTTGAAGATCCAGAAAATCCTAAAAGGGTTTGCAAGCTTCAGAGATCCATTTATGGATTGAAGCAGGCATCTCAGAGCTGGAACCTTCAGTTTGATGAGGCAATCAAACAATTTGGTTTCATCAAAAGCGAAGAAGAATCTTGTGTTTACAAGAAGTTTAGTGGGAGCAGCTTAGTCTTCTTGGTGCTGTATGTAGATGACATACTGATTATGGGAAATGACATACCAATGCTTGAGTCAGTCAAGGAATGGTTAAAAAGTTGTTTCTCTATGAAGGACCTTGGAGAAGCTGAGTACATACTGGGAATCAAAATAAATAGAGATAGGTCTCGAAGGATGATTGGGTTAAGTCAAGAAACTTATATTGATAAGGTTCTTACAAGGTTCAACATGGAAAACTCGAAGAGAGGTTTCGTTCCCATGTCACATGGCATATCGCTTAGCAAGAGTCAGTGCCCGACTGAGCCTGATGAGTTAAAGCGAATGAGTAGCATTCCTTATGCTTCGGCTATAGGGTCTATCATGTATGCCATGATAAGTACTCGACCTGATGTTGCATATGCCTTGAGCATGTGTAGCAGGTTCCAAGCAAATCCAGGAGAAGCACACTGGACTGCAGCTAAGAGCATCCTTAAGTACTTGAGGAGGACTAAAGGCATGTTCTTAGTATATGGGGGACAAAGTGAGTTGGTTGTTGAAGGTTACACGAATGCAAGCTTCCAAATTGACAAAGATGACTACCACTCTCAGTCAGGGTATGTCTTTCATATAAATGGAGGAGCAATGAGCTGGAAGAGCTCAAAGCAAAGCACTGTAGCAGACTCTACGACAGAATCAGAATATTAGCAGCAGTTGAAGCAGCTAAGGAAGCAGTTTGGATAAAGAAGTTCTTGAAAGAGCTGGATATCGTACCTAGTGTTCTGGAAGGAATTGAGTTGTTTGTGAAACAATGGTGCTATTGCGCAAGCAAAAGAGCCAAGGTCACATAACAAGTCCAAGCATGTGATGAGAAAGTATCACCTCATTCGAGAGATAGTTGACAGGAAGGATGTCAGAATCTGCAAAGTTCATACGGATGAGAACGTGGCTGATCGTCTAACTAAACCAGTACCTCAACCCAAGCATGAGTGTAACGCTAGGGCTATAGGCTTAAAGCAAATGTTAGAATGGCTTTAGATTGTATTAGGTTTAGAGAAACTTATTACAATGTAAAGACATGGTTTTGCTATTTATGTTTATAAATTTTGTCTTATATAATTTTGGTTTGGTATTAAATAAAATGTCCAAAATATATCTTGAATTCTATGGTTTTTTCAAATATGTGATTTGATGAATGAAACACCATAAGTGAACAGAATTCATAGAATATTAAAGTTCCTAATCTAAGTCATTAAACTGGACATAAATGACTTATTAAAGGGATTAGCATATAAGATTGATTGATAGCGCCGTTTCATGGGATATGGAAACATAGAGATGTTTAATCAATCATATGGATATGTATAGTTGATACATAGTCGAACTAGACCTACTTAGAAGTTTGTAACTTCGAAATTATATTAGTAGATTCCTGAGACATGAGTAGAACATTAGTTAACCCAATGATTGGTATGACTTTGATACTCTCAAACGTCATGCCGTAAAAGGGGACTATAAAGGCAGCATTCAGGTTGTGCTAAAAGTTGAGTGGGAGTATTGGTTACTACAAGATTGGAAAATTCCTCCTATATGAGATAAGATAGGTGTCTTGGCCCCTTGAAGAGTGAAAAATTGAAAATGCATGGCCGTGCTCAAATGGATCATTCGATGATCATTTGTTTAAAAATTTGAACTCGAATTTCAAGGAATAATTTGAAAGCTAGTATGGATGATATAGAAATATGATCATACTATCAAATTAAGACATTAAGAGACTTGAGGAATAAAAACATTGCACACTCGTCTCGGACAAGTGGGAGATTGAAGGATTTATGTCCTCGACTTAAATGCAATTACTAATATATATTGGATCGTATTATGGAGATAATAATTCGTTATATTGGGTCGTCTACACGTCTTGCTAGAGAAAGCTATAGAACTTCGGATTAGTAAATAAATAAAACCGAAGCCCAATGTAATGGATCCTACAAGGTCACACATTAAACTTGGGTTAAAGAAACCTAGAGCCAAGAGGACCCTAGGATGGCCGGCCAAGAGAGGGGAAAAGGAGAGAAAATTATGACCTAAATACTTTTATATATTTGGGTTAGACAGAAAAGAAAATATATCAGTTTTCTACTAATATTTTCTCTCTCCTATTCTCTCTTTTTCAAAGTCACGTAAAACTCCAAAAACAAAGAAGTTTTCTTCCTTTCCAACTAGCATTGGTGGAGTGTTGATCTGGGTTGGTGGACCAAGTAGAGGAATCGCATCTGAAGTTCTTTATCTGGATTACTCAAAGTTTGTGGAATTCACGCTACAAAGGTTATTTCTAAACTTGTATGTGATCCTTAATTGTATATGCATGTGATCCTGATTTAAGTGCTTATAAATTAGATTCATGAAATTCCGCTTTATAGTACTTATAGATTCCTACAGATCTAGGGCTTGAAATTATTAGTCTTGCAATGGTTTGAAATTGTTATAGTCTTGCAATGGCTTGAGCTTTCGCTGTGTTTGTGATTTGCACGAAAATCAATCGGTGATTCAAAGCACTTAGGTTCGATCACGAATTTTTATTCCTTCTTATGTAATTATGGTTTTAATTTCGAATTAATTTGTTTCTAGATGTTCATTTTCGAGCTTTAAACTTTCAATTTGGGTTCTGCTTCTCACGATTTTATCTTCTAATTTCGTTTATTAATGCTCTATTATAATCACTTCTTTTATCAGATGGAAAAGATGCTCATATTATGAGGAGGAAGAAAAAGATTAGAAAAACCATTTGCCGAAATATTGTACGCGTTGAGTATCCAAATTGTTGTGATTGAAATAGTATGAATTGTGTGCTAGATAATGCCTAATATTTACTATAATAATGAAGTCTTGCCTATTGCGTAAGTTATAATCCAGTAATCAAAACTACTGAGTAGTTTAACCCTTATTTTAAGTTTGAACTGTTGGGTGGTGTTACCAGCTGTTTGGGCTTATTTCCAAGGTTAAGCCAGCCAGGGACAATTCAAGCCCAGCGGAGCCTTAAGCCCCCAGGGGGCCCACCTATGGCAATGTTTTCCAGCTGTCAGTGCATTCCAGCTGGGATTTCCAAAGCACTATAAATACCCAACCCCCTCATCAATGAGAGGGTATTGAATTCTTACCTAACAAACCAGAGCATCTCTCTCTAGACTTTATCTGTCTAGCTTAATCACTGACTTGAGCGTCGGAGAGGCGATCCCGGAACCACCTCCGGGGCAGTCTAACCATTACTTTTGCAGGATTCCGGCGTACGGACTTTGGACTCAGGACATTCAGATCTGACCCGGTATTCCCTAAGCAAAGGAATTAGCACCCTTAATTTCTAGACAGAAACAGTTTGGCGCCGTCTGCTGGGATAGTACGAAAAGTTACTTCGCCACCACTCATTAAGATTTACCCCATCAGCTACTCAGCTTCGAACGCCAGTTGCAATGGCACCAACCAAAAACACTCGCGGCAAGCAAGCCTCTGACCAAGTCCCTCGGCCGGAGAGAGGCCACTCGCCCGCACATAATAGGGAACCCCCAGTCCCTCGGCCGGAGAGTGGCCACTCACCCGCGCATAATAGGGAGGCCGAGCAGACCCCCTCTCCGGGTCGGAGGTCACCCACCTTTCAAACTTTGGACCCCCGATCCGCCTCTCAGCAAATTCAGAATGTCGAGCCCCAACCACTCTTTGCGGCCGACATTGCCCTTATTACTGCTCAGCTCCAAGAAACCTTTCAAAAAGGCATGATTGACATGATGGCCATGCTCCAGCAGAGACAGCACCAGCTCATCCCGCTCAACCAACATGAGCACAGAGAGCGCACTGTGGTCCGCTCTCAAAGGGACCAAAGGGATGACCACTCTCGTTCTAATCGGGATCAGCAACCTAGCCGACCACGATCCGATGCGAGAGACCCAAGTCGACGAGAAAAAGAGAAATCTGCACGATAGGGGTCGGCCCGTCAGCACGCGGAGACCCACGTATCAAAGTCCCCAAGAGGGGGCGCGGGTCGGAAACCCCAAGACGCCCGGGATTTTCTTAACAAGAAGCGCCTCAGCCAAGGCTATGATGCCCGGGAGTTCCTCAAGAAGAAGGCGCATGACCGAGAGGGTCAGGGGGACTCGGCTCATTCTCAGCCTCCTAAGCTGACTGGGGGGGGCTCAAGTTCCTGATCCCCTTCAGTCAGGAAATCCTAGGGACCCCAACCCCGAGAAAAATTAAAACTCCCTTGATCGAGCCATTCGCGGGCCTAACCGACCCAGATGATCATATGGCCAGCTACAAGGCTCAAATGAGCGTCCAGACAAGTTGTGAGGCCACCTGGTGTCGTTTCTTCCCCACCACCCTCAAAGGTCTGGCCCTCAATTGGTTCCAAGAACTCCCAGCGGGGGTCATCACTGACTTCGCCATACTTGAACACCTCTTCATCCACCAATTTGTAGCTGGAAAGAGGCAAAGAAAAACCAGCCTTCATCTCATGGGGGTGAAGCAAGACAAGAATGAACCTCTGTCGGACTACATCAAGAGGTTCAATGAGGAGTCCCTCAAAATCACCGACTTGCAGGATGCGGTAGCTTTCGCAGCCCTCATGTCCGGACTCCAGCCGGGTCGGCTCAGATGGTCATTGGCCAAGAATGAGGTGAAGACCTACTCGGAAGCCATGGCCAGAGCCCAAAGATTCATTCAAGCGACAGACATCTGTCGTTACTCGGATGAGGGAACTAAGAAGAGAAAAGATGAAGGGAGCCATAGGGATCAGCCTAAGCATCAGAGAACGGGGGGCCGAGGGGACCGGCTCACCAATAACGGCAACGACCCTCGGTTCAATAAAAACCGGAAAGAGATCTATTTTGACATCAGGAACAAAAATTGGCTTCTCAGGCCAGCACCCATTCGGACATCATCGTCTCGGAGAGACAAGAGCCTATGGTGCGATTACCACAAGGAGTGTGGACACACCACCAAAGACAGCAGAGAGCTCAAAAAATCCTTGGACGGTTTAGCCGACCAAGGGAAGCTCAACCACTACCTAAAGCACTCCGCCGAGGAGAAGGGGAAGCAAAAAGTGGGTCAGTCAAATAGCGGAGACACCGAAGGGTTCATCGGTGTCATAGCAGGAGGATTCGCGTCGGGAGGCCTGACCGGCCGAGCATGCAAGGCCCACCTCCAAAACCTCAAGCATCAGGTACTCGATGTCCAGCTACCCCATCCCAGCTGCCCGGTCATGACCTTTGGGGAGCCCAGGCGGACGTTGCATACGCCACATGACGACCCATTGGTCATCGAACTCAAGGTGGCAAACACCCGGATAAAAAGGGTTTTGGTCGATAGCGGGTCATCCGCTGACATTATCACCCTCGAGTGCCTCAGGAAGCTCAAATACACCGAGCAGGATGTAACCCCCTTGAATCAGCCGCTCATAGGCTTCGGGGGCAATTCTGTACACCCGGTCGGGTCAATAAAATTGCCCACTCGGATGGGTGAAAAAGGCAAGGGGAGAAGCCTACCAGTCAACTTCTTGGTGGTCGACATCCCTCTGCCATACAACATAATAATGGGGAGACCCACGCTGAACAAGGCTAAGGCCGCCATATCTACCTATCAACTCCTCATGCAGTTCGAAACTGATGACGAAAAGGTGGGAAAGATTCAAGGTGATCAGCAAACAATAAGAGAGTGCTATATGAATAACCTCAAAAACAACGACGTCCAAAACGACTCGAATAACGAGGTCCAAAAGGACTCGAAAAAGAGAAAGTATGAAGAGGGTCAGCCCTCAACCGGCCTCGGGGTATATATAACTGATAGCCCCAAACAATATGAACGCCCTCAGCCAGCCGAGGATGACGAAGAGGTCGCAATCGGCCAGGACCCCTGTCGGACTGTCAGTGTAGGCAAGGCCATGGACCCTCAAACAAGGCAGGATATCATCCAAGTGCTCACGGAGTACCAAGATGTCTTCGCCTACGAGGCCACGGAAATGCCTGGTCTCGACCCGAAAATCATGTGCCACGAGCTTAACATCAAAGAGGGGTTCAGACCGATTAAACAAAAGCTCAGGCACCAGGGTCCTGAAAGAAATGCCGCAGCAGCCGCGGAGGTCAAGAAGCTGCTCGAAGCAGGTTTCATTGAAGAATGTCAGTACTCGGAGTGGCTGGCCAACGTGGTATTAGTCAAAAAACCGAGCGGGGCATGGCGAATGTGCGTCGATTTCACGGACTTAAACAAAGCCTGCCCAAAAGACAATCACCCTCTGCCAAAAATCGATAGGCTGGTCAATTCAACGGAAGGCAATGCCCTTCTCAGCTTCATGGACGCGAATGCTGGCTATCATCAAATTCCCATGGCCGAGAAGGACAGGGTTCATACGACATTCATCACTCCTCAAGGTGGCTACTGCTATAAGATGATGCTGTTCGGCCTGAAAAATGCTGGGGCTACGATAGTCAAAAGCAAGGCTCAGTCGGATCACCCAGCAGATCTAAAAGAAACATTGAGCACCCTGAGAAAGTACCGAATGATGCTAAACCCTAAAAAATGTGTCTTCGGAGTAAAGGGGGGAAAGTGCCTCGGATTTCTAGTGGACGAGAGAGGAATCGAGGCCAACCCGGACAAGATCAAAGCGGTCCTAGAGATGAAATCTCCTCGGAACGTCCGGGAAGTACAGCGCCTAACCGGCTGCCTAGCTGCGCTCGGTCGCTTCCTCTCCAGGTCGGCTGATAAGAGCTTGTCGTTCTTCAAGGCCTTGAAACGGAAAGAGTTCGCATGGGACGACGAAGTCGAGCAAGCCTTCACCTCCCTCAAGAATCACTTGGCAACCTTGCCTAAACTGATCTCCCCCTTGCCGGGGGAACCTTTGTTCATATACTTGGCTGTCTCGGACTACGCTCTTAGCGCAGTCCTGATAGCCGAGCGAGAAGGAAAGCAACATCCTGTCTACTTCGTCAGCCATGCGTATAGAGGGGCTGAGGCGAATTACAGTGATGTCGAGAAGATGGTCTTTGCCTTAGTAATGGCAAGTCGGAAGCTCAAGCCCTACTTTCAAGCGCACCCCATCAAAGTCCTAACCGGACAGCCACTTCGGAAGATCATTGAAAGTAGGAACCACTCGAGTCGGATGACCGATTGGGCGGATCAGCTAGCGGATTTTGGTCTAGAGTTTGAGCCCCGAAGGGCGATCAAAGCCCAAGCCCTTGCTGATTTCATCACCGAGTGTGCTACCAGACCCCCGGTCGGCTCGCAGGAGGAATGGGAGTTGCTGGTCGATGGATCCTCCACGAAAAATGGTTGTGGAGCCGGGCTAGTTATCAAACCTCCGGTCGGGGATAAAATTGAGTACGCTGTTAAGTTTGAGTTTCTTGGATCTAACAACGAAGCCGAGTATGAAGCCCTTATCCTCGGAATACAACTTTGCATCCTGGCCGGAGCAACTTCAATCGTAGCCAAATCCGACTCACAGCTCATTGTGGGTCAGGTTTCAGGAGAATACGAGGCCAAGGAGGATAACATGAGAATGTATTTGGCCAAAGCTCGAGCTGTCATCGGACGGTTGTCCGATTCCGGATTACTCATATCCCTCGCTCGGAAAATCAGCAGGTGATGCACTGGCTCGGATGGCCAGTTTCTGAAGGTCGGCCCCTAGAACCATAACTTGGGAAGTGTTGAAGGAGCACAGCATAAACGCCAAGGAACGGCTGGTCCTCAACCGTTCCTCGGGCTGGATGAATGAAATTGTGGAGTACTTGCGAGACGGGACCTTACCAGACGACCCTAAGGAAGCCGACCGGGTCAAGCATAAATCTGGTTGGTTCCTTTGGCACGACGGTCAGCTCTACAAAAGTCTTTCACTCATCCCCTTCTCAAGTGTGTAACTCCCGAGGAAGGAAACTATGTCCTCCGGGAAATACACCAAGGGGCGTGCGGTAGCCACCAAGGGGGCAGAACAATAGCTGGAAAAGCCTTAAGAGCAGGATACTATTGGCCTACCTTGAAGGCCGATGCCTCGGATCTGGCCCGACGATGCCCATCTTGCTAGGTCCACTCGGACATACCCAGAGCTCCTACTACTCCCCTCACCACCATCCAAGCAGTACTACCCTTCGACAAGTGGGGCATGGACCTGCTCGGACCTTTCCCCCCGGCATCGGGGCAAAGAAAGTTCTTGATCCTGGCCATCGACTACTTCACCAAGTGGACAGAAGCCGAACCGCTGGCGTCAATTACTGACAAGCAAGTCCAACTGTTCATCTGGAGGAATATCATCACCCGGTTCGGAATTCCAAGAGCTCTGGTGTCAGACAATGGCCGACAATTCAACAGCGGGCCGACCCAAGATTATTGCGCCCGCTTCGGCATTCAAACAAGGTTCTCCGCCGTCTCCCGTCCTCAAACCAATGGGCAAGCCGAATCGGCCAATAAAATTGTCCTGAAGGGAATCAAGAAGTCCCTTGACGCAGCTAAAGGGGCATGGGTAGATGACCTACCCGGAGTCCTTTGGTCGGCCTGAACAACAGTGAAAGAGGCTACGGGGCATTCCCCTTTCGGATTGGTATATGGTAGCGAAGCCGTCCTCCCGGTCGAGGTGGGGATCCCTTCTCCTCGAATGACATTCTATGAGTTTGACAAGAACGAAGAGGAGAAACCCATCAACTTAGACCTGTTGCCTGAAACACGAGGCAATGCGTTACTGCAAGCCATCCGGTACAAGCAAAGAATCACAAGGCATTTTAACAGGCGAGTGAAGCCCAGGCCGATCAACCTTGGTGATTGGGTCGTCCGAAAGTGGAAGCCACCGGACTCTCATCTCAAAGGGAAGTTGGGGGCAAATTGGGATGGCCCTTACAAGGTTACAGAGGTCCTCAAGCCAGGGACATTCCGGCTCGAATCTCCCGAAGGGGTCCCCCTGGCTCGACCTTAGAACCTAGATAATCTCAAAAAATACTATGTGTAATTTCTTTTTGTTACTTGCAATAGGGGCATATTGTACAACCGGTGCTACCTGGTCGGATTTGCCTATTATGTTCGAATGTAACAACTCGGACTTTACCAGTCTATGTATCAAGTCGGGATTTTGCCCAAGAAGTGAAAAGACTTAACCAGTCCAATTTGAAAATGTTGCAAACAAGACTTAACCAGTCCACTATAAATTGCGATATTGCAAATAACAAAAAATAAATTGTATGCAAATGACAAGTGAAATTGCAAAATAGCAGTTGTATTCCATTAATAAAGTTGCGAAACACAACCAAAAATTACATGGATGAAAGCAAAAATACAAAAGGCCCAAAATTACAAATAACTCCATCGGAGAGGCCACTAGCTAAGTAAGCTAAGAAGAGAAAGAAAAATCCTAAGACAGCTGGGTGGAGGGGTCGGCCGCAGGTTGCTCGGCAGCAGGTTGCTCGGCAGCGATCTCTGGCTGAGGCGGCTCCGTGCTTCCGCCTTCTTCGGCAGCTTCCTCATCGTCATCATCATCTTCATCATCCGAGCTCGCCTCCTCGGCCATCTTGGCTCGAATCACGGCTGCCTCGGCCTCAACCACCTCCTGGTAGCGGGACCAAACCGAGTTCCAGTCCGCTGAAGGGCAGGAGTCGGCAAGGGCGACCCTGAGCTTGGAAAGTGCCTCGTCTTCACCCATCTTGTGGGAGGATTGGCCCACGTCGGCACAAAAATCAGTACAGGCATCAGAGGCCTGCCACGCCGTGAACCATTCCTCCTGAGAACGGGAGACCGCCGCCTAGGCTTCCTTCAGCAAAGCCTCGGCCGTAGGGAGCTTAAATTTAACCATGTCCAATTCGCCTTGGATCCGAGTCACTTTGGCCTCAGCGGCAGCCTTAGCCGATTCAGCATTTCCTTTGGCCGTTGTTAAGTTGGCCCTCTCCACCTTCCACTCCTCCTGCTCCTTCTGCTAGGCTTCCTCGCCCTTTCGGATTTTCTCCTCAGCCTCATCCAGCTTTAGCTCGGCCAAGCGCTTACCCTCCTCGGCTTGGTAGAGCTTGTCAAAGTGCGTCCGAGCCGCATCCTTCAACTCCTGGACCTCTTGAACCAAAGCAAGCCGGTCCTCAGCCACTTTTACATCCGGATGGAAAACTGAAGGAGAGAGAGGAGTTAGAAAAATGAGAAAGAAATAATAAATCGCAAAAAGGGAATCACTTACATCCATCCAAGAGCGAAGGAGTTCGCTGGACTCATTCCTCTGGTTCACCGCCTTGATATGATCTCGGTCGGTCTGGGTGCAGAGGATCTCAAGCGCACCGCTGATCCTTTGTTTCTTTTCAGATTTGGACAGCTGTGTGAAAGGAAGCGGCGCTTCAGACATAGTCTGCTCGGTGTGAGATATCCCCTGCGCATGGCCTGGACTATGCACCGACTCGAAGTCTGAGGGGTGGATAGAAATATGAGTATTGTCATCCCCGGACGCCGGCCGAGGGCTATTCACCTCCACAGAAGGCTCTTTTCTAGCCTTCTTCGCCGAAGCCTCTTTCTCGGCCCGAGCCTTCGCCAAGGCCTTCGCAGTCATCTCAACCTTCTCCTTAGCCCTCTCCTTGCGTTTGTTCGGCTTAGGGTTGGAAGGGTCCTGAAAATTTCAAAAAACCGATAAGTCCCATGAAGCCAACGTGAGAGTCAGTCGGAGAAAAAGGAGTCGTACCTTGGGTTGAGGTGGCTTGTTGATTTTGTTGGCCTTCATCTTGGCCCTGATCCGAGAAGCTTTCAATGCAGCAGAGGTCAATCACTCGGCCATATCTTGGTCGGTATCCTTAACGAAAGCAAGGGAAGCTTCTGCAAAAAGTACAAGGAAAGTTAGAAAGGTGTAATGAGCAAACAAAAAGACAACTCAACCGGACCCCCTTTGCCGAATTACCCTTAGGAAAGGCTGGGCTCAGGCCAAAAGCCGCCAAAAAGTGCTCGTTCTTAAAAAACTTGCAGCTCGGGAGCCAGTTCCCCTCCACAAAGATCTCGCCGCCATCAATTATTTTGGCCTCCAGCAGCATATAAATTGCGGCCACAGCTTCCTCATCCGACAGCTCCGGCACCTTAAAATTCAGGCAATGATTGGGGTCGGCAGATGGAGGTACAGTTGGGATGCCCCATTCTCCCCCGTGATATACGAAGGCGAACCCTCGGCGGAACCCCTTCTGCGAAGTAGGAAGGTCAAGGACGGTTCGGTAGCCCCGCTGAGCCTGGAAGCACCACCAACCGGGACCATGATCCCCGGCCGGCATTTCGCACAGTTTGTACATGTGGCGCCAGAGAGTGAGGGTCGGCCTAACGCCGATGAGGTCGCAGATCACTTGGACAGCCAGAATTCCGCCCCAGGAGTTTGGAGAAAGCTGACCCAGACACAAATTATATGCGTTCAGCAAATCCTTCTCGAACTGGGTCAGCGGGAACCTCAAGCCCATTTTCATGGCTTTGTAGTAAAAGGCAGTGCACCTGGGTGGAGGAGTCAAAATGGTATGGCTAGCGTCAGGTCGGACCAACAAATAAGGGTCCGTTATTTGAAATTTGGCAGCTTGGCCTCGGGCATCCTCTAGCAGGGCTTTTATTAATGATGGAAGAGGGAACTTCGCTCCCGGTTCGCCCTTGGGATCTATTTCGGGATACACGAGCCGCCCGGACGTCGAAGCCTCGCCTTCTTCTCCGGCATAGTTATCCTAACTACACCATCAAACAAATACTTGTCTAAGTAACTCCTCGAAGAGGGATAGGCCAGGTGCACCTCCCAGGCTTGCGAAGGATTACTCGGGAAGGAAAGCGCCTCAGGCACAGCCGAGGGATCCGGGCAACTTATTAAAGTTGACACCAATACCATTCCCATACCCCTCACTTCCTCGGCTAAATTATAAGGAGGTGAGGGAGGAGGTGTCACTGACTCGGACGAGCTCCCCATTATTTATCAACAAGAGGGGGTCGGTCGATTTTATTAAACGAAAGAGAAAAAACTTAGTGAAAAAATAAAACAAAAGCGTACCTGGTCGGACGAATAAAGTAAAGCCCGGACTTAGAGAGAGAAAGAGCTCTGAAGTAGAGAGAGAGAGAGCAGAAAACTCAAGTTTAGAGAGAGAGAGAGAATTGTGAAAGTGACAAAATCTCTCCCCTCTCTCCCTACTTATAGGCAAAAATCCTCGATTTCGGTGTCCCGCGTGGAAATATGGACCGGGACCTGCGTTTTCACCCTCTTGATGGGCCTCTCAGATGGCCCAAAATAATCCAAAAGGTACAGCTGTAAAAGAAGGCGAAGAGTCGCGACGGGTCATGAATGGCCGGAAGTTGAATCGCCACCATGTTTTCTAGCACCCCAATAATCCACGATTGCCACGTGGCATTCCAAGTTCCAAGGTTTCAGTGAAGTTCATCAGCTCAAATTCCCATTAAGTTCACCAGCTCAAGTTCATAAGCTCAAATCACTAGCTCGGTCACTCTTGCCAGCACTCCTAAAGTTCCCGGCACCGGCTCGGACAAGCATGGGGCTCATTGGCCCCTCATCCGAGCTGCGTCCAACCAACTCGGCCCAAGGAGGCTCTCCTCTTTGGTTGAGTCAGTCTCCTAAGTCCCAGATTGACTTAGCGAGAGAAGGCACCGGCTCGGACAAGCATGGGGCTCATTGGCCCCTCATCCGAGCCGCGTCCAATTAACTCGGCCCAAGGAGGCTCTCCTCTTTGGTTGAGTCAGTCTCCTAATTCCCAGATTGACTTAGCGAGAGAAGGCACCGGCTCGGACAAGTATGGGGCTCATTGGCCCATCATCCGAGCCGCGTCCAATCAACTCGGCCCAAAGAGGCTCTCCTCTTTGGTTCAGTCAGTCTCCTAAGTCCCAGATTGACTTAGCGAGAGAAGGCACCGGCTCGGACAAGCATGGGGCTCATTGGCCCCTCATCCGAGCCGCGTCCAATCAACTCGGCCCAAGGAGGCTCTCCTCTTTGGTTGAGTCAGTCTCCTAAGTCCCAGATTGACTTAGCGAGAGAAGGCACCGGCTCGGACAAGCATGGGGCTCATTGGCCCCTCATCCGAGCCGCGTCCAACCAACTCGGTCCAAGGAGGCTCTCCTCTTTGGTTGAGTCAGTCTCCTAAGTCCCAGATTGGCTTAGCGAGAGAAGGCACCGGCTCGGACAAACATGGGGCTCATTGGCCCCTCATCCGAGCCATGCCGGTAAAACCTTACCTTTTTCACGCCTTTTTTTCTAAAGGAGACCGGGTCGGCACATGCCTCCCCTCTCCTCATAGAGACCGGGTCGGCACATGCCCCCTCTCCTCAAGAATACCGGGTCGGCGCTTGCCTCCCCTCTCCTTAAGGAGACCGGGTCGGCCCCCGCCTCCCCTCTCCTCTAGGAGACCGGGTCGGCACGTGCTCCCCTCTCCTCAAGGAGACCGGGTCGGCACACGCCTCCCCTCTCCTCTAGGAGACCGGGTCAGCACGTGGACCCCTCTCCTCAAGGAGACCGGGTCGGCCCCAGCTTCCCCTCTCCTCAAAGAGACCGGGTCGGCACATGCTTCCCCTCTCTTAAAGAGACCGGGTCGGCTCACTCCCTTTCTGTAAGATCAGGTCGGTCTTGCCTCAGGGCCAGCTAGGTTCCGCCACGAACGGGAGACGCTTCAGCAAGGCCTCGATACTTCCCATTCCTGGCGTGGGGCTAATTGTTTGGGCTTATTTCCAAGGTTAAGCCAGCCAGGGACAATTCAAGCCCAGTGGAGCCTTAAGCCCCCAGGGGGCCCACCTATGGCAATGTTTTCCAGCTGTCAGTGCATTCCAGCTGGCCTACAACTGGGATTTCCAAAGCACTATAAATACCCAACCCCCTCATCAATGAGAGGGTATTGAATTCTTACCTAACAAACCAGAGCATCTCTCTCTAGACTTTATCTCTCTAGCTTAATCACTGACTTGAGCGTCGGAGAGGCGATCCCGGAACCACCTCCGGGGCAGTCTAACCATTACTTTTGCAGGATTCCGGCGTACGGACTTTGGACTCAGGACATTCAGATCTGACCCGTTTTTCCCTAAGAAAAGGAATTAGCACCCTTAATTTCCAGACAGAAACACCAGCAATCACCCAAATTGGATCAAGATAGAGAATTAACCTGGTTGCAGCATAGCGCAATTTGGTTAGTTTTTTTCTCGATTTTTGAAAATTCCAGCAAAGAAGAATGGACATTTGGTGATTATGAGTGATAAGATGGCTTCGGAATAAAAAAAAGTCTAAGCAAGAAAGAGAAGGGAGTTATTTCTTTCTTCATACATGATTTGTTTTCACAAGCACTCAACTTATAACCTCACTGTCCAGCTCTTTATATATAATATATGAAAAATTAATGATATAACCATGACATATCTAACTGATCGAAAATATTTATCAGAGACCAGAGTTCCTTCTAACTTTTAAAGTCCTTGCAAATGAAATTTCCAATTGGCCAGCCACTCCGAGTACTAGCACTCTTCTATGAAGCCCGCCTCAAGAAATTTTTTAACTTCCACAGCTACTGCGGTGTTCCTTTCGAGGACATGATGTCTTATCTATTGCTTAATTGGCCTGAAACCCTCCTTGATGTTGAGCTCGTGGCACATGATTTTGGGGTCGAGTTCGGGCATTTTCGAGGCTTCATAGGTGAAGACGTCCCTGTACTCTATGAGTACTTGACTGATTTTTTTTCTCGTTTGGGAGTTCGTGGCTTTGCGTACTCTCAAAGTTCAACCGAGTTTCTTGTCAATGATTACTTGTTCATCGTCCTCAGCTTACTGAGAGCGCTTGTATTGCTTGGGGTTCTCAGTGATGTAAACCCCGAGGCCACCTGAAGGTTGACTTTCTTCTCACTTTCTCTTTTTCGAGTCCTCTTGGACGTCGTCTTTGTTTTTCAAACTATTGGCATAACATTCTATTGCTGCTTGTTATCCCCTTGGATTTTTCCGACCTTACCCTCGTCAGTTTCGAATTGCCTGAGGAGCTGGTAGATGGAGATTGGAGCCTTGACCTTATTCGGAGTGGGTCTCCCCATTATGATGTTGTATGGAAGATGGATGTCCATTACCTAGAAGTCAATCAGTAGGCTTCTACCCTTACCTTTTTCTCCCATCCGAGTGGGTAGCTTCACCGATTCGGCTGGATGCACCGAGTTTCCCCCGAAGCCTATGATTGGCTGATTGAGGGGGGTGACACCCCTTTTGCTGTACTTCAACTTCTTGAGGCATTCTAGTTGTTGTATAATATGAGCACTATAAGAGGGGGGGGGGGTTGAATTATAGTGAGAGAATAAGCGTAACTTTTTGCGGAATTAAAAGCTAGCTAGGGAGCACACAATGGGAGCACAAGAGATTTGAGCGAGGAAAAACTTCCTAGGCCCAATAGGAAGAAATAACCTCGACCACAAGGGATTTTAACTCAAACGTTCCACTATGATAGACCAACAACTCTGTTACAAACCTATTAATTCTCTCGAGCCACAACCTGAGTTCCTAAACTCAAGTTCCCAACAACAGTGCCCACTAACTATTGTTCCTCTCAAACTTCACTCGAAGTTCCTTTCTCTTTTCCTTTCTCTTGCTTCACTCAAAGCTTTATCACACTTACATGATTTCACTCAAACCCTTTAACCAAATAAATACAATTTCTAATAACAAACGAAGAGTAAAAATAAATGATCGTAAGTATGAATTCTCTTGGGAACATGGCACTGACACTTAGTCAACTTAAGATTTTAAGCTATGTCAGACACACATTAGTCTGACTACTAAAAGTCAGACACAAATTAATCTTGGGATTAGGCCCCTAATATTTATAGTAAGTAGCCATGAATTAATTTTCCACTAATTAAACCACTAACCCCATGATTTCCACTAATTGACTTCACTTGGGAACTAAGAAGCTAACCCACTAACTCACTTAGAACGTGTAGCGGTGCAATGATGTGATAAGTGGTTACATGATTATTAAACAATTAGAAAATAATTCAATTTAAGAAAAATATATCTTACATTTCTTTCAATTCTACCTGAAAAATCAGATTTTTTTTAAAGAATAAAATTGTTTTATTTAAAATAGAAAAGAAATGATTTTGAAAATCAAATAATATCTTTTTTGAATAAAAGAAACTAATTAAAAACTTTAATAGCTAATTCCCTAAAATAGTGAATCTAGGACAAATTAAACTAGGAATCCTCAATTTCTATTACACGCTTGACATTTATTCAGTCGAGGTGTTTCTAATTTCGTATCTAGGTCAGTTCCCAACTGAAGTTCCTAAGTTGTGTCAGTGTCTGTTCATGTCATGGGAACATAACTTAGTTCCTTTGAGAATTCAACACCAAATATCTTTTACCTTTGCTCGACCTTTACATGAAGAACATAATACACCCTAATGTATTCTAATCTTCATTCCAAGCTTGATTCTTCATCTTAGCAACATCTTCACTTCGATCTTGAATAATTCTCCATCTTTAATCTTCGATCAAGTATTCTCTTTGTTCTTCAATGAATAACCTAGGAACATCATACATGAAATAATACAAGTATGTCTTTTGTGGTTGAGTCATCTTCAAAACTTAGGGTCAACACTAGTGTAATTATATTAGCTGATGGCCCACTATTCACTATCACTCTTTTGACTCTTGTGTTAGCCACTTTCAGTTCATTTACTAGGCCGTCGTAGTGGGTTGTCTGTAGTAGGGCTGTTCAGAGTGCGGTCTGAACCGCACCAAACCGCAACCCAAATCGTTTTTTTGCGGTTTGGGTTGGTTTGCGGTTTGGGTTATGATTTCAAGTAAACCGCGGTTTGCGGTTTGGGTTGGGTTTTAATTTTTTAAACCAAAACCGCACCGCAAACCGCAATCTTATATGTTTTTTTTTAAAAAAAATTAAATACACTTGACAAGGTAGCATACAAGTATAAAATTGAAACAAGAAGTTTGAGGTAAAGAACTTTAACACCTTTGATAAATCATTATTTATGTTTAATTATAAAGTCAACTTCATATCTATTTGGACTCTTATTAACAATTTTTTTACTCTTAGATTACAAAATTAATTTCGCGGAGGAAAAAATGGTTAAACCGCAAACCAAACCGCACCAAACCGTTTTGCGCGGTTTGGTTTGGGTTGGTTTGGGAAAAAGTGTGGTGCGGTTTGGGTTGGAAAAATGTCAAACCGTATATTTGCAGTTTGGGTTGGGTTACATACCAAACCGCGAACACCCCTAGTTTGTAGGGTCCGACTAGATGTCCCAAAAGTCATTACGGGACAGTCTGGTCAGGATGGTGGACGCCAATCACTTGGTGCTTGAGAATCTGTAGGTGGACTTTGCGAGATCGGTCGGTTAGGCCTCTTGATGCAAAACCACCTGTTATGATCCCAATGAATTCTTTAGTGTCTCCGTTGTTCGACTGACCCACCTTCTGTTTACCCTTCTCCTCGCTTCTGTGCTTGAGGTAGTGTTTCAGCTTGCCCTAATCTGCCAGGTTATCGAGGGACTTCGTGAGTCTTTACAGTCCTTGGGTGTGTGTCTACACTCTATGTGGTACTCACACCACTGGTTCTTATCTCTCCGGGTGGAGGACGTCTGATGGGAGGTGGGAGGGATAGCATGGACTTGTCTTTTATGTCCAAGTAAATCTCTTTTCTATTTTTGCTGAACCGGGGGTCATGGCCATGGTCGTTGAACCTGTCTCACCGACCTTCCATTTTTTGTTATTTTATCCGGCCCTTGTGGTTTCCTTCTTCCTTTTTCTTCTTAATTTCGTCATCCAAGTGGTGACATATATCTATCGCCTGAATGAACCTTTGAGCCCAGGTCATTGCCTCAGAGAAAGTTTTCACTTCATTCTCTGCCAAGGACTATCTCAACTGACCGGGTTAGAGTTAGGACATCAGCCGGCAAATGCTACCGCATCTTGCAAGTCTGAAACTTTCAGTGATTCTTCATTGAATCTTTTGATGTAGTCGGCTAGGCTTTCATTTTTCTCCTGTCTAACCGCCATCAGATATAGACTCGTCTTTTTCTTCCTTTTTCCCGATACAAACTGATGGCTGAATAGGTCCTAAAGTACTGAGAAATCGGTTATGATTCCTGCGGGAAGTTCTTGGAACCAATTTATGGCGAGGCCCTTGAGTGTAGTAGGGAAGAAGCGGCACCAATTGGCTTCACAGCTGGTCTGAACGCTCATCTGAGCTTTTTATGTGACCATGTGATCATCTGGGTCGGTTAGGCCCGCGAATGGTTCAATGTTAGGTGTTTTAATCTTCCCTAGACTAGATGCTTTCAGGATTTCTTGGCTTAATGGGACCATGAACTTAAGTGCTCCATTATTAATCCGAGAGGGACTAGAGTGAGCCGAATCGCCATGTCCCTCTTGCTAAACAGCTTTCTTGTTCAGAATATGCCTGACGTCATACCTAGAGGTGGCAAACGGGTCATACAGGTCGGGTCATAAGCTGGCCAACTTTGTGTTCGGGACCGGGTATGGGTCCATCTTGGGTCCATGAGATTTCGGGTGATATCGGGTCGGGTTAAATTGGGTTTTCAATCTCATAAATAAAAAAACACATATAAGACTAATGAGAGGAGGTTAAATAATTAATAGACAGTGGCTAAATCATAAATAGAATTTGATGATAATTTTTTCCTTAAACTTGTTTAAAAAATAACTAATATGACAACTTTCAGGTCGGGTTGGGGTCATCATTATCAGGTCAATTTCTGGTAGAGTATATTCGGGTTCGTGTTATATTCAAGTCTATTTTTCTTTCGGGTCAATATTTTTCGGGTTGAGAACGAGTATTTCGGGTCGGGTCAAAGGGTACATGTCTATATTATTTGCTATAGTCATACCCCTAACTGAGGCGCTTCTGGTTGAGGAAGTGTTAGACGTCTCCGGGTTTGTGTCTTATGTTGCCTCTAGGAGATTTGGAGATGTGGGTCTCTTCCCCACGCCAAGCAGGTTTCTCTTTGGGTATATGGTGCTCGCCTTCCTCATGCCTAGATCTTTTTCGATCATGTTGGCTAGGTTCCCTCGTTTCAGATCATTGCCAGCTAGGCTAACCATGGATGGAGCGTGGGGTGTGTTCTTTCCTTTAGGAACGTGTTACCAGGGCTTGTTCCTTGGGTTGGAGTAGGACACGAGGGTCAGGCTGAATGTATCCCTGTTATAGGGTGGTTAGCTTATCCATTATGCTACGCTGTAAGGTTTGTTGAAGTTGAGCAGCCATGAGGGTGATATCTGCTGCGAACATGGGTTGAGGGTCGACTTGTTGAGCTGTTGTGAGGGAGTTGGTCGATCGCCATTGGATTGCTCGTGGTTGGGATCGATGGTAAGGACTATGGGGGACCGTTGGGGGGAGGTGAAGGTACCCGTTCGGAACTCCGATGGTGGGAGGATGAGGGTGCCCGCTCGAGTCTTGAGCCTGTGCTGAAGGCTGTCTAGCGTGAATGCTCTTGGCTGGGGCCATTGCGGAGTAGTAACGAGGTGAATCTTGCTGAGTAGCAACGAGGTGAGTCTTGCTGAGTGGAGGCAAAGTAACTTTATGTAACTTCCCCCACAGACGACGTCAAACTGTTTGTGTCTAAGGATTGTTGATGTGTGCAGAGTAGGAGTAAGCCCTAAGAGCGTTCGCATAAATGGATTGTTCGTACATTGGAACCTTAAAAATACGGTTAGACTACCCCGAGGGTTGTTCCGGGATAACCCCTCCGACGCTCAAGTCAGTTGATGATTGAGGTAGAGAGAAAAAGTCTAGAGAGAGATGCTTTAGTTTGTTAGGTGAGAATTTAATACATGTTCATTGATGAGCCTGATGATATTTAATTAGCTTTTTCAGCCCCATCAGTGGATCCCTAAGCCACCTAGAGCTAGGTCAACTCCCAAGTGGGATGCAGCATGGCACTTGTCTGGTTACTCCCGATGATGTGGCGTAAATATTGTGCGGCCCATGATTGAGCCCAAACGTGTTTGAATTTTGATATTGCCATCCCTCCACTACACAAACAAAAACACAAGACAGAACACACCCACTTTGAGATTCCATCTTTTCTTCAAAAGTTATGTTTCAAAAATGAAGAAAAAATATATTAAGCCACTGAATAAAAAAATTAAATAAAACTCACTATATAAAGAACCCTCAAAAGCTTTTCAGAAGATTCATTGGTGGAAAGCTAATTCTAACCTCTAAAAACTTTCCTCCAAATTGTTCTCATCTTCATCAGCTAAAATTTCTAAGGATTCATAGGAAACATCAATTGAAGTGCATAGCTTATTATTAGGCCTATTTTGTAAAGAAAAAGAGGTAAACTTTGTGGGAAAGATTTTAGTGAAACTTGAGAAGCCATTTTTGAGAGAACAGGGAGAAGATGTAGAGAGCTTAATTATGAGACGAAGAGAGCTGGAGACCAAGATAGCGAGAGTTATGGTTGTTGTAATTTTCGCAAGAAAAATTGTAAAAATTGTGGCTTTGAGATTTTACAGAAATATTTATAAGAATAATTATAATTTTTGATATCGCAGTTTTAATAATCAGCTTTATGAAAAAAATTGAATTATTTGGGTTCATAATAACTTATTCTGCACCAAAAATCATATGATATAGTAATTGTTCATTTGATACAGTCATTTTTCATTTAATATAGTCAGTTTTCATTTAATATAATCAGTTTTTGTATGATATAATCACCTTTTAGAGTTATCTTTTGTATAATATAGTCAGTTTTCGAATATATATCAGGTTTTTTCAAATATAGTTAGTTTTTTTTTTTAATTTATAAAGTCAGTTTGGGTGCATAAATTATTTTAACCCGATATACCCAAGATGTTTTGAATATCTATATCACTATGAAGATAATGTTTAAATGAATTATAGATAGGGAAAAAATATTGCGCGAAATTGAAAAATATGGGTATGGTAATTGGGGGAGTAGTGGTTTGATTTGGGGGAAATGTTGTCGCACGCATTGCGTGCATTAAAAGTTATGTAATCCCCCATAATTTTAAAGGATTTTATAAATATATTTCAGTATTTATATATTTATATTTAAACATAATTTAGTTTTAAAGGATTTGACTATTTAAAAAGGTTGACTATTTTAAAAAGTCAAATGAATTTATTTTAAGGATTTAAGAAAGTTAAAAATATTTTATTTAGGCATGCTTTCAAAAAAGTTTGAAATACTAATTTGATTTGGAAAAGAAGTCTAATTTGACTTGAGGAACTTAAATTCTAAGTATATTAGGAAAGAGGAGTCATATTGATGATAGGAGTTCTAATTTATCTATCCTATTCATCATCAATTTTAATTGAGCCCAATCTCCTTTTCCTAAGCCCAAAAAGAAGCCTCCTTATAAATATTTTAATATCCAATTATTTTATTCCACACAAAGATTATTTTCTCTCTCCTCACACTCAAGAACTTCGGCCCTCTATATTCTCTCTCTCCTCACGATTTTCTTTCCCTCCCTTCACTTGTTTTTTTCTCTCACCCGAATCTGATTGTCCAGATTTCTCATAGTTTCGTTTATTTTTAGCCAAAACTTCCTTCTTAGAAATTGTAGATCTCGAAAAGTTATTGAACTTAGGCTCAATTCCGATTATTATTCTATCAGTTACAGCCTCTGCAAGTTTCGCAAATTTGCTGCCATATTTCACTCGCGATTTAGGTATTTCACTGTTTTTCTCCCTTTTTCTTTTGATTCTTTTCCTCGTTTTCTTATATATTGATTTAATATTTCTAAGTATTATTTTGATAAATTATTGTTTAAAGATTGTATCTTTAATTATTTCAGATTATATGTTTCGTATTATTAAGCAAAAGAATTTCAAATTTAATATTTTATGTTCAAGATGAGATTTATATATTAAAGTCTTGATTTTTGAGGTTTTAAAAGCCTATTTTTGTAGTACCATATTTTAGGGTTTGAAATATTTTACTATTTGGTGTCAAAAGAATTTTAGAAAAGGTTTTGACACGTTTTTAAGTGAAGTTTTATTGCTGTAAATTTATTGGTATATTGATATACCAATGTTTTGTATTTTGTTAGGCGGAGATTATTCGCTAGGCAACTTTTAGAGTAGAAAAGTGGCCTCTCAATATGGCTACACAAGGTACGTACATACCTGTATGCTATGTGATTTAAGGAGAAAAGTTGTAGTACCATGTATAGGAACTTTATAAGTTCATATGTGATCTCTGGTATGATTGATTTCTACATGTTTTATGCCTGCGTGCAAGCATGTTAATTATGAGATTATTATGAGTTAAAGATTTGTCATGTTTTATGGATTGATTGATGCAAGCATGTGGATGAGAATTTTATTCATTAATTCACACGGGGGAATTAATATATGTTATAGAGATTGAATCATGTTATTCATGTAATCCCTTATAAGTATTATTTTCATTACTTTATGAGGACTGTGGGCTTTATTTGGTAAGTTGATAAATTATGCCTTTTAAAGGTAAGTTTGATTGTTGGCTAGGTTCAACAAATAAGAAAGTTTGAGATTAAAAGAAAGTAATCTTTGGTTGTAAGTTGTGGTCACTTATTAAATCCTAAGATAAAAGCAGTTCAGTTGTGAATGCTTGATTGGTATTTCTGTGTTGCTTGTATGTGTGTCATAATAATAACTTATAAAGAACGTAAAGTGTAATGAGGATAGTTATAGACTTTAGACTGGTGCACGTCTAGAGTTGGACATTAGGAGTTGGGGTACATGGTGAGCGAGCCATAGCTTTTCACGGGAGATGGATTGATCACCATCCCTATTACAAGTTAGTAAAGGTTCCTCGATATCGCACGTCATTTTTGGAATACGTGGTATAGCTCCCGTATTTCGTCTTCGGATGTGAAGACATTAGTAGATAAGACAACTCAGGTCCAATAACTATTCCATTTGAGTAATAAAAAGATGTTTAGAGTTTAGTTCAGTTAATTAAAGTTGTCTGCAGAATGTTATATGATTATATTATTATTTATCCCGGCAAGTTATTTATTTAGTATCATGCCACGCTTGCTTATATATTAGTATGTAGTACTCAACTTTGCTGATTACGTGCTTTGTTTGTGATTGTGATCATGGATTTGCCTTATTGATCCTGTGATGACCCATTTTGGTGAGCAGATTCATTAAAGCATTGACATTACATGTTCGCAGATGTGCATCATTGGGAATCTGAGAGAATGTGTAACTAGAATATTTTATTTTTCTGCATTAGTAGGAACATAATTTATGAAGTTTGTGTGAATAAGACTCATTTAGATTTGTTGATTTCTAAATACTTATTTATGTATTTATAGTAAAAGTTTAAAGTTTAGTTATATGTTTTCTGCTACAAAATACTGAATAAGTCGATACGTTATCACACGGGCGATAATACTTGGGTAATTCTCTACTTTAATATTAATAAGGTATTTATGAAAAGAGAAAATTATCAATTTAAGAAAGCACATTTAACATCCATTTGATACAACCTAAATCCCATAAAAGAAGCAAAGGAAATCAAAATTCTTATGGCTTCTATTCTAGCAACAGGAGCAAAGGTCTCATCGAAATCAATACCTTCTTGTTGATCGTACCCTTCAGCTACAAGTCTGGCTTTGTTCCTTATAATTGTTCCATGCTCATCCAGCTTGTTCTTGAAGACCCATTTCAGCCCAATTACCTTTTGGTTCGTAGGATTGGTCTCAAGATGCTAGACCTTGTTCCTTTAGAACTCATTCAGTTCCTCTTGCATGTCCGTTATCCAGTCAGACTCTAGTAGGGCATCATTGTCATCTCGAGGTTCTGTCATGGACAGAAAGGCTTGGAATGCATAGAAGTTCTTGAGTTGGGATCTTGTCTGTGTTCCCTTCTCAATGTCGCTTATGATCAGATCCAGTGGATGGGATCTTAGGTGTCTCCAAGGCCTTGGTTCAAAACTCCTTGTTCCTGTTCCTTCACCTTGAGGATCTTCAGTTGCTTCAACTTCATACTGTTCTTCTACTTGTGTTCCTTCATCTGCCTGTTCCTCTTGAGGAATAGGATCAGGAACATTCATCTCGTTCTCAGGAATATGCTTCTTATCAGTACCTGCAAGTGTTAGTTCCTCATCAAAGTAGGCCGACTCTTCAGTACGAGTCAATCCAATTTCAAAATCGTTTTCATAACATGGTTCCTGCAGAGAGTTAGTTCCATCAAAAATGATTAACGCACATTCTTCTTGGGTTATAGACTCTATATGCTATACTATTTAAAGCATATCCTATAAAAATTGCTTCATCACTTCTAGCATCAAATTTTCCTAGATTGTCTTTACCATTGTTGTGTACAAAAAACATCTACAACCAAAGACTCTAAAGTAAGAAATGTTGGGTTTTCTTCCTTTTAAGAGCTCATAGGGGGTCTTCAAGGTAATAGGTCTCAGCATGACCCTATTGATGATATAGCAAGCGGTGTTTACTGCCTCTGCCCAAAAGTTCTTTGGAAGATTGCTGGCTATAGCATTGTTCTAGCCATGTCCTCTAGAGTATGATTTTTCCTTTCTACCACACCATTTTGCTGTGGGTCCTAGGAGCAGAGAAGTTGTGATCTAGTCCTTCATTGCTGCAAAATCATCAAACTTGGAGTTTTCAAACTCCTTACCATGGTCAGAACGTAAATGTTTCATTTTAAAACCACTTACCCTTTGTATTCGTTTAGCAAAGGTTACAAATTCATTAAAAGTTTCATCTTTGCTATGAAGAAAAATAACCCAAGTGTATCTTGAAAAATCATCAACCATAACAGTACATATCTCTTACCTGATCTGCTTTGGATACGTACAGAGCCACATAAGTCCATGTGAATCAATTCAACAGGACTTTGTGTTCTTACCATCTTCTTTGGTTTGAATGAGGATCTAACTGTTTTTCTTTGCACATGCGCCACAAACTTCATGATTTAGATTGATTGTTGGAAGACCAACAACTAAGTCCTTACCACTTAGCTTTGGAGAAGGCATACTTGCATGAACCACACCTTTTTGCCAAAGGAGTGGTTCATTTCTATCGCACTTAGAACAAGTCAGATTGTTCCTAGGAACCAGGTTTAGGTCAACAACATAAGTGTTTCCCTTCCTAGTTCCTTCCAGAATCTTGGTACTGTACCTACATCACTTACTACACAACATTCTCAGTAAACTTCACATTGTTCCCTTGTCACAAAATGAGAAATGCTAAGTAAATTATGTTTCAAACCCTTGACCAAGAATACATTATCTATGAAATGTGACTGAGATTTCCAACCTTACCTACAGCTACTATATTACCTGTAAGATTGTCTCCAAATGTCACAGTTCCTCCTTCATAGACTGAAAGTGAGAGAAATTTGTTTTGTCTCCAGTCATGTGCTTAGAACAACCGCTATCGAGGTACCACAGGTTGTTCCCCTCACTTTAGCCTGTATCAGAAAATTAGTCAGTGCTAGGAACCCAGTCTGACTTGGGTTCCTCTGTCTGGCTTGAGTTCTTTTTAACTTTCCATACTTGCTTAATTAAGCGAGTGTTCTTTCAATATGTTCTTCTTTGGAGGAACAGTCAGACATTAAGTGACCATTGTTCCCACAGTAAGAGCATACTCGGTTGCTTGGCAGATCAACATATTTTTTTTCATTTTATTTTTCTTCTTATGATTGAAACCTAATCCATTTCTTCCTTCATTTTTATACTTTTGTATCCAGCATACTGGATCAGAAAGTTTTATTCTTCAATATTCCAATCTCCCTTTAAGTACCAAATTTTCATTTAAAATTGTATCGTATACCGATTTCAATTTTTCAAAATATGTTCTGGTATTTAACCGGGAACTGGTTTCTTCAGGAAGTTTTAATTCTGTCATTTCCATATTCAAGAAATAGTTTTAATTTTTAACCTTTTCAAATGCTTCTTGAATACGTCGGTTTTCATCAAAAATTTCAAAGAACCGTTCTTCAATACTTGCGTTCACAGTTTTAAACCAGTTTGAATGTTCTTTGGTGACTTTTAAGGCATTTTCCATATTCTCCTCTCTAATGCATATTGCCTTGTAGTCATCCAAAGTTTTCAAAAGTAATTTTAATAGGTTGATTCTTTGTAAGTTTTGATAGCTCTTCTTTAACAACATTAATACATACCTTGTTGTTTGGCAAGTCCTCTTCATCATCTGTCTTTGCCATGAGACATAGATGAGTTGTTTCTTCTTCAGGTTGTTCCTGCTCCTCGTCAGAGTCGGATTCCCCAGGCTGCAACCATGGCCCTTCTCATTTATTTTTTGAGCAAGGCTTTTGCAGTTCCTTCCTTTTTCCTTATATTTTCCTTTACCTTGTCATTTTCCCAAAGCGGACATTCTTTAATAAAGTGGTCAGGACTTCCACATTTATGGCAGCTTAGCTTTGTCGGCTTTGTCGTGTTCTTTCCTTTATAGCTCCTATTAAAGAACTTCTTGAATTTTTCCCGATCAATGCTGATTCCTCATCATCCGTTTCTGAGTCATCTTGTTCTTCAGATTTGAGTGCCAATGCTTTAGGTCTACTAGGATTAGCCTCATGAGTTCCTAGGTACAACTCATGAGTCAACAAGGAACCTGCAAGTTGCTCGATATTAAATGTGATCAAGTCCTTGGTTTCTTGCAAAGCTGTGACTTTCGCCATCCATTTGTCATCATGTGGGAGACTCCTTAAGACTTTTCGAACTTGTTCCTCTGTAGTGATGTCTTTCCTAGAGAGTTAAGCTCATTGATAATATTGAAGAATCTAGTGAGCATATCATGAACTGACTCCTTAGTCTTCATCTGGAACAACTCATACCTATGCATGAACATGTCTATCTTTGATCTCTTGACTTCGCTTGTTCCTTCATGAGTAACTTGTAGAAGTTTCCACATTTGCTTGGCCGATCTGCATCCCATGATTCTATTGTGTTCATGGGGACCAAGGCCACAGTGAAGAATCTTCTTGGCTAAATTGTTCATCTCCATTTTATCAAAGTCCTCTTCGTCTCCCCGTCAAAAAAAAAAAAAAGTCCTCTTCGTCATACTTTGAGAGAGGCATAGGAACTAACTCGCCTTTTTCATCCTTCTCAGTGACTTCAAAGTCACCGATTTCAATGACTCTCCAAACTTGATAGTTTTCAGTCTTGATAAAGATTTCCATACGATTCTTCCAGTATGGATAGTGCTTGCCATTGAACATAGGCGGACGTTGGGTTGAGTAACCTTTTTCCAATCTTTCTCCTGTATTGTTCATGCTTGCTATGAACTAGCTCGTCAGTGTTAACTGGTTTTTGGAGAAACCAAGCTCTGATACCAATTATTAGTCTAGTATAAACACTAGGTCAACTACAAGAGGGGGGTGAATTGTAGTTAGGGAGATTGTTAAACTTTTTGCGGATAAACTAAAATGAAAGCTAATAAAGAGAAGTAGTAATAAGGAAGAACACACAAAAATACTTTTAACAAGGTTTTGTTCCTCAATTCTCTAGGAAGGAACCTTGCTCTTTTATTTATAATAGTTCTTACAACTTATTATAAATCAATCCTCACTTAGTTCCTCTAGGAACCAGTTGCCAGTTACCTTGTTTCCCCTGAACACGTGACTTTCCTCACTCAACTTCAGTAGAAGTCTTCTCTTTCTCTCTTTCTGTTTTCTCTCTCTTGATTACAAGATTTTGTTCGGTCAACCCACACTCTAAGAATATTACAAATGTGTATGTTAAATGAAGAAGCAATTACAAGAAAAACTTTCTAAGTAATAAATCACTTGATGTCGCATGAAAGTTCTTAAGTTTTTCTTCAAATAATTTCTTCCTTAAATAGTGATGATTCATATTAATATAGGCATTTCATGATGCATTTAGGTTGCATTT
Source organism: Beta vulgaris subsp. vulgaris (assembly GCF_026745355.1). Taxonomy (NCBI): domain Eukaryota; kingdom Viridiplantae; phylum Streptophyta; class Magnoliopsida; order Caryophyllales; family Amaranthaceae; genus Beta; species Beta vulgaris. The sequence goes on from NC_079207.1 coordinate 51,178,099, forward strand.
TAGGATCATTTAGTTGCATTCTTAGTCCATAATTGCATATAGTTACTTAAGTTGAGAAGATATTACTCTTGTGTGTGTTTTCAGTGTTTTTGATAGTTTTCAGGTATTGAGAACACAATTGGAGTATTATTGGACACGCTTAAGCATGAGAAGCATCTAGCAAGGAGCTAAGTCAAATGAGGAGTCCAAAGGGCATCTTCAAGTCGGATTGCAACTCAAATATAGCGGAAACGTATTAAAAGAAGTATGAAAATTGAGTCATGTGCACTCTTTTTATCATAACATATTATATAGAGATCTGAATCCAGCGATTCCAGTCGGGTTGGAAACTAGACTTGAAGAGCTTTCCAACAATATATTACACGCCCCTATAAGACTTCTAGTTTGGGAGATATGGTCTTTGCAAGTTGACGCTGTTTTGCAGCCCGAAAACCCGCGGCCGCGGGTTATTCCGGGTTTCCTAGTCGAATAAGGCTTTATCTTGTGACGAATTAGACTCTATTTTTCTAGTTGTTTTAGGAAATAGAAAGGTATAAAGACTCAAGGGAATATTATTATTTCCTATCTTATTTTCTATTTTGTTTTTTCCATCATTAATTCATAAAGATTAGAACTCTTTTTCTCTCAATTATTGAAGAACCCTAGTTTTGCTTTTTCCCAATTACATTGAATTTTCAATAGAAGCTTTGATTTTTGCAAGATTGGTTCTACAATTGGTATTATTTCTCTTCTCTTCTTATTTATTCAATCCTTTATTATTAATTCATGTTTGCTTATTTAATTATGAATATGTTTTCCCCAATTATGATTGAGTAGTCTATTTCTAGGGTTTAGGGGATCCATGATCAATTAGGAAGGGAGTTTAATTAAAGTATTGATTTTTATTATGCATGTTGATTCCTATTGAATGTTTTTATGTCTATTCAATCCAATTTGGCCAGATTTGATTGTTATAGTGTTGCAATATTAGGTTATGCGCCGAGAGGTATAAACTTGATATTAAGGCTAGTTTCAATAGGTAGAATTGGTGTTAATAAATTGCGAGAGCCTGTTAATATCGTTCTATGCTTGATTTAGACTTGAGAGAGCGAATCAATCTGTTTAACTGCATTATTAATTGTTGATTTTAGTGTTTCATCCCGAAATATTGATCATTGGTGAACCTATGCCCTAGACTTTTTATTATTGATAATTCTTGATATAGTTATAGTTTAGTTTAGTATAATTACTCACAAACACTCGTTCCTATACTCTAGATTTGACTGACAATTAGGAAAAGAACACTGTTTCTCTGTGGATTCGACCCTACTTCCCTGACTACTATTTGTTAGAGGACTTTAGGATTACTTTTGATAAGGTGATACGACTTTAGCCTGTCAAAATTTGGCGCCGTTGCCGGGGAAACGGTTTTGTTCCATTTTCTTTAATTGTTTTAGAGTCTAGATTATATACTCTCGTCTCAGAGAACACTTGTTCTTTGGACAAAATCTCTTAATTGTTTGTTCTTTAGTTCTTCTATGCGCAGGAGTTTGAGTTCAGATTGCCTACAATTTGATCCTGAAATCGAAAGATCCTTTCATAGACAGAAGAACTTTTCCAGACAGTTGCGAGATAATCCAAGGGAAGATAATCCTTTGGATTCTGACTCTGATTCTACCAGCATTGTCTCTGTTGCTCCACCAGAATCAGAGATGGCTCGGAGGCTTACTGATTTTTCCCAACCCTCTTTGGCTGAACTTCCCAGAAGCAATCAAATGCCTGAAATCGAAGCTGTAAATTTCGAGATCAAACCTGCATTGCAAAACATGATCGAAAGAAAACAATTTGGTGGTGGACCTAATGAAGACCCCAATCTTCATTATCAAGATTTCTGCCAATATTGCTCTACCATTAAGCAGCAGGGAGTGACACAAGATCAGATTCGGGAGATTCTTTTCCCATTTTCACTTCGAGACAAGGCAAAGATGTGGTACAATGGGATTAATCGAGCCACTCTTGGGATCACTGATTGGAATACCTTGGCTCTAGCTTTCTACAGAAAGTACTACCCTCCAGAGAAGACTGCTAGGTTGCGTAGTCAGATTACAAACTTCACCCAAGGGACTGATGAGTCTTTACATGAGGCATGGGAAAGATTTAAAGATCTTCAGAGAGAATGTCCCCATCATGGTCTACAAAAATGGTTCCTAGTTCAGGATTCTACAATGGTTTGGGGAACAACTCGAGACTTATCCTTGACTCTGCAGCAAATGGGAGATTCATGAAACTAGAAATTGATGCTGCACATGATTTGATCGAGGAGATGGCTATCCACAACTCTCAATATGGTAATCCTCGAGGACTAGCTAACAAGGGTGGAAAGCATGAGATAGATTCTATATCCCTATTAGCTGCACAGATGAATGCCATCAGCAATAAACTTGACAATATGCAGCTCTCCTCTCCTGCAAGTGTTGCTGCTTTGGGTACTACCTCCGAGATTATGTGTGATAATTGTGGCATAGTTGGACATTGGGCACAAGAGTGTCGGAGTTCTCTCGAACAAGTTAATGCTTTTCAAGCATATCGGCCGAACAACCCATACTCCAACACATACAATCCAGGGTTGAGAAATCATCCTAACTTGTCTTACAAGAGCACTAATGTCCTGAATCCTCCTGCACCACAACCACAAGCACAACAATTGAACCAAGGTACTACCAACAACCTTCCCAACACCCTCCTGGTTTCTCTAGCCACCTTTCAATCCATCTCAACAAGCACCTCCTGCCGATCCAATGATGGTTGAGATAGAAACATGATGCTACAAATGCAAAAGGATCGACAAGCTGACAAGGCACAAATTGAGTCCATTCTTGCTCACAATAAGATGTTGGAGAATCAGTTGGCACAATTGGCTACTTCGAACTCTACTCGCAACAAGGTGCTCTTCCAGCACAACCTGTTCAGCCTACAGATTCGGCAAATGCCATCACTCTCCGAAGTGGTTCTCACTATAATGGACCACCCATGCCTATTGATGATACTTTGAGTGTGAAAAATGATGAGGAACAGGTCCCAGCTGAAGCTAAAAATGACAAGGAGAACTCTCAGCAAGCCACTGAACATGAAGAGACCAATGAAGCCAAAAAGCCTGCTATTGAGGTTCCTCCTATCAAACTTCCTTTCCCCAATCGTCACCTCAAGAGTAAGCTGGACAAGCAATTTGGTAAGTTTTTGGAAGTCGTCAAGAATCTTCAGGTAACAGTTCCTTTCACGGAATTAATTACTCAAGTGCCTGCTTATGCAAATTTATGAAAGATATCTTGACTAGGAAAAGGGCTTTTAACGAGGTGGAGACAGTTGCTTTTACTGAAGAATGTAGTGCCATTTTACAAAATAAATCTCCACCAAAATTAAAAGACCCTGGTAGTTTCTCTATACCTTGTCACATTGGTAGTTTGTTCATTGATAAAGCTTTATGTGATTTGGGGGCTAGTGTGAGTGTTATGCCATTGTCTGTTTCCTCAAAATTGAATATGGGAAGTTTGAAAGTTACCAATATTACTCTACAAATGGCCGACCGTTCTGTTAAATACCCCCTAGGTATTTTAGAGGATGTACCTGTTAGAGTAGGTAAATTTTTTATTCCCGTGGACTTTGTTGTACTTGATATGGAGGAAGATAGGCAAATTCCAATCATTTTGGGTAGGCCATTCCTTCATACTGCTGGTGCTGTCATTGATGTGAAAAATGGTAAGCTTACACTATCTGTTGGAGATGATGAGGTCACTTTTAATCTGAGCACTGCTTTGAAAAGTCCTATGCTAGAGGAAAAGTGCTATAGTATTGATGTGGTTGATGTAATTTGCCATGATAACATGCCCCAAGCTCTCTATGGAGATCCCTTGGAGGCGGTACTTTGTCTTGATTCTTCCACAGGTGATGGCAGTATATGGAGCGATGAAGTAGATGCTATTGAGAGGATGCTAGCAAGTGAAGACTCTGACCTTGATGGATGCGAACAGGTAAAGAGGTTTACCAGATCTGTGTGCAATGTTGAGGTAAAGAAACCCGACCTTAAACCTCTCCCCTCTCACTTGAAGTATGTATTTTTAGATGAGCAAGAGTTAGATCCTGTAATTGTCAGTGCTGCACTCGATGATAGCCAACTTTCCAAACTTCTAGTTGTTCTGAAAAATCACAAGAAGGCTATAGGGTACAGTATTGATGATTTGAAGGGTATTAGCCCCGATTTTTGTATGCACAGGATACACCTCGAGGATGACCATAAGCCATGCATTCAACCACAAAGGAGATTGAACCCAAACATGCAGGAAGTGGTCAAGAAAGAGGTGATGAAACTACTCGATGCAGGTATTATCTACCCTATTGCTGACTCTAAGTGGGTAAGTCCTGTCCAAGTAGTACCGAAAAAAGGTGGCATGACTGTTGTGAAAAATGAAAAGAATGAGTTAATCCCTACTAGAACTGTGACTGGATGGCGTATGTGTATAGACTATAGGAGACTCAACATGGCCACTAAAAAGGACCACTTCCCTCTACCTTTTATTGACCAAATGCTTGAACGGTTGGCTTGTCATAAATATTTTTGCTATTTGGATGGGTATTCAGGTTTCTTCCAAATTCCCATTCATCCTGATGATCAAGAAAAGACCACATTCACATGCCCTTATGGCACTTTTGCATATCGTAGAATGCCCTTTGGTTTGTGTAATGCCCCTGCCACCTTTCAACGCTGCATGATGAGTATTTTTCTGAGTTCATCGAGTCTATCATGGAAGTCTTTATGGATGATTTTAGTGTGTATGGTTCCACTTCGATACATGCTTAGTTAATCTCACTAAAGTCCTGAAAAGATGTGAAGAGTGTCATTTGGTCTTAAACTGGGAAAAGTGTCATTTCATGGTGACTGAAGGAGTTGTCTTAGGCCATATTGTTTCTGATAGGGGCATCCAAGTTGATCGAGCTAAGGTCCAAGTGATTGAGCAATTACCCCCACCAGCAAATGTTAAAGGGGTACGAAGCTTCTTTGGTCATGCGGGATTTTATTGCCGTTTTATCAAGGATTTTTCGAAAATTGCTAAACCACTGACCCAACTCCTTCTTAAGGATGCTCCATTTGTTTTTACTGATGAGTGTCTTGAGTCTTTTGACAGGATCAAGCAAGCTTTAATAACTGCACCTATTATCCGTTCTCGCGATTGGGAACTCCCTTTCGAGATAATGTGTGACGCCATGATTATGCGTTGGACCGTACTTGTTCAACGCAAGGATAAGGTCTTGCATGCAATCTACTATGCTAGCAAGACATTGGACGCGGCTCAAGTCAACTATGCTACTACAAAAAAGGAGCTTTTGGCTATTGTCTATGCTTTAGAGAAGTTCAGATCTTATCTGATTGGCTCTAAAGTCATTATCTACACTGATCATGCTGCTTTGAAGTACCTTCTCTCTAAGAAGGAAGCCAAGCCTAGGCTCATTCGCTGGATTCTCTTACTCCAAGAGTTCGACATAGAAATTCGTGATAAGAAGGGCGCAGAGAACGTAGTCGCAGACCACCTGTCAAGAATCAGGCATGAAGATGGTATGAACTCAACTCCTATAGATGATTCTTTTCCTGACGATCATTTATATGCAGTCACAGCACAGATTCCTTGGTTTGCCGACTACGCCAATTACTTGGTAGGCGGTGTGATACCTCCTGATATGTCCTACCAACAGAAGAAAAGGTTCCTCCATGATGTTAAATTCTACTTTTGGGATGATCCTCACTTGTTTCGTGAATGTTCAGATGGTCTTTTTCGAAAATGTGTACCTGAATGGGAGGTCAATGGAGTCCTGAATCGTTGCCATAACTCACCGTATGGAGGGCATCATGGCCCTTCCAGGACTGTTGCAAAGCTCCATGAGTCGGGTTTCTTTTGGCCGACAATGTTCAAGGATGCACAGTCTTTCATCATGTCATGTGACGCTTGCCAGAGGACCGGCAATATTTCGAGAAGGCATGAGATGCCCCAAACCGGTATTCTAGAAGTTGAAATCTTCGATGTTTGGGGTATTGACTTTATGGGACCGTTCCCCTCCTCCAATGGAAATTGCTACATATTGGTTGTTGTGGATTATGTCTCTAAGTGGGTTGAAGCCGTGGCATCTCCTACTAATGATTCTAAGTAGTCATAGCTTTGTTCAAAAGATCATATTTCCGAGGTTTGGGGTCCCACGAGCTGTGATTAGTGATGGAGGCTCCCATTTTCATGAACGACATTTAGACACCCTTTTGAAGAAATATGGAGTCTACCATCGTACTGGATTAGCATACCATCCTCAAACAAGTGGGCAAGTAGAGGTTTAAACCGCGAAATTAAGTCCATTCTTGAGAAGGTAGTTGCAAGGTCTAGGAAGGATTGGAGCACGAAATTAGATGACACACTCTGGGCTTATAGAACTGCATTCAAGACGCCTATTGGTACTTCACCGTATAGGCTTGTGTATGGGAAAGCGTCCACCTCCCCGTTGAATTAGAATATAAAGCTTTTTGGGCAATCAAGGAGCTTAATATGGATAAAAAGCTTGCGGGGGAGAAACGTCTTCTACAACTCAATGAGCTTGATGAGTTTCGGTTGCTAGTGTATGATAGTGCACGAGTATACAAGGAGAAAACCAAGAAGTGGCATGACAAAAAGATCCTCCCTCGGGAGTTCACGATTGGAGATAAGGTTTTACTCTATAACTCTAGGCTAAAAATCTTTCCTGGAAAGTTAAAGTCTAGATGGTTAGGCCCTTTCACAGTTACCAGAGTGAACATGTTCGGTTCTATCGAGATTATGAACGAAAAAGGTGAAAGTTTCAAGGTGAATGGTCAACGTCTGAAGTTGTACTATGAAGGCGCTCCTGTGGGTCTAGTTGAGGTACTCTACCTCCAAACACCTACCTCTACTGGTCATTGAAAAGAGGTAAACGGTCGTGCGGGACCTGCATAAACCAGCGCTATTCGGGAGGCAACCCGAATCTCTAACTCTTCTTTCTCCCTTTACTCTTCATTTATCTAAACAAAAAGAAAAGAACAAAAATATTTGCATATTGAATTCACTTGAATTCAATTTATTTTTAATTTTTGTGTGTTTTTTAATTCACTTGAATTCGTTTATTAATTTTTAGTTCAGTTAGTTTCTTTTAGTTTCTTTTTTTTTTTTTTTTTTTTTTTTTTGAATTCACTTGAATTCCCTCTTCATTTTTTATTTTTATTAGACTAACCATGCTAACAAGTGTTATTTAGTGGTTTTGGTATGCTCATTTTGACCCTAGGTGCAACCACGAGGTTCAACATGCACCTGCGGGTTTTAACCCGGGCCCGCAGCCTAAACTCTCCCAACCCCCTCAAAAATTATGTCCGCCCGCAGCCAAAATCCCGCGCCCGCGGGAATCACTCCCCCACATCCACCCTCCTCTGTCCGCTCGCGGGCCGAAACCCGCGCCCGCAGCCAGCCCCTCCCCCATTCATCGTCCGCCTGTCTGCCCGCGGGATAAATCCTGCGCCCGCAGGCTTCCACACTTACCCGATACCCCGCGCCCCACTCGATGACCCGCGCCCGCAGACCACAAGCCCCAACAGCACCATACCTCCTGACCGCCCGCGGCCTCCAACCCGCGCCCGCGGGATTCCCGCACTACACACACACCCCGCGACCCCACCCGATACCCCGCGCCCGCAGACCCAAAACAACCCCTCCTAAAACGACTGTCCGCCCACAGCCCCAATCCCGCGCCCGCGGGATTTCGATCCCTCCTACCCCATTAATCCCCAACCCCAAACCACAACAAAAAGACAATAAAATAATAAACTAACCCCAAAATCCTCCCCACCCTCAAACCCTCTCGGCCCCACCCTCTCTCACCCTCGTCCGACGACCGGCGACCCTCCGACCACGCCGTCCGACCCGCCGGCGACGCGACTCACCCCTTCTCGCCCCTCTACACCTTTCGAACTCCTCACATTGAAACCCCCCCCACACTCGACCCTCGTCCTCACCCACCCTCCTCTCTCGACCGCGCCGGAGCAGCGACGCCGTCCGACCCGCCGGCGACGCGACTCACCGGCCCCCTCCACCTCCACACCATCATCTTCCCTTTCTTTTTCTTTTTCCATTCCCCTCATCTCCAAACCCTAACCTTTCTCATTGAATTGGGGTTTATTCTTGAAGGTGCTTTGAAATTTCAATTGGGACTCTTGGACACATACTTGGATTTCCTCAATCAAGTCTCCTACATCAATCAATCGTGTACTTCACGTGGTAGTAAGTTTTCGATTTGTTCACTTTCACTCCGAAATTTGACCACTTATTGTTTGTGCTTACTACTCCTTTTTGATACTTGGTTGCTATTCAAGTTGTTTGTTGTTGATCAATCTTGATTGTGGTTTTGACCGTGTTGAATTTCTAATTGCAATTGACAATATTTTGGGTCCCTTGGTTGCGACATTGTTGAGATTGGATTAATGGATATCACATTGGTTGTGTGGTGATACTTGTGAAGTTGTTGTGATTGTTTTGTGGTGATTGTTCTTGGTTGTGTGTTCAAAAGCATCATGAGATCCTCCGCGAGAGTCTTGTCTAAGCCTAAACCCATCTACAATCCCAATGAGCACTCTCGCCAAATACAAAAGAAAACCTCCTCCAAACCACCTTCAAAGACTTCCACAACTTCAAAATCCAAAGCATCTAAAGCCACAACTTCTAAATCCACCACTTCTAAATCCACCACATCAATTCCACCCCCTCCACCTTCACCCCCACTCTCCCCCTCCACTTCCCAAACGCGCCTTGCTACACTCCAAAAGCGCACCATCGCCCCAACCCTCTATCTCTCTCTTAATGCCGTGACTAAGATCGGCTTTGATTGGGCTTTTGAGTACATTGAGCAAACACATCATTGGGGCCGAGTTTTCCGCTTGAACGAGCGGATTTATCATGAGCTCGTAGTTGAATTTCTGGATTCCCTTGCAGTGGGAACATCGAAAGGTGATGTAGTATTCACCCTTGAGGGTACCGAGCATATCATGTCTTGGGATGAGATAAATATTCTGTTTGGTTGGCCTACAGGGGGGCATGTCGGTCCATCTACCTTCATGCAATTACAAGATGACTCCAGTTGTGATAAATTTGATCCCATCTCCTTTTGGAAGCAGATCACTGGGCGTTCTGATTGGGCATCGGGTTCTAGCAAGTCCTCATCTATTGGTTGTCCTGCTCTCCGCCTGCTTCACCGCTTTATACTTCAACTTTTCCGTCCCAAAGCGGAATCAGGGCAAGTCACTCTCCAAGATTTGAAACTTCTGTGGTTTCTTTCTATGTCTCCTACGACTGTGCACGGAAAACTGAACTTTGCCAAGTTTCTTATGGGTGGATTTCTTTGGGAGCGGGATGTAAAGAAAGGTGATATCTCCATGGGTGGATTTGTTTCTGTGTTTGCTCTGGATAGAGGCATCGATTTAGCCTCTAAAGTGACTTCTTCCTCCACCAACCTCCTTAACACCACCGCTATGGATCGATATGGATAGCTCGTCCACCAAGCTAAGAACAGGTATCTATGGTTCGTTAAGCCTTGTCATTCCACAGAAAAGCGCATCATCTACGATATTCTACCAAATGATCATCCTCAGGATTCTAGTGTTTGGTTGTGGAATCCCCGGGCTATCTCTGAAACTATAGAGGTAGGCGGCAAGGTTCAGGGGACATTCCCGTGCTCGCAGTGTGTCGCATTATCAGCCCCAGCAGCTGTCATCTCTCCCACACTTGAAGCACCCCCACCTCCAGTCTCTGAGGACCCCTCGTCCAGCACTACTATGTCTCCTGAGAGCATGGAAGCCTGTTTCAGTCGCTTCATGAGTTCTTTCGCATCATTTCAGACGACGATATTATCTCGTCTCGAGACTGTGGAGCGTCATATGAAGGACCTTCGTGCCGAGGTCCGTGATCTACGTCGGCCGCTAGATGCTTCTGGCCCCATCGCTTCTGGCGTCGACACTACTCCTGAGCCATCCTCGATGGACGAAGCTCCCGTTGCGTGAGCTTTCCTTTTTCCCTTTCCTTACTTTTTACACAGTGAGACACTGTGCTGTATTTAGCTTGGGGGAGGGATATTCTATCCTTTATTGCTTTCTAGTGTAGTTTTTATTGCTTTGTAGTTGTTACACGCTTTTGCCTGTTCATTAGGAATAGGATTTTACGTGTAACCAAAAAAATGTACTGCTTTCTTAGTTGCATCATAGTTGCATTTTAGATAGCTCATTTCATTATAGTTTTCATCTATGGGACTATTGTTGGCACACCTTCGAGAATTTTGTGGCTATCTCTACTACAGCTCTACAGCTTTGTTGTACAGTGGTTTCATGATTCTTCATAGCATAATTGTGATACGATTGATTGGCTGTGGTAAGACTGTTTGATTTCTTTGGCTGGCTTTAACTTTACTGTGCAGACAAAATTGACCCATGTGAGCTTCTGTGCCTAATAAACTGACGAATCTGTGTCAATTATGTTCTTTCATGAGTGATTAGTTCCTCAGTTGATGTATTGATCTTGATTTTGACCTGGTACGTCCTTGATACTTGATTGTGTACACTATTTGATATGATTGAGGCGTTCATTTCATGATTTTAGCTCCAGAGTTCTACTTGTTTACACATTTCCCGTCTCTAGCCCCGCTGAGCTTTCTTGACCCTTGCTTGCTACTTTCACCCATATTACAACCCTTAACCTCATTTGATTATTGTCCCAAGCCTAGCTTGGGGGAGCAAGTGTTAGTTTTGGTCATACTGTGTTACATGGATGTAGTTAATGCATGGTTATGTTAAAGGAAAGTGTTATTAATGAGCTTTATATCGAATTTAAATGTGGTGCAAAGAGATTTTGGCAATATGAAAAAGAGTGAAGAAAAAGAAATGAAAGAACAAAGAAAGTGAACATATTCTGAAAGAAAAGTGAAAAGGTATATATGGGTTACTATGCATGAAAGATATTGTGGTATATTGTGGTAATGATGGTGTTATATGAAGTTGTGATGAATGCCTTGTTAGGCCGTTTTACATTGATATTTGCTCCCCTTCTTGGCTTTTCCACCACATTTCCCAAAATATGATCCATACCCTTAACCCTAGCCTCATTACAACCCTTGAAAGTCCTCTTGATCTTGTGTGTTACATTTTTCGTGTTGAAAGTGAGTCAAAAGGTCAAAGTTAAAGAGTAATGCTTCTTCTGAGTTGATATATATAGGTTGAGATCGTTGAGTGTCATTGATTTTCGCCCTAAACACAAGAGAGTATTAGTTCACATACCTATAGTGAGGTCTGTCAAGTGTTGTTAAGTCCAGCTTGGGGGAAAGGGTTGTGGCAAGATTGTCGAGTTGATTGATCACATGACGTGCTATGCGGCTTTGTTTCATTGATACTCGATGCTTGGTTCATGTAGTATTGATATCTCTCGTGTTTTGGATTGTGTGCTTGACCCTGTTTTAGTCCCATATTGTAGGTTATCATTTTCTTCTCGTGTCTATTGTTTGATTGCTTGAGGACAAGCAACAGTTTAGCTTGGGGGAGTTTGATGAGTCATATTAATATAGGCATTTCATGATGCATTTAGGTTGCATTTTAGGATCATTTAGTTGCATTCTTAGTCCATAATTGCATATATTTACTTAAGTTGAGAAGATATTACTCTTGTGTGTGTTTTCGGTATTTTTGATAGTTTTCAGGTATTGAGAACACAATTGGAGTATTATTGGACAAGCTTAAGCATGAGAAGCATCTAGGAAGGAGCTAAGTCAAATGAGGAGTCCAAAGGGCATCTTCAAGTCGGACTACAACTCAAACATAGCGGAAACGTATTAAAAGAAGTATGAAAATTGAGTCATGTGCACTCTTTTTATCATAACTTATTATCCAGAGATCGGAATTCAGCTATTCCAGTGGAGTTGGAAACTAGACTTGAAGAGCTTTCCAACGGTATATTACACGCCCCGATACGACTTCTAGTTTGGGAGATATGGTCTTTGCAAGTTGACGCTGTTTTGCAGCCCGAAAACCCGCGGCCGCGGGTTATTCCGGGTTTCCTAGTCGAATAAGGCTTTATCTTTTGACGAATTAGACTCTATTTTTCTAGTTGTTTTAGGAAATAGAAAGGTATAAAGACTCAAGGGAATATTATTATTTCCTATCTTATTTTCTATTTTGTTTTTTCCATCATTAATTCATAAAAGATTAGAACTCTTTTTCTCTCAATTATTGAAGAACGCTAGTTTTGCTTTTTCCCAATTACATTGAATTTTCAATCGAAGCTTTGATTTTTGCAAGATTGGTTCTACAATTGGTATTATTTCTCTTCTCTTCTTATTCCTATTCAATCCTTTAGTATTAATTCATGTTTGCTTATTTAATTATGAATATGTTTTCCCCAATTATGATTGAGTAGTCTATTTCTAGGGTTTAAGGGGATCCATGATCAATTAGGAAGGGATGTTTAATTAAAGTATTGATTTTTATTAATGCACGTTGATTCCTATTGAATGTTTTTATGTCTATTCAATCCAATTTGGCCAGATTTGATTGTTATAGTGTTGCAATATTAGGTTATGCGCCGAGAGGTATAAACTTGATATTAAGGCTAGTTTCAATAGGTAGAATTGGTGTTAATAAATTGCGATAGCCTGTTAATATCGTTCTATGCTTGATTTAGACTTGAGAGAGCGAATCAATCTGTTTAACTGCATTATTAATTGTTGATTTTAGTGTTTCATCCCGAAATATTGATCATTGGTGAACCTATGCCCTAGACTTTTTATTATTGATAATTCTTGATATAGTTATAGTTTAGTTTAGTATAATTTCTCACAAACACTCGTTCCTATACTCCAGATTTGACTGACAATTAGGAAAAGAACACTGTTTCTCTGTGGATTCGACCCTACTTCCCTGACTACTATTTGTTAGAGGACTTTAGGATTACTTTTGATAAGGTGATACGACTTTAGCCTGTCAAATAGTTGTTGATGAAGTACTTCCTTCAATTGGACATGTTGTGCTCCAAATTCTCCGCAACTTGCACAAGTGGAATAATGGAGATTATGGCCTTTGCTTTCGCCGCACTTCTTCCACGTTCTTTGCAACGGAAATAAACTCCTTACACTAGCCGTTAGTGGCGAGGTGGTTGGAGAGCTTCAAGGGATCACCTCCTCAATTTTTGCCAACTCCAGGAGAGTTTGTTGGAGAGAAACAAGGGAGCATCTCCACGATATTCTCCACGTTATTCTCCACGCTATTCCCATCTATTTCCTTGCATAATCACAACCACAATATATCTACTAACTTAAAGAATCTTTTATCCAAAGATTTCTAAGTTACTAGAATATTAATCACACCATATGATAAAGATTCAAAGAGTATAAGATAAATATCTTGACTTAAAATAAATAATCAATCTTTCTCAACAAGATATAAATTCAAATTGGGACATTACATTATTTTTGGTTTTATAATTTTCGCTTAAATAAATAAATACTATATAGTAAAATTAACCTAAGTATTTGGCATCATCAAAACATGAAATACAACAACATCAAGTTGTTTCTACACTACATCCTCTGGATGCAGCAGTAAGACAATCCTCGTTCATTTCTCCGTGAGCATAGAAAAGTCTGTTATCAACTACTCAATCGAACTCAGAATTACCAACTCAATTTATACCGAACCAAAGCACGCAATAACTTGTCAAAGGTAGCAGAATGGTCCTTGCGAAAATGCATATAACATAAGTTCGAAACGAGATGGTATAAGGACATAAAAATGTGATTTAGAATAGCCTTTGAATCTACTAACACTTAGAATATCGTAGTGTGAGTTAACATTTAAGGCTCTTTTTAGCTTATCAAATGCAGAAGATTAATCATGGGATGGGTGTAATGGGCTGGCCGACTTGTTCAGGTCAAATTTGTGGTCTAAATGATTAGAGTACTGTGTAATATCAAGAATAAAACTACTTGGAACCAAGTCAAAATCTTTTATGTCATCTCTAGAAATTTTTGTCAACTTTTGGTTCAAAGAAGGATCGTCAAATGACGGTGAGAGGGTGTCAGGAATCAATGTGTAGAACTTCAGGGGATCGTCAAATGACGGTCAGAGGGTGTCAGGAATCAATGTATAGAACTTCAGGGGATCGTCAAATGACGGTGAGAGGGTGTCAGGAAACAGATGGTGAGGTGGTGTAAATGGGAGGAAGAAAAGGTGGTGGTGGTGGAAGAGTTGTGGGTGTGGTGGAGAAGGGATTAGGACCAGTCAACTCATTCTTAATCTGTTCAAAGCTGGAAGGAACAGAAAAAGATGAGGGAGATATGGAAGAGAGATTAGGGATAGGAACAGGGAGTTTTGGTGAGCACGGAGGAGTTGGTTCCTTAAGAGAATGTTGTTCAAGTTCCTCCACATCATAAAGGACCAATAGAGAGTCCTTGTTAGAAGGAACAGGGGCAGAGAGAGCAATTTTCAATCTAGTGCTCTGCCTAACTCTCTTAGGAACAGGAAGGGTAGGCTTTTTGGCAACTTGTTTGCGCCTCTTTGGTTTAGATTCCATAGGTACAGGAACATGTTCCTCCAAAATCACATCTTCCAGTTCCTCTTCAACTGCCTTAGGCAGTTTCCTCTTACTAGAGGAACTGGGAGCTGTTCTCCCTTGAGTTAGTACTCCCTCTTAAACAGAGAGATCCAACCCACTTACAGTTTTCTCATTCAAAATATTGCCCTGCTTAGTTCCTAAAGTGGGCCAACCAGTTAACTTGACCTTAAAATGATGAAGAAGAGATGTAATCAAAGCGCCATAACCAAGTACACAATTGTTTTCTATACAATGAGTAAGATATTGTATGAAAAGAGAGGGAAAGTTCCTTTGAGATATCTAAGAATTCTCTTTACGGCAGTAAGCCAGATGAGATTCTTTGGGATTTGCTTGAAATCTAGCACACAAGCCAACACTGAAAGCTATATCTGGACGACTAGCAGTTTGATACAAAAGTGAACCAATCATTCCTCTATATTTTGTTTGATCAACACTTGTTCCTATGGAGTCTTCATCTAATCTAGTTAAAGTTCCCATAGGAGTGTGATTTATCTTTGAATTTTCGAGGCCATATTTCTTCAATAGTTCCTTTATGTATTTTTGTTGGTGAACAATTATTCCTTTTTCAGTTTGCTTGATTTGTAACCCAAGAAAGAAATTTAACTCACCATCATACTCATTTCAAATTCATTACTCATGAGATTTGAGAATTCTTTGCATAATGTCTCATTTGTTGCTCCGAATATGATGTCATCAACATATATTTGAACAAGTAGAATGTCAGTTCCTTTTGATTTCAGGAACAAGGTTTTATCAACCTTTCCTATTTTAAAATTGTTTTCTAAAAGGAACTTAGATAATCTTTCATACCATGATCTAGGCGCTTGTTTTAACCCATAAAGAGCCTTATCAAGCTTGTAGACATGGTTTGGGATCTTATTGTTTTCAAAGCCTGGGGGTTGTTCAACATATACATCTTCATTTAAGTAGCCATCTAGAAATGCACACTTAACATCCATTTGATACAATTTAAATCCCATATAAGCAACAAATGCAATTTAAATTCTAATGGCCTCTAATCTAGCTACAAGGTGAAAGGTTTCTTCATAGTCTATTCCTTCTTGTTGATTGTAACCTTTTACCACAATTCTAGCTTTATTTCTGACAATGGTTCCATATTCATCCAGTTTATTTCTAAACACCCATTTCAATCTAATTACTTTTTGTTGTTTAGAAGAGGGAACTAGATGCCATACCTTGTTTCTTTCGAACTCATTTAATTCAGCTTGCATGGCAGTGATCCAATCAGAGTCAGTTAGGGCTTCTTCATGATTTCTTGGTTCCATCATTGATAGGAATGTATGAAATGCACAAAAATTCCTTAATTGAGATCTAGTTTGCGTACCTTTTGATATGTCATTGATTATGAGTTCCATTGGTTGTGACTTTTCTTGTCTCCAAGGTTTTGGTTGAAATTCCCTTATAGGAACTTGTTGTTCCTCGTGAGTTCCTTGAGAAGACGAGGAACTATGATCAGTTGTTCCTCTGTTAGCCATAGTAGATTCTGTTCCTACATCTTGAGGAACAGGAACAACCTCCTCATCTTGAGGAACAGGAACATCATTGTTGTGATTGTTTCCATCTTCTTCTTCATTTGAATCTGCATTTTTCTCATTAGCTCGTACCAACCCAATTTCATAGTCTTCAACCTGTATGCTTGGATTGTATTTGTTAGATTCATCAAAAATTACATGAATACTCTCTTCGACACACATAGTTCTTTTGTTATATACTCTGTAAGCTTTACTATGTGATGAGTATCCTAAGAATATTGCTTCATCACTCCTTGCATCAACTTTCCCTAGATTATTTTTTCCATTATTATGCACAAAACATTTGCAACCAAAAGTTCTAAAGTAAGTGATATTTGGTTTCTTTCCAAAGTAAAGTTCATAAGGAGTTTTGTTAATAATAGGTCTCATCATGGCATGGTTAATTATGTGACAAGCAGTATTAACAGCTTCATCCCAAAAGTTCCTTGGAAGCTCACTAGCAATTAACATGGTTCTAGACATTTCCTCCAAGGTTCTATTTTTCCTTTCTACAACACCATTTGTTCTGGTTCGTAAGGGCAGAAAAATTATGGTCTAGGCCATTATCTCTGCTTAAGTCATCAAATTTATATTTTCGAATTCTTTTCCATGATCAGATCTAATATGCATTATTTTATGACCACTCAAATGTTGAACTCTTTTAGTAGAGACAAGGAACTCATCATAAGTCTCATCTTTACTAGAGAGAAAGTTAACCCACATATACCTAGAATAGTCATCGACAATAACTAGAACATACCTCTTTCCACTTCGACTTTGAATTCTCATAGGTCCACATAAGTCCATATGAATTAATTCTAATGGTTTAGTGGTACTTACAATCGTTTTAGACTTGAAAGAGGATCTAACTTGCTTGCCTCATGCACATGCATCACAAACTTGATCAATATGAAATTTTATGGATGGTAATCCTAAAACAAGATCTATTGATCTAAGTTTATCAAGTAAAGAAAAGCTAGCATGTCCTAGACGCTTGTGCCACAGAGGTGAATCATCTTCAATAACAATAAGACACGTTAAGTTGATTTTAGGAACAAGATCAAAATCCACAATATATGTGTTCCCTTTCCTAGTTCCTTCCAAGATAACCTTCTTAGTTTTAATGTTAATGATCAGGCACTTTTCATTATGAAATTTTACAATATTTCCCTTGTCACAGAATTGGGAAATACTCAACAGATTATGTTTTAGCCCTTCAACTAGAAATACATTCTCAATGGAGTGTAATGGTGACTTACTAGCCTTGCCCATGACAACTATGTTACCTTTCTTATAGTCACCAAATGTTACACTTCCACCTTCATAGGTTGTGAGTGAGAGAAACTTAGTTTTGTCTCCTGTCATATGCTTTGAACAACCACTATCAAGATACCATGTGTTGTTCCCCCTCACTCCAACTTGAAAAAATCAACTAGTTGTTAGTTGTAGGAACCCCTTCTTACGTGGGTTCCTGTACTTGACTAGGACTTGATTTGACAACCCATTTCTTGTTACTTATCTTCACATTCTTGCCAATCATCTCAGTTTTTAGTTGACATTGATTTATGTAATGACCTACATTTCCACAGTACATACAAAATTTGTCACTAGGTAGATCTACATATTTCTTGGTCTTGTTCCTTTTCTTGTAGTTTTCAAAACCAAGACCTTGTTTTCTTTTGGTCTGTGGTTTCTCAATCCACTAGAACAACCATCGTTTTGCCTCTGTTCCTTGCGACAACCAATTCCTTTTTAAGATTGCAGATCTGTTCCTTTAAAATAATTTTTTCTTTATTCAAATTTTCAATCTCGGATTTGTATCCTTTCAAAGGGGTTGATCTTGTATCAAAGGAACTTAGAACAGGAACAAACTCCTTCAAGTTTGAAATTTCTAAATTGATTAGATAATTTTCATTTTTCACACTTTCATAGTATTCTTTGATTTTTAGGTTTTTGTCAAACAAGTCAAAGAATCTAGTTTCAACATTTGTTCTCATTTTCTTAAGCCATTCTATGTGTTCTTTGCAAACCTTAAGGGCTTGTTCAGTTTGTTCACGCTTTTCACGTTCATCTCTACATTCAAGAATTGCATCATAAAGAAGATCATAAATTTCAGGCCTAGTTTTACAATCTAAGTCTAACTCAAGACCATGTTGACTTACCTCAACCTTTTCTTCATCTTCTTTTTCGTTGATATTTGCCATGAGGCAAAGGTTTGCTGTTTCTTCAGTTTGTTGTTCCTCTTCTTCTTCCGTCTCTGAATCTCCCCAAGCATCTATCATGGCTTTGCATACGTTTGCCTCACTTGGGGAAAAAAGGAAGGGCTGCGCTTTTGATAAAAGCGCAGCCCTACTAGTGAAGGGTTGCGCTTTTGTACAAAAGCGCAGCCCTACATAACAGAAGGACTGCGCTTTTGAAGAAAAGCGCAGCCCTTCACTTAGTAGGGCTGCGCTTTTAGAAAAAGCGCATCCCTTCTTACTTCAGAAGGGCTGCGCTTTTGAAGAAAAGCGCAACCCTTCTTAAAAAAATTTGAAATAAAAAAATCGCGGGCTTTGAAATATTGAGCGGGCTTCAGATATATTATCCATCATTCTCTCTCCTGTATCACGTCCCTCATCCATTTTCCTCCTTCTCTCTCCTCTCTCACGACCCTCCTCCCTTTCCTCCTTCTCTCTCATCCTCTCTTCTCTCTCAAAAACTCCCAAAAAATGCGACAAACGCGACAAAAAGCCTGAAATGATTTGCACGAATCATGCTGACGGAGTCCAATTGCCTATTGTGATACCTTTTCGGAAGCGGAACGGGCCAACAAGTCAAACGCACCGCTACGCCGTGACGTTTAGGCTTTTTAAGCCATCCGAGTTCGTTTAAGCCTCCAAATAGGCATTTTAAGTATTTCCGATTTTTTTCCTTAATTATGTATTAGGATTTTGTTTTATGTATTTAAACATTATTAGGTTAATGTTTAGAGGTAGTTCTCGTATTTTCAGATCTATAATGTTCTTGTATACTTCTCTTTGTTTTGATTAATGTTCTTGTATACTTCTCTTTGTTTTGATTAATGTTCTTGTATACTTCTTTTTATTTTGATTTAATGTTCTTGTGTACTTCTCTTTGATTTGATTAATGTTCTTGTATTTTCATATTCGTTTTGATTAATGTTCTTGTATTTTCAGATCTATAATTTCTTCTCTTCTGTATATTAGTTTTTGTTCCTTTTTTTCATTTTCGTTTCGTTCTTTATTTTGGTAGGAAGGGCTGCGCTTTTCTAGCGCAGCCCGACTAGAAATGTGAAGGGCTGCTATTGAAAGTGCTACTGTCAAAAAGCGCAACCCTACAGGCCTTTTTCAGCGCAGTCCTTCTTCATTTTTCCACTAGTGCCTTAGAGAAAGGTGCCTTGGATTCTTTGTTCCTTTTGAGCAAAGCGTTCCTTGTTCCTTTCTTTGGTTTTATGATTTTCCCAAAGTGGACATTCCTTGATGAAGTGATCTGTACTACCACATTTATGACAAGCAGCTTTGTTAGAAAATTTCTTAGTTTTACCTTTGAAGTTCCCATTCTTCATGTTCCTATACATCTTTCAAAATTTTCGAACCATGAGAGCTGCTTCTTCTTCTTCTGAGTCAGAATCATCTTTATCATCTGCTTTGAGAGCAATGGATTTTNCACGAG